>NC_092133.1:46712864-47020469 GCF_043159975.1 Macaca nemestrina | reverse complement strand
AAAAAAACCTTTAGGTCTTACCCACTAGAACATTACTGTGGTATTAACAAAGTTAGATTCTTATATTCAAAAATGTTATTAACCTGAGAGGGGGTGAAGGGCAGCCTAAGCTTCAACTTGAACAGAAATTTATTTTTAAAAGCATGAGGGAAGCAATCTAAACAAAAAGGAAGTCAATAATTAGAGACTTTGGTTAGAGGTAGACCCTTTAGTTGTAATTTTAAGGGCTTCTGTGTAGGGAAGACAATAGCAGAGAAGAGATTTGAAAATTTTCAATCCTCACTGGAGGCTGGAAGTACAATATGCTGTGAACAACATTTTCCAATACCAAAGACAATAAACCAAAGACAATAAACTAAGCAGATTATATAGCAAAAATATAAGTGAATTTAGGAAGATTTAATTAATATATGACAAATTCGTAATTGGCTGACAAAAGTAAACACATTGTAACTATAACTTTTGTTCCAGTATTTTACTCTATAAAGAGCACATATGTCTCTTACTCAGAGCCAAGTTCTTTTACAGTGTTGATATGGTATGTAAGCACAGCATCAAAAACAAAAAGCACCAAAGAAAAGATTAGTAGCGTTGATGCTGTAAAAATGTCAAACTTCTGCAAGTCACACACAAATGCACACAAGCGAAACAACAGAAATATTATTAGCATGGAAAAGAAAACTACAAACTAATCAAAAATTGGCAACACAAAAAACATGAAGAGTCAGTCACAAATATAAAATAACCTTTTAACAGTCTATTGAAAAAGACAAATATCCCAAAGGAGCAGTCACCAGATCATACAAACCTATGTTTCAACAAGGAAGAAATAGAAATGGTAAAAGAAACAAATGTGTAACCTCACTAATAATTTTTTTAGCCTGCAAAATAAAACAATACAATATTAATTGTTCAATTCTCGTACTGAAAAACACTCAAAAAAATAAAAATACCCAATGTCGGCAAAAATGCTGAGAAAATGGGATTCTCAAGCACTCCAGGCAGCAATAGAAATAAATCGATTTAATAATTTTGGTGAATAATCTGACAGTAAGGCTCAGATGGCCGTCTTCACATTTTGTCCTTGCATGGTGTAAGGGGCGAGTGAACTCTTTGGGGTCACTTTTATAAGATAAAATAAGTCAAATATAAACATGCATAACACTTTACTTAGAAATTTAATCTGAGGAAATAATTGGAAAAGTATAAAGAGGTGTTAAGAATAAGGATGCTAATTTCAGCAATGTTATAATAGCAAAAATTCTAAAACAACCTGAAGTTACAATGATAAATTGGCTAAATAAATAATTATGACGTGTGTGTGTGTGTGTATGTGTGTGTGTGTGTGTGTATATATATATATATTTTTTTTTTTTTTTGAGACAGGGTCTCACTCTGTTACCCAGGCTGGAGTGCAGTGGCACGATCATAGCTCAACTGCAGCCTCGACCTCCCAGGCTCAAGCGATCCTCCCATGTCAGCCTCCTGAGTAATTGGGACTACAATTTTGTAGAGACAGGGTCTTGCACTTTCTTGCTATTACAAGTGTGAGCCACTACTCCTGCCCATGATAAATATAGTCTATGTAAAACACTGCAACTATAACTATTTTTATGATAATTTATATACAGTGACATGAAAAATGTCTTTCATTTATTTGATAGAATGCATTTTACAAAATGGCAATTTCCAAATATATATCTATATATCTCTATAAATATGCATATTATAAAATGTCATTTTCCAAACATCTATCTATATCTATCTATCTATAAATGTTTACATATGCATCAAGGAGTCTCAAAATCTCAAGAAAATTTACCAAAAGGTTAACTTAGATATTTCTAGGTAATGAGATTATAAGTCATTTTCTACTTTTATTTCTTTCTATATTATTTAAGGGTTTTTTTTTAAAAAGCATTATTACTCTTATAATTAAGTTAGAAAAGGGGAGTGTAATATATACTCAGTTAATAGTTTTTAAAAGTGTGAAGATAAGTCATGCTTGTTCCTATAGCAAGCTACATTTTGTTACTTCGGTCATTTATTTTTCAGTCATTTATTTTTCCCAAAGCAGAGAATTTCCATGCTTTGGAGTGCACTTTCTTTTCCAAGAATAGTGTGATAACTCTACCGTGCCATCTAGTGTTCAGAACTTGGAATGTCTTGAGAAAGGTTTGCAACCAAAAAGAACCATTCCAATTCACAATTCTATAGGCAATTTGAGCAAAACAAATACATCTTTTTAAAAAAGGTCACAGAGATTCATTATGAGTGTATATCTAGATCAAAGCCCAGGTTGCAAACCCTAACAGCAACTATGTCCTTTCAATTTAGTAGTAATTGAAGAAATCACAAAAGTATCCAAAGCCTAAGTGATTAGATACTAATTTAAACTGATAGTGGGAAGGGGAAATCTCTGCCCACATCCTTATCATACACAACACCCACACAGACACATACATCCACACACCTCTACCACTACTACCATCACTGTCATCACCTGCAAAAGTTGAGAATCAACCAATTTTTAAAAAAAAGATTACAAAACCAAAGATTCCATTTGAAGATATATCCAGAGCCTACTTACTTTTGCTTAAGGGTTGAAAAACACAAAAGGTAGATAGCAGATTTATTTCCTCCTGTCTCATCTTCACACTTTAGTACACAAAGAAAGTTGATGTTTTGTTGATAGCTTCGTTCTAGGTTCATCTGGGAATAACTTAATCAGTACAACTAAAGTAGAGTCATAAATCAGTCAGGCAAAAATATTTATTTTATACCTATATGCCAGGCTTTTTTAGGTGTTAGGAAACTACTTGAGGTGTCAGGAAATAATTGTTTAAAAAGATAAAATATCTGCTGTCAGGGAACTTATAGAGTAGTGTTAAGTTTATAAACTTAGGAAGACTTTTCCAATTTGAAACCATGTATCAAGTTCCTTACAAATGTTCCTACCATGTGAGTGATAATTTGATTTCTGTGATTTTACCCTAAATAAATAATACAAGAAACTTATTTCAGCAGTATATTATAGTTGTACATTGTAAACAACCTAAATGATCAAGATTAGAAGGTTGATTAAGAAATGAAAAATATTCAAGGAATGGAATAATATGTAGTTATCTAAAATGATTTATCAAAGATATTGAATAGATTTTACAAATATCCATAATCTCAAATGAAAGAAGAATAAAATGATGATATGCAAAAGATCAGAAGTTCTTCTGCAGACAAGGTAATAATGAATGATTCAACCTGTCAGATTTCAGTGACTGTCGTCAACACTGGGCATGGCAAAGTCCCAAGGCAAGGATAGATAGTGGAGCTATTCATGATTCACAAGATTCTCTAAAACAAGTCACTAATACTGTGACAGACACATAGACGAACAAGTTCCTTCATATTCTTTAGAGTGAAAGTTGGTACAGACTAGGTGTAACTGCACCTTATCAAACCTTCATCACTCAGAATGAGGCAGAACTGGGTAAGTTTGAAGAATGTGAGAATACTTCATGTTAATAGCTGCCTGGAAACCACATATTGGGGCAATAATAGACCTCCCTCCCAACACCATTTTTCTGAATATTTTAATATATTGGGCTACTGATATGGTTTGGCTCTGTGTCCCCACCCAAATTTCACCTTGAATTATGAATTCACCTTGAATCCCCATAGGTCAAGGTGGGTCCAGGTGGAGGTAATTGAATTATGGGCGCAGTTTCTCCCATGCTGTCCTGGTGATAATGAGTGATTCTCATAAGATATGATGGTTTTATAAACCTATGGTATTTCTCCTGTTTGCACTCGTTCTTTCTCCTGCTGTCCTGTGAAGAGGTGCCTTCTGCCATGATTGTAAGTTTCCTGAGGCCCCCCAGCCATGCAGAACTAACCTCTTTTGTTTGTAAACTACCCAGTCTTGGGTATTTCTTCATAGTGGCATGAGAATGAACTAATACAGTGGCCAAGAAAATCTTGTTTCCTATCCTATAAAATGGAGTAGTTGTGATAACTGCTAGCCATATGCAGAAGACTGAAACTAAACCCCTTCCTTATACCATATACAAAAATTGAGTTAAGATTGGTTAAAGACTTAAATGTAAAACATAAAACTATAAAAGCCCTGGAAGATAACAGTGGAAATACTATCCTGGACATAGGTCTTGGCAAAGATATCATGATGCGAAGGGATGGCCTGCCCCTCCACACCTGTGGGCATTTCTCGTTAGGTGGAATGAGAGACTTGAGAAAAGAAATGAGACACAGAGACAAAGTATAAAGAAAGAAAAAGTGGGCCTAGGGGACCGGTGCTCAGTATACAGAGGACCCACGCCGGCACCAGTCTCTGAGTTCCCTCAGTATTTATTGATCATTATCTTTACCATCTTAGAAAAAGGGAAGCGGCAGGATAATAGGATCATCGTAGGGAGAAGGTCAGCAGTAAGATATATGAATAAAGATCTCTGTGACATGAATAAGTTTAAGGAAAACTGCTGTGCCTTGATATGCATATGCAAACATCTCCATAAACCTTTTTAGAGCATAAAGAGCAGCATTGCCGCTAGTACATCTCACCTTCAGCCCTAAGGCGGTTTTCTCCTTTCTTAGTAAACAGAACATACAATCGGGTTTTACACTGAGATGTTCCATTGCCTAGGGATGGGCAGGAGACAGATGCTTTTCTCTATCTCAACTGCCAAGAGGCCTTCTTTCCTCTTATACTAGTCCTCCTCAGCACAGACCCTTCATGGGTGTCAGGCTGGGGGATGAGCAGGTCTTTCCTTTCCTACGAGGCCATATTTCAGACTATCACATGGGGAGAAACCTTGGACAATACCTAGCTTTCCTAGGCAGAGGTCCCTGCGACCTTTGGCAGTGTACGTGTCCTTGGGTACTTGAGATTAAGAGAATGGTGATGACTTTTCACAAGCATACTGCCTTCAGGCACTTGTTTAACAAAGCACACCTCGCACAGTCTAAAATCTGTTAAACCTTGAGTCACCACAGCACATGTCTCTTGCAAGGACAAGGTTGGGGGTAGGGTCACAGATTAACAGCATCTCAAATACCAAACAAAATGAAGTCTCTTATGTCTACTTCTTTCTATATAGACACAGTAACAGTCTGATCTTAAGGTGGTTTGATGATGATGAAGAAATCAAAAGCAATTGCAACGAAAACAAAAATTGGCAAATTGAAACTAATTAAACTGAAGAGCTTCTTCACAGTAAAAGAAAATATCAACAGAGTAAACAGACAACCTACAAAATGGGAGAAAATATTTGCAAATTATGCATCTAACAAAGATCTAATATCCACAATCTTTAAGGAACTTAAATAAACTAGCGAGCAAAAAACAACCAACCATATTAAAAAGTTGGCAAAGGACATGAACAGATGCTTTTCAAAAGAAGACATATAAATGGACAACAAGCATATGAGAAAGTGCCCAATATTACTAATCATTAGAGAAATTGAAATAAAATTCATAATGAGATACCACCTCACACCAGTCAGAATGGCTACTATTAAAAAGAAAAAAAAAAAAAAACAGATGCTAGCAAGGTTGTGGAGAAAAGGGAACACTTATACACTGCTGGTGAAAATGTAAATTAGTTCAGCCATTGTGGAAATCAGTTTGGTGATTTCTCAGATAACTTAAAACAGAATTACCATTTGACTCAGCAATCCCATTATTGGGTATATACCCAAAGGAATATAAATCGGTAGACTGGATAAGGAAAATGTGACACACACACACAATACACACCATGGTATATACCCAAAAAAATATAAATCGGTAGACTGGATAAGGAAAATGTGATACACACACACAATACACACCATGGAATACTACACAGCCATAAAAAGAATGAGATCATGTCCTTTGCAGTAACATGTATGGAGCTGGAGGCCATTATCCTAAGCAAACTATCAAAGGAACAGAAAAAAAAAAAAAGCCACATGTTCTCACTTATAAGTGGGAGCAAAACATTGAGTACACATGAACACAAAGAAGGTAAGAACAGACATTGGGGACTACTTGAAGGTGGAAGGTGAGAGGAGGGCAAGGATTGAAAAACTACCTATCCGGTGCTTATTAACTACATGAATAAGTATGAAAAAATCTGTACACCAAACCCCTGTGACACGCAATTTACCTATATAATGAACCTGCACATATACCCCTGAACCTAAAATAAAAGTTAAAAATAAAATAAAATGGAGCATTTAAGCAGGAGTTTTATAATGCCTTTTTCAGCTTCAATAGTCTATTGTATTGGCCCTTTTGTATCTACATTAGTTAAAGTTACATGTGTCCTTACAAAAGAACTGGGGAATGATCCATCTGTGATGGAACCAATTATCACAGAATTTAAACTGGCAATCAGTAGGGACATTGAGCTAAACAGGAAATAGAAAAAGTTTGTCTTCCTAGCAAAAATCCTTTTGTTTGTTCTTTCTGAATCCTCTTGGTAACTCAGCTTATCCACAACTTCAGCCTCACCAAACCTGCCTCAATGGAAATAATATATCCATCCACAGCATTCATTCACTTAACAATACATATTGAATATGTTCTGTGTATCAGTCACTATGCTGGCGACAGAATGGGAATGAAAAATGAAAGGACAGTCCACAGGGGGCATGGTGAATATTAATTTAATAAGCAAATAAATGTAAGTATGAAAACACGATGAGAAGGCAAGAGATAGGAAAACATGCTGGAGGAGGTAATAAAGCATTAGTAAAAGCTGATGGTTGAGTAGGTATTAACTAGGGGAAACCTGTGGGAAAAGTAGTCCAGCCAGAGACAGCAGCAGTTTGGAAATCCGTGATCTAGGAAGAGGCTGGTGCATTTGAGGAAGTGGAAAGGGCGGGAGAAGAGTAAAAGGAGCCTCTGATGAGAGACAGAGGCAGCCAGCACATAGGGCCAGGCTCAAAGTTGTGGTCATTATCCCAAGAGTCAGAAGCTCCAGTGTCCACAGGGAGTTTTGTTTCTGCTTCTGGCTTCTCCCTAACTTTATGACAAACATACTGTTTTAACACTCACAGTCTGGATGATCTTCTCCTCCCTTGTAAAAGGAAAAGGTTGAATTAAATGAGCACTAAGGTTTATTCAAACCATGAATGTGTACCTTTTACACACTCTGCATTTTGCTTATACTTAAGTTGCGAGAGTATGATGAAGATTCCCAAGGATTTATTGTGATCGTGAAGCCATTTCATTTGCCCAAGTAAAAACTGTCTTTTGAGGGGCTTAAAATATTTGTGAACTGCAAAGTAAGTATTCATGATCATCTTACAAAGCAAACTGATCCGCAATAGCGTGTATCAATCACTTTAGCTATCAGTGTTTGTTTCCTTAGTATGGAACACAACATAGTCAAATGCAGGACACGTTTCAGCCACACCACCAATAAACTCTGAGATCCCTTACAGTAAAGCCAATTTGGAATGATGTTAACGCTATTCAAGTATTTTCTATTCCTTTTTTCTAGTCATAGCCTCTACCTTAGCAAAACAGGCTCTAAGGAACAGAGATCGTTCTTTAGAATCCTGTGCCATGTAGTGTTATGTACCTGCAACTTAGATGTTTAATCTTGCTTTGGTTCTAACTCCAGTCTAACACAATCTTTTTGTATGGGTTTGAAGAGGGCTCAGTCTTGTTTTCCTCTCAGTGTATTTCTAAATTCACCTTCTAGTGTTTTACTATTGTCAGGAATGGGAAAGCCTGAGTATCAAATGACAGCTAAGAAGAAAGTAATTAAACATCTTTACAAAGCCAATTGAACATACGTAATAGTACTTATTATCTGCTTAGTTTTAAGACATTCTTGCTACCAAATTCTACTGAATCCTTTCAGAATGTTGCGAGTGACAGAAACGTGTTATACGTAGACAATGGATTGGCTTCGGTAAAATAACACTAAATGTCTTTCTTCCTGCACAGTGAGCTTATTATATTTCAAACAAGAAGTTATTATTTAAGACTTGAAATTGAGGCAAAACAATTTTCTCAGATTTTTCAGTTTTGTCTAAGTGGTTGCTTCAACTCTTACCTACTGCTTTTATTTGGCAGAGGAGAAGGGCTGTTTTCTCTGTGTAAAGAATCTGGAATTTAAAGTTCAGAAAGTGGTGACTTTTTCAGATGTCATAAAAGGCAGATATATGTGGAATGGAATGAAAATGTCCTTTCAGAAAAAAGCCTGAATGATGTTGCAAATATGTGAGAAAGGCTTTAAACATGAAGAGGAGACAATAGAACATTTTGGCTGTTGTATTCTAAACTGTTATAATTCTTTACCTCTAGTGTGTGTGTGCGTGTGTGTGCGTGCGTGTGTGTGTGTGTGTGTCTGATATCTGTGGCCTTACAGGAGAGGGTGGGGAAAAACAGCAGGTGGCAGACTAGTGGGATAGCAAACACCAGCAGGCTGGCCATGATGGTGTTTCTACAGGAAGGAACTACATAATGAAGGTTATGGATGCTCAAGTTAGCCAGCCAGCTCTATCATCCACTTGTCTGAGTTATTCAGGCTATAGCCATTTTAAATAAATATCTCTGTGCTCAGACTCTTCCCCTAGGAATTAGATTTAACAGTACTTACCTTCTAGAATTGTTGTGAGGTTGAAATGAGATAATTCATGTGGAATGCTCGGAACAGTGTCTGTACATTATCTTATATTATAGCAATGCCACATATGACCCCAGCTATTGTATGTCATGAATAATAAATTTTAACAGTGATCACCACCACATCTGAGAGATTAAATCAGGCTGTTCATCACAAAGTTTATCATATATAAGTGAAATAAGTGGTGTCAAATAGAAATCACAGATCAATGAGAAACTCTTTGAGTAATCTTTATGCTTCCAGGGAGATAACATCTTACATTTTAATGTAGAATAATGACTGTGTAGTCAAAAATTCAATATTTCATGGTGAAAGTTTCTAATAATCAAAAGATATATTACTCCGCTATAATAACTTGTAACCTACTGAGCTATTAGCTTTATAAACATTTTCATTTAACTTTCATGCCTTAAACGTATTGTGAGTCTGACTCATCCTATAAAGTTGGCCTCTTTTCTGGAATACTTAGCTCAGATAATTTCACCTAAGTAAATTGCTACCATGTAAGAAAATATTTTCAAAACATCAGCATTTCAATGATATGGGCGCTCCTTTAAGAGAAAAAGCCAATATGTATTACTCCTTTAAATTATCTCTTAACTATGTCAGAAGAAAAATAAAGTTCTTATTTTAGAATTGGGTGATTGATGTGAGCATTAAAGTATAGCAATTTAATAGATCCTGGTCTCAGCTAAAGAGTCTATAATATATAATTCATTAACCTAGGTCTGCCATACAGATTTATAGATAGTGAAAACAACCTGAGCTAGGAAGTTGGTAAGTATTCAAATCATGTCTGGTGTCATAGCATGTTGGAGATTTTGAAGATTCATTGTCTCTTTAAAATCCAGGAACTTCCTTGGATACCTAGTGCCAGGGTAAAAAAAAAAAAAAAAAAAAAAAAATCTAAATTGAAACATTAGAAAGAAAGTGTAGAGATAATGTAAGTGCTACTTTTTAAAAAGTTCCGTAGTCTAAAAGTAAGTTAAAGAGTGTTAATTGAAATAGTTTTGAAAATTTTGTAACAAAAATGGTTTTAACTCCTTTTAATATTAATTTTATTCCTTCAACAATATGAAATTAGGATAAATTTTCGTGTTTCTTAGTACTAAGACTAAATGTTGGTATTTCTTACTACTAAGACTGACAAATATTTACCCATATTTATGACTCTGCCCATCAACTATCATCTGATTTTGAACTTTTAAAAAGTTACTATTATGAAACTGAAAAATAACTAATTTCCAGAAGAAAGAGGGACCTGAATTGTAGGGTATTTTTTGTTGCTGCTTCAGCTGCTGCTACTACTTTTTGAGAATAAAGCTTTAAAAAAAGTATTCATTCCCCTATGTTTTTAGAGGGACTGATTTTTAAAAATCACTTGCTATACCCATCAAAAAGAAAATGCTAAATAGAAAAATAGTAGATGAAAAGTATGAACAGGAAATTCACAAGAAAATAAATACAATCAACATGTTGACCAATTTTAGCCTCATTCACAATTATGGAGACATAATTCTAAAATTCTCTTGGTATACAGACATGTAGATATTTCACTTGTATCATATTCAGGATACGGAGAACCAGGTACTGTGATACACTACAGGTAAGAATCTAAGACTAGTGAAGCCACATTGGAGAACAAATTCTTGGATCTGGTCATTCCACTGCTAGAAATTTCCTTTCAAAGACTTCTACAAAATTATGCCAAGCTATCTATGTACAAGAATATTTACTGAAGCATTGCATGTGCTAGGAAAAAAAACTAAATACAACCTGAAAGCTCTTTAAGAAGGAGCTGGTTATATGAATAACAGTCCATCCATCCAACATATTATGACACAGCCTTGCATTGAGCGTTGCTGGGAAAAACAGTCTTTTGTGGAATCTGAACCACATTAAACAAATGCCTAGTTTATAACAAGACTCTCTGCTTTTGAACAACAGGCCACTCCCTAAATTAGTTAAAACCTGCAAGTCTTTAAAAGATGAAATTCAGTTGAAATTAAATTATAATGTAGTCATTTAAATACTGATGCAAATGAAGTGTCTTCTTATGAAATGATACATGCATTAAAAGATTGATAAGATAGTTGGTTAGGGGAAGCTTAGCCTCTGAATTCCTAGCTGCTCAATAATAGGGGCTCTGATAACCTGTAATGATCTCCATAAAAGAGCAGGCTCCCAAGTTCTCTAGAATGGCCAGAGGTAATAGGCTGTATTGTAGTTGGGGACACTGCTGTAACAATGGCTGGAACCGTCGTCTGCTGGAGAGTCTGTAGACTCTGTTTGAAGACCCCCTTGGTTATAGAAAAGAAATAAGTTGCTCCTAATTCCAGCATTGAGCAAGAAAGTAGCCTTTAACTTAACTTAAAAAGTCACTAAAGACAAGGTTCCTTTGTATGGAATTAATTATCCCTTATTTCATTCATTTAATGAACAAATATTTATTAAGTACCTACTACCTTTCAGGCAATGTCCTGTGTGCTGGGGATACAGCCCAACCTAGCAAAATCTTTGTACTCTTAGAGCTAACATTCTCATAGGGGAGGACAAATAAATATACTATATATATGCACACACACATATAAATATATATATATATAGAAACAATATATTTAATGGGAGAGAGTAGTGAGACAAAGGAGAGGAAAGAAATCGAGTGACAGGGGTAGGTATTAGATAGGGAAAGTCTCTCTGCGGAGGTGATGTTTGAGCAGAGACTTGAGGGTAGGGGAGTGAACCATGCAGTTCTCCGGGAGATTAGCCTTCTTGGCAGATAGGAAAGGAGAGCCAAGCAGCATGCTTCATGTGTGCAGAAGATGATCCTTTCTGGTCAAATAGAAAGCATATACCAATCATACACTGCTGTATAGATAAGCTTTGTTTCTGGATGGATACTCAGGCAGTTTTTGATAGTACAGTACTTATCTCTGGAAGAGAAAGAAATGGGACCCAAGGATGGGGGTACAAAAATTTTACTTACTATTTTTTACTTTTAGTAGTTTTTTTATTGTTTCTACTATGTGCATTCTAAAAACGGTTTACCTAGATGTTAGGATTATAGACTATTTCCATTTTATTTTGTATATTTATATGTATTTTTAAAAGACAATCATCCAATAACATCTTTTTAAAGGAATAAGCAATAACTTCTACAAGTATTCATTTATGGAATATTATTGCATATGTACTATGTAACAGACCCATAACAGGCTTTTTTTTTTTTTTTTAAGAGAGTCTTGCTCTTTTGCTCAGGCTGGAGAGCAGTAGCATGATCTTGGCTCACTGCAACCTCTGCCTCCTGGGTTCAAGCAATTCTCTTGCCTCAGTCTCGCAGGTAACTGGGACTACAGGCTCATGCCACCACACTTGGCTAGTTTTTGCATTTTGGTAGAGATAGGGTTTCACCATGTTGGCCAGGCTAATCTCGAACTCCTGATCTAAAGTGATCTGCCCGCCTAGGCTCCCAAAGTGCCACGTCTACAGCACACCTGAACTTTACCTACGGCTGTATCAGATACTTTCCTGCAGGCTGAGCATCCTGCCCCAAATGCCAGACTCTGTTTCTAAGGCCTTTCTCTGGCACCATAGGAACAGGTACTTCCAGGAAGGGAGGGGCCCCACACCCCTGGAGACAAGCATCAGTCAACACCACTGGATTCATGCCACAGCCCTTGTCATCCAGTGGGAAGATTCTGAGGTATGTTGAACAGGTATGTTCTCAGAGGGTCCCCGGGGGGACTCAGCCCCTAGTGCCAGCACTAGCAATCTAGTAATTAATGCACCTTTCCTGACTGACTTTCTTTACTTGTACTTCCTGGGATCAACTCAGATAAATTTTCTGTACCCAAGTCTTTGTTTCAACATCTGGTTTGGAAAGACTCCAGAAAGATAAGGCCACAGAACAGTGTGTGGCAGAGTGGGTGCTCTGTAAATGTTATTGAATTTATTTTCCAAGTCCTGCCGTGTACCCCATCACCAGCCAAAAGGGAAGCCTAACATGTAAACTCATATAAGTGTATGATTACTTACCCTGTTGGTGCATAGTTTGTTCTAGAAGCAATAAGAAAACCACGTTATCTTTGAAATTCAAAAAAGAAAAAAAACTACTCAAGGAAAGTGACATTTTAGATATGTATTGAAAGATGAAGAGGAGTTTTCCAAGGAAAATCTAAGTGAAAAGCATTCCAGAAGAGAGAATAACATGGAGAGGCACGCAGTTATGGGAATCTCATGATGTTACTCAGAGAATGACAATGAGCTGCCCAACAAACCCTAGAGCCAACATTTTAAAACTTTGTAAATGAGATAAATCAAATTAAATGTAATAATAGATGTACAACTGCCTAAGACTTAATGCATAGCATGTACAAGTATTCACACTGTTCAATTAACTTACACATTTGAAAAACAGTGGTACCTTCTGTACTACTGTGAAACTTATCATTTATTCAGCTTAGAGATAATGATTGGATTGTGAATATAAGGACTTTTGCAATGATGTGCAGCTTGCCATGGCTGTGATCAAATAGAAGAAGTTGTGGCATGCTTGATCTATGCATTCAGATGGGTGGTGTAGAGGAGAGACCAAAGGAAGGCCATGCAGGAAACAAGCAAGAGGGTAATATCTCATCAGTCCTTATGGTTATGGGGTCTCATAAAAATAACTTCCAGCTCTATTATTTGGAAAAGCTCACAGAATTTAAATTTATAACACTAAGAGTGAAAAGGAGAGCCTTATGACAGTAAGCATGAGAGGATAGTTTGTGGCCATAAGAAGTTGTAGATCTAGGAAGTCAGAGACCAAGAGTCATCTGGTCCCATCTTACTCCTTTTCCACTTGACAATAAGGTAACTGAGGTTGATAATAGTTAGATTATTTGGTCTAAGATCATGAAGGAGGAAAAAGGATGAGGAATCACTAATTATTGTACAGGGTTTACTCTTTCTGTTACATCTGAATAGAGAGGAACTGAGACAAAAATCAAATAGTGCTGCAGATTTGCCATTACTAAAGTGTAAGAAATATTAGTTGCCTTGGTCCAAAATTAGCTCCCTCTTGTTTGGTGGGGCACTATGCCTGTTGCAGTGCAGATGACAGAACAATGGTGAAAATATGTCCAGAAAAGCTGCCTTTTAGAAGATGTAGGTTATGTCTATATGTTTCTAACATCACTGGCTAAATTATCTTGAATTCAAACTAGACAAAGCTACAAGAACAGCAGTGAAGTAATTTTTTAGACCCAATTTGGGTCTTTTCTGGTCTCAATTCCTTTGAACTTGAAGCTGCACTCCCAACATCCACATTATGCCCTCCCCCCCACAGACAATACTGCAGCATGTAGAGTGGCCAACCTTCCCAGTCACCCAGGATACAGGACTTCCATTACTAAAGTAGGACAATCCCAGGCAAACATGACAGTTGATCATGCAAAGTACTTATTTCTCATGGAGGGAAAGGCTGTAGCAATGTGACCACAAACAAAGCCCTGCTCTCCTGGAAGCCTGATGCACTTAGCTTGATCCCATTGCTGAGAACTTGGCAGACCTTCAGCAAAAAAAAAAAAAAAAAAAAAAAAAAAAAAACGTGATGAGGAAAGGAGGGGGAAAAATTACCTGCGTTCCTAACGGTTTTCTAATTCCTGATTCCAGTGGCACCCAAGAACCACCAGCAACTTTATCCTCTTAGTTACATAACACACTTTTATAACAAATTGCATATTTTATTGTTATTGTTGTTGTTTATATCAGTGCAGGTTGGTTTCTGTAACACAGAACAAAAATAACTTTGATTATTATATTATCCATCAGCATCACTGTCCAAACAATTTTTTAAAAATTTTAAATCTCATGCCTTATTGATGGAAGGTCAGTAGTATAGTATTTGGGGAGGTTTATAGAAGTAGTATTTTCAAGGGGAGAATTATTAATAGTTTCTAGAGCAGTAGCAAAGTTCATTAATGCATCAGAAAGCAAAGCACTAATGGAAAAATGCTGCTCAGTTTCCAATTTTCTTTGTTAATGAGCACATTTCATTCTCAGGCCAACAATGACTAGTTCAGATTCCCTGGTGCCGGGAAAGTTCTAATCTCAGTACTATCTTGGTCTATTTTGAAATCACAGTGCAAATAAAGGCTGATATGTCTAGGCCGTAAAACATTTTTGGAAGCTAAAATTATATAAACAACACATTTTAAAAAACATTATTACATAAAGTCTCAAGTCAAGGGTGCAGCAATTAACAATCCAATGAAGGATAATAAAAAGACAATGTATGAAAACACCATGATCTGTTTGAGCCCTGAATTGCTTCATCCTCACAAGGGATAAAGTCCCTATCCCTAGCCTGGGACTAGTTGGTCATCTACTTTGATCTCTCCCACTAGGTCTGAGGATAGAGAAGTATAAGCCACAAAAAGACAAAGAGAAAGTCCAAAGTGGGTTGAAAGAGCTCTCCCCTGCCTAAAAGAAAGTAATAAAAGAAGCACAATCTTGAAGTGAAGATCTATTATGAATCTCACCACTTCTCACCACTTCCCCAGCACCAACCTTGTCCACGCTACTGCCATCTCTCAATTTCATGGCTAACTTTCATGGCTGCTCCTCTTCTGTATCCCAAGAGTCAACCACCCGCAAAACAGCGAGGCTGTATCTTTTGAAAATGGAAGCCAGACTGTAGCTCTCTTTGCTGAAAACATTCTGATTTCCCATCATACTCAGAACAAAATGCAAACTCCTTACATTAGCTTATAAGGTCTTACATAATCTGACTGTGAAGACAATATCAGTCTTCACAAATATTGTTTGTCCTCCTCACTACAATGTAAAGTTCATAAGCACAAAATCTTGCTTTCTCATGCACTGCTGTGTCCCCACTTTCTGGCATATAGTAAGTCAGTGAGAGAATGATGGAACAAATGAACAAACAAAGATATAAAACACATCAGTTTCAAGTCTCAGCCCTTTCACGTCCAGGCTCTATTAATTTAACAAGTTACTTTACTTTCCTAGACCACAATTTTTTTTCATCTCTAAAACAAGCAAAGCTACCTTCTCCCTCCAGAAGCTGCCATGAATAATAATTGAGATACATTATGTAAATCCCCTAGACCAATGCTAGAACTTAGTAAGTGATATGGTTTGGCTGTGGCCCCACTCAAATCTCAGGTTGAACTGTAGCTCCTATAATCTCCACATATTGTGGGAAGGACCCAGTGGGAGGTAATTGAATCATGCGGAGGAATTTTCCCATGCTGTTCTCATGATAGTGAGTGGGTCTCACAAGAGCTGATAGTTTTATAAAAGCCAGTTTTCTGGCACATGTTCTCTTCCCTGCCACAATATAAGACATGCCTTTGCTCCTCCTTTGCCTTCCACCATGATTGTGAGGCCTCCCCAGCCATGTGGAACTGTGAATTCATTAAATCTCTTCCTTCATAAATTGCCTAGTCTTGGGTATTTCTTCACAGCAGTATGAAAGTGAACTAATACAGTAAATTGGTACCAGTAGAATGAGGTGCTGCTGTAAAGATACCCAAAAATGTGGAAGCAACTTTGGAACTGGGTAACAGGCAGAGGTTGGAACACTTTGGAGTGCTCAGAAGAAGACAGGAAAATGTGGGAAAGTTGGGAACTTCTTAGAGACTTGGAGAGCTCAGAAGACAGGAAGATGTGGGAAAATTTGGAACTTCCTAGAGACTCATTGAATGGCTTTGACAAAAATGCTGAGAGTGATATGGCCAATAAAATCCAGGATGAGGTGGTCTCAGATGAAAACGAGGAACTTGTTGGGAACTGGAGTAAAGGTCACTCTTGCTATGCAAAGAGACTGCTGGCATTTTCCCCTGCCCTAGAGATCTGTGGAACTTTGAACTTGAGAGAGAGGATTTAGGGAATTTGGTGGAAAAAATTTCTAAGCAGCAAAGCATTCAAAATGTGACTTGGGTGCTCTCAAAAGCATTTAATTTTATTAATTCATGAAGATATGGCTTGGAATTGAAACTTATATTCAAAAGGGAAGCAGAGCATAAAAGTTCAGAGAATTTGCAGCCTGATGATGTGATAGAAAAGAAAAACCCATTTTCTGGGGAGAAATTCAAGCCTGATGCAGAAGTTTGCATAAATAATGAGGAGCCAAATATTAATGCCAAGACAATGGGGAAAATGTCTCCAGGGCATGTCAGAGGTCTTCAAGTCAGACCCTCCCATCAGAGGCCCAGAGGCCTAGGAGGAAAAAATGGTGTCACAGGCTGGGCCCAGGGCCTTGCTGTTTGTGCAGTCTTGGGACTTGGTGTCCTGTGTCTCAGGCTAAAAGTGGACAACATATAGCTCAGACCATTGCTTCAGAGGGTGCAAGCCCAACGCCTTGGCAGCTTACACATGGTATTGGGTCTGTGGGGTCACAGAAGTCAAGAACTGAGACTTGGGTACCTCCATCTAGATTTCAGAGGCTTTATGAAAATGCCAGAATGTCCAGGCAGAGGTGTGCTGCAGGGGTGGAGCCTTCATGGAGAAACTCTGCTAGGGCAGTATGGAAGGGAAATGTGGGGTGGGAGCCCCCACACAGTGTATCTACTGGGGCAGTGCCTAGTGGAGCTGTGAGGAGAAGGCCACTGTCCTCCAGACCCAAGAATGGTAGATCCATCAACAACTTGCACTGTGTGCCTGTAAAAGCTGCAGGTACTCAATGCCAGCCCATGAAAACAGCCAGGAAGGGGGCTGTATCCTGCAAAATCACAGCGGCAGAGCTGCCCATGACCATGGGAACCTACCTCTTGCATCAGTGTGACCTGGACTTCAGACATGGAGTCAAAGGAGATCATTTTGGAGTTTTAAAATTTGACTGCACCGCTAAATTTCAGACTTGCATGGGGCCTGTAGCCCCTTCATTTTGGCCAATTTCTCCCATTTGGAACAGGTGTATTTACCCAATATCTGTACCCCCATTGTATCTATGAAGTAACTAACTTGCTTTTGATTTTACAGGCTCATAGGCAGAAGGGACTTGCCATGTCTCAGATGAGACTTTTGGACTGTGGACTTTTGAGTAAATGCTGAAATGAGTTAAGACTTTGGGGGACTGTTGGGAAAACATGATTGGTCTTGAAATGTGATGACATGAGATTTGGGAGGGGTGAAGGGAGGAATGATATGGTTTGGCTGTGTTCCCACCCAAATCTCATGTTGAAATGTAGCTCCTATAATCCCCACGTGTTGCAAGAGGGACCCAGTGGGAGGTAACTGAACTATGGCAGTGAGTTTTCCTGTGCTGTTCTCATAATAGTGAATAAGTATTATGAGATTTGCTAGTCTTATAAAGGGCAATTCCTCTGCACATGACTCTTGCCTGCCACCATGTAAGATGTGCCTTTTCTCCTCCTTTGCCTTCTAACATGATTGTGAGGCCTCCCCAGCCATGTGAAACTGAGTCCATTAAACCTCTTTCCTTTATCAATTACCCAGTATTGGATATGTCTTTACTAGCAGCATGAGAACAGACTAATACAGTAAGTGTTTAACAAATTTTCTTTCCCCTTAGTTGTTCCTCCACCCTCCCAAGAAAACCAATAGCAACATAAAGGGAGCTTCACAGGTTATCAGAGCAGCTGTTGGGTTATATATGCCATGAATTCATGACCTCGCATGAGTTTGAAATTCTCTTTATTCAATTAGATTTCTTTGTGCCTGTACATTTATTAAAGATTCAAATATTCCCAGAAGAAAACATTCATAAAGTCATCCTTCATCTTGGTAAAAGTGATTTTTCAAGTGAATTCTTTTTGTGACTAAAAGTCCTATAGAAGATATCAAAAGCAAAAACCAAAGATGCCAAAGAGGAGCTTCATAGATGTCTAGAGAGTTTTTGTAATCTAAAATCAAAGCCTGACATCAGAGTCACAACTAAATCATGAGATGAAACAGCTCGTTCTTGAACAAGAGTAACTGAAGATACATGCCTTTAGTGTGGACATCACTCAGTGTCAGCAGGTTTGTTGCTACGTGACCAATGTGTACACATGCTGAGAAATTCCCCAGTGGCTAAGCCAAAAACAAAGCGTGAATTTTTTCATTAGCTACAGAAATTATTGTATTAAAATTAAGCTACTGATATGATAATTCCAAAAAGCCTTAAGATTTCTGTATAGTTCAGCTAAGATGACCAGATGGCCCAAATCCTGCTACAATTCAGCCTAATATATCTATATCTTCCATTCTCCTTTTACTCTTGGGGTAGAAAAGGGAGGAACTAGCCATGATCAGCTACCCTTCTTTTCTTTCCACCATCCTTCCACAAAGAATAGATGTACTGAAACAAACTCACCTAAGCTGCTCACACTACTATCCTAGCCTTTGAAGTAGTCTGAACCTCTGATGTTACTACCCTATCATCTCACATCTCTTTAGTGGCCCTGAAATAAATCACCAATTCTGTCTCTTCTGTCCCCATAGACAGTGTAGCCTAAAAATGCCTGGGCTCTCTGGATCACAGAGAATTTGGAATCAGGAAAAAGTCTCTGGAAGCTGAAGAGCTTGAGGGCCTGTAACACTGAGGGATTTCAAAGACTATCCTTTTATCCATTTTATCTTCTTCAATGACATGCTTCCTTTCCCCATACCTCCATCGCCATCCCCAAACTAGATATATTTTTGAAGTTGAAATCCCCTTTGAAAAATCAATAAAATTCTATCATTTATAAAATATATTCTCTTTTTTTTTTTTGGCCCAGACGTGTTTTTAATAGAATATCACACCCAAACTTCTGAAGTCATGTGTGTAATCATGGGGTAGATTGTTAATAATCAACCTGGTTTGGCTGAAGTATTGTAGCTTTATTTTATTTCCTCACATATTCCTTCATGTAATTTTGAGCTCACATTCTCAAAATGAATGGCTCCAGTTCAGTAAACAGATATAAATAAGACTGATCTTTGGACAGACATAAACGTTATTTTTATAGAAAGAGCTCATTTCTTGCATACTCATACCTGAAGTTCAGCCAAAAATGTCTTCTTTCTTCAGAAATCTGTGCTGCTGGTATTTCTTAAAGAAAGAATTCTAAATCAGGGAGGGAAGAATGACCTGAAATCTCATCAGTGTCCTAAATTCTGTACTAGTAATTTTAGAACCATAATTTTAGAACATGAGATTGCACTGAGGAGCTAATAATACTACTAAAACTTGTTGCTATCTTTTCTCAGCCTAGATCAAAGGTTTTATAAGCAAAGAACACTATAGCTCTAAAAAATTTGTAATTATTACTATGTCATTTGCAGGGCAACCTAGATTAATTCTTTGAGAGGCCACCTTGTCTTCTCTGTATGCTAAAGGTAGAGGGAGTAGAAGTAAAAAGCAAATTCTTTTTAAATATCAGCTTACTCAAATGGTTAAAAATACTTTTCAGGTGCAAAGTCATTTGTCTGTGGTTTAACATTCTGCAGAGTTTTCCCTTGCTATTCAAACTTTACTCATTATAAAAAGGAGGAGAATAAAACATGAGAGAGCCCCTAGGGTCTTGTTTTATTTAAAAGTCCTCCAGGGACCTCATACGATACATCAGTTGACTACATCCCCCTTCATTGTTTTCTGTATTTTCAATTATTTTTTGGTAATTGTTGACTGTTACTAGAAGCCAAGCACTGTGTTAGGATCTGAAGGTATTAAGTTGACTCCATTCCTGTTTTCAAGACAATAACTCAGTCTATTTTTAACTTTTATTTTAAGTTCAGAGGTACAAGTGCAGGTGTGTTACATTGCTAAACTTGTGTCATAGGGGTTTGTTGTGCAGATTATTGTATCTCCCAGGTATTCAGCTTAGTGTCCATTAGAATAATTCAGTCTTAAAAACTGCTGGTTCTAATCAGTGCCTCTACTTACAATGAAAGTCATCATCATTTGCTTCTGGAATCCATCAACTCTCCTTTTTCCTTTCAGTCCTTTGCTCTCTCCAAAAGCTCTTCTCTAAAATGTAGCTACTGTTTGACTACTAACCTCTCCTTTTACTCTCTTCACCTTCACCTACAATACACTTTCGCCAATAGACTAAGAATCTACCATTGTAGAAGATATGCAATGATATAGGAGTATAGCCTTTCAAGGAATATAACTTTTTAAAGAGGACCTTGGGAGAGGACAAAATTTAGCTCAGGCTAAAGCTTCTAGCAATGAACTTTCACAGTGTGGGGCATATGGCTACTTGATGTGTTAAATCTCTTATGTTTACAAAAAGCAGAAATATACAAACATTAATACAAAGTAGGATTAATGGTGAGAATACAGGTATTTCATGGACCAAGGACAGAAAATGAAGAATAGATGGGAATTCAGTGGCATTTTTACTGGAAACTAGAAAAATCAAAGGGAGTGATGGTTCTCCAACCCTCTCTTTCTCTCTCAAGGTTTCTAACTTCTACTTCTCTCTGAGCTTGGTGCATCTGCCTTTCTCAATGAGCTGATTCTTCTCATTCACCTTGCACATGGCTGAATGTAGCAAGCAGTCCTGACTCCATATCATAAAGTTCTAGTCTTCTACCCCTCACTAACTGGTATCAATCTTGGCCCCTCAATTCAAATATGAAGAAGGGAGAGAAACTGGGGGAAAATATGTGAGTCAGAGTCTGATTAATCCAGCTGATCTCTTCAAACCAGGCTACAAAATTTGCAGTTTAATGCATAGGCAAATATTGGGTAAGGCATTCCTCTTAGCCCAGAAAGTATCAAGGCAGCAAAGTAGATAGGGCTGTCTAAGCAGGATCTAAATAGGGCAGAAGTTTTAAAAACTCTGTGTGTAAGAACAGGCAATGACATATCTTTAAAGGACCCGGACTCTGTATCCTATCATAATATATCTGTAGGTTTTCACATGTTCAGCCCTTCCTCTGTTCCTCCTTTCCAATTATTATCACTATTATTTAATTTGAAATCCATTGTAAATTTGTTTGCTTGCTTTCCACATCTTTTGTATTATCCTTCATTTTAGGTCCTCAACCTTCAGAACCTAGTTAGCACTGAAACAAAATAAAATATACATAGATGCTCTAGTGGCTATAATTGCCCACTTCTAAAGCAATCATGATAAGAAGGTATTCAAACCATATCCATCTGTCATGGCACACTGTGGCTGGAACACTATGTATCATAGAGACAAGTGGGCAAAAAGGATGAGATATTCTAAATGCCCTTCAAAAACATAGCCAGAAAGGAGCTGAGGGGCCTCTGAATTGCCTGCTCTTCAACTGACAAGATTGAACTGGCCCCGCCTCAAAATATAATTTGATATCTTTTCTATACTTACCTGATCTCTTTACAACTCGATCTCCCTTTGTTTTTCTCTTTCTCTTCCTCCTCGCAATATGTTATCCCTAATCTTAGCTGTTGAGAGAAAACAAAACATTTTACTACAGATGGGTAAATTGCTCACTTGCACACAATACATAGTAGTCCAAGAAACTGTGCCATGGAAGATATAAAATAAAATCTGCCCTGATAAAAACTCCCTTATGAAATGCTCCAACATTCCCTAAATTCAACTAGCCAATAGGGTTATATTACACACCTCATTTCATAAAGATGACTTTGATGACACAGACAACTTGAAAAGTAAATTCTAATTTCTGTCCTTCAGAAACAACTTTTTGGATGAATAGGAATGAACTAAATGTTAGAAGAATGGTAAACAAAATAGAAGGAGTACTCAATTAAGTTTCCCAGCTCCATTACTGGATCTATAATTGACTAATCTTGTGAGTTTGGCAAATTGCCTAACTCCTATGGGGCTCAATTTCCTCAAAAGTCAAGCACTGGGTTAGATGCTAAAGCAATCACTGTTGGTTCCAGGAGTTATTCTCTCCCCTTGTTTCATTCTGTTATAGCTTATCTCCTACTATAGAAAATAAACGTAATTATTTTCACTTCTTTAGCCTCCCCTGCAGCTAGGACATGGGCACCTAACCAGTCTTAGAAAATGAAACTGATCATTCTGCCTGGGGCACTCTGGGAAAGGTTTTCATTGCTATTGAAAATAAATTTCCCTCCTAACTACATGCCTTTGGAAGTTTTCATGGCTGCAACTGTGAAAGCCATTATGCAAACCATGATATAGCTAAGATTACACAGAATCTGACCCAGAGCCCTGCCAAATTTTTTAGCTGCTGAATCATCAGCCCTAGAAGTCAATAAACAATGTCTCATTACATAAGCTATTTTTATTTAGGTATTCCATTACTTATAGCCAAAAACGTATCCTTACTATATTGATACTATTATTTCTAAGACCCCTACCAGCTTTAAGAACGTATGATCCTATACAAAAAAGAGAGAAAAGCAATGAAAGTTGTCCCATTGATAAGTAAACTATTTTAAGGATCAATAGAAGAAAGCCTTCAAGAAGGGATACTCCAAGATGGCAGACATATAGCCAAAGTAGATAGCTGCTTATATGGCATGGCCTGTAAAGCCCAGAGATGAACCTACCCTAAACATCTGCTGCCTTTATACCACAGTTAGTGGAAGGGACATCTATGGTGTACACCTGCAATACTTAAACTGACCATTATTGTTAACACTCTTTCTACATTAGTAATCTGCCTCCCACCATAAAAGTCAAATAGAGATTTTCCCCCTTGCTGTCCCTAACAGCCAGAGTATGAGAAAATGACTGAGAACTGGCTAGTTGAATGTTCCTGGACAAGATTTTGGATCTTAGGGGCTGCAAAATAGAGATGCCAGGCAGTTATAAAGTTATTGATGGGAGACTCCTTAGCCTTGATGGAGTAGTGAAGGTACCACTAATTGTGGCTTCTTAACTAGACTGTTTTTGCGGTGTGAACTTGTATAAGAATTCTTGATGGGCAGTCTCCCTCAGTCCTGCCTACGTTTTGAACCTGGTTTTTCAATTTTCCAAAAGCTTTGGGTGCTATCTCCAATATAGTCCAAGTAAATTATGTTTTGGTTTTGGTTAACCAGGACCCATTTTTGTTTATCACAGCCAAGAAAGCTGGCTGAGTCTCAAAATCTTCAGTGTAAAGAAGTATGTCTTCAGAAGTCTAGATTTCATAAAGACTTGTGAAACTAAAATTTAGAAGAACAACTTCAGCTTTCGAATAACATCTGGAACTTTCCAATAACTTCCGGCTCTATCAAAGAAAATAATTTCAGTCCTGGAAGGTATCAAGGGAACCAAGTCAGTCCTCCATGAGGCAGCCGTGAGTATATTGGCTGCTCACCCCCTGCAGGTGCATACCTTCCCCAAGGACTTTAGAATAAGTGGTGGTCATTCATGACATCAGAAAACACCTTCATTTCTCACTGCCATTTTTCAAGGAGAGCTATGACTGTCCTTCAAAAGTGTCTCCGACATATACTCAGAGAGGTGTGTGTGTTTGAGAATCAACACTGAGTAGAATATGACCTTTATTAAGAACAAAACCCGCAGAGTTGGCTGGAGAGAAAGAGGCCCACAATTGTTCCATTTATAGTGGAGTTGCTCCCCTATCCACCAAAGACCAGACTTCCTGCTACAATTATAAAAACAAGTTACAAAATTATAAATAAAATAAAAGAAAAATATAAACGAGAGCTATATCAACACAAAGATAATAAGTTAATTGTAGGCTAAAGTGGTTGGTAGAAAAATACACTGAACAAAATAAATGCAAAAAAGATTATCATTAAAAAGAAAACAGGAACTGGGACAAAATTCAATATAAAGAGAGAAAAATAAAAAAATTAAACAGATAAAAGGTAATGAAAAATCTCAGATTAAAATGAATAGTGAAAAGGAAAATAAGTTATAAATAGAGATCAAAAAGATACTATGAATCAATAAGAAAACACTATTTTTAAAAACCCTTTTTCAAAATAAGGTGTACCAAACAATGCAAAGCTCTAAATAGGGTGTGTGTGTGTTAAATAGTAGCAATACCATTCTCAGTAAAGATAAGGAAAACGTAAACAACTGAAGGAGGTAGCTGGAAGCCCTCAAGCATCAAACCAATTCCTTTGTAGGAAGGTATAGAGAGAGCAAAACAAGGACCATCTATAACATTCTAGGACAGTTATCTTTGTCAATTTTACCTAATTAAGATAAAAATACTGTCTCAGAAAACATAACCCCGGAAGTTAGGCAAGTATGTAGTTGTCTTAATGTTGCCTTTGTTGTCTTTGGTAGCCAAATACCTTTTCTTGAGCCTCCACTATATATACATCAATACGAGTCTCATCATTTTCATATTGGCTGTCTTGTGTAATTTCCTCAACAAAATTGGCCAGGCTCAGTGGTCTTCAAACACTATCCATACACTGTGTATTAGTTTCCTTCTGTTTCTATAAAAATGACTTAGTGGCTTAAAACAATACACACTTATTCTCTTACCATTTAGGAGGCCCGAAATCTACCATGAGTCTCCCATAGCTAAAGTCAAGGCATTGAGATAGGGCTGGCTCCTTCTGGAAGCTCTGATAAATAAACTATTTGCTTGACTTTTCCAGCTTTTTGAGGCTGTCCTCATTTCTTGGTTCACAGGCTGCATTACAATGCCTTTTCTCCTTCCACTTCCATTATTACATTGCTTCTTCTCTGATCATAACTCTTCCTGTGTCCCTTATGATTATAAGGACCATTGTGATTACCTCCGGTCACCTGGATGATCCATGCAATGTCCCCATCTCATGATTCCTAATTTAATCACATCTGCAAAGTCTATTTTGCTATACTAGTTGACATACACAGGTTCTGGGGATTAGGATGTAGACGTCTTCAGGGGCTGTTATTCGCCTACCAAAGACTAGTCATGTCAGAATTTCCTGAGAAGTGAATAGTTAACAATATTGTACCAATGTTAATTTCCCAGTTTCTATTATTGTATTGGGATGAGATAAATGGTTAACATCAGGGGAGGGTAGACATCTAGAACATCTGGAACTTTCCAATAACTTCCGGCTCTATCAAAGATAATAATTTCAGTCCTGGAAGGTATCAAGGGAACCAATCAGTCCTCCATGAGGCAGCCATGAGTATATTGGCTGCCCACCCCCTGCAGGTGCATACCTTCCCCAAGGACTTTAGAATAAGTGGTGGTCATTCATGACATCAGAAAACACCTTCATTTCTCACTGCCATTTTTCAAGGAGAGCTATGACTGTCCTTCAAAAGTGTCTCCCGCATATACTCAGAGAGGTGTGTGTATTTGAGGATCGACATTGAGTAGAATACCTTTATTAAGAACAAGACCTGCAGAGTTGGCTGGAGAGAATATAAACTCTCTACAATTTCGGAAACATTTCTGCAAGTCTAAGATTATTTTTAAAAAACAATATAATTGAGGATATAAACAACAACAAAGAATTTCCTGGGAGTTTTCAAAGATTTCCCAGCTCCTCCCGAGACTATAGAATCACATTCACCAGAAATGGAGCCTAAGATTATGTATTATAGAAAAGCACACGATCCTGTTTCACAGCCAGGTACGAGAACCACTAACTTGAAGATCATGCTAGTATTATTCAACGTGTGGTCCACTATCAGCATCATCTGAGGTCTTATTAGAAACGCAAATTTTCTCAGGCACTACCCAGACCTACCAATCAGAATCTGTCCCAGCCACAGGGCCCAGGAATCTTGGGTTTTAACATATTGTCCAGATGAGTCTTCACACTAAACTTTGATAAGCACTGAATTGCACATATTTTAAATCACAGAACACAGCTATTGCTATCTTGTGTTTGTAACCCGAGGCAACTGAGGATCAGTTAAATGAGACACTCAAGGTAACACGGCTAGTAAGTGCCAAAACTGGGACAAAATTTGAAGTTTGATTGAAATCTTCATCAAACTGTCATTTAATTCTGATATTTTACCTTTAGGCTTTATACTAAAGTATCAAAGTCTTTCCTCAAATGAAAATATATTACTCTGCTTGGATAAATCATCAAAACGTTAAGAATTAATAAAATGGCATCCATTCATTAAACGTAAATAAGGTAACCTGTTACCAGCAGAGACTTGAGGGAATGAGACCCAGAACAGTCAGCTTGATAGCCAAAGCAAACCTTTTTTTTTTTTTTTTCTTCCTGAGACAGAGTCTTGCTCTGTCACCCAGGCTGGAGTGCAGTGGCGCGATCTCGGCTCACTGCAAGCTCTGCCTCCCAGGTTCATGCCATTCTCCTGCCTCAGCCTCCCGAGTAGCTGGGACTACAGGCACCTGCCACCACGCCCAGCTAATTTTTTGTATTTTTTTTTAGCAGAGACGGGGTTTCACCGTGTCAGCCAGGATGATCTCGATCTCCTGACCTTGTGATCTGCCCACCTTGGCCTCCCAAAGTGCTGGGATTACAGGTGTGAGCCACCATACCCAGCCAGCAAAATCTTATATCATAGCCCATGAATATATTGACCCAATCATATATTTCAAAAATTTCAGACCTAGTCCTTTCTTTAGTTATTTTGATCTATAGTCTCTATATTCATATTCTCAGATATAACTTCCAAAAAATGAGACTCAGAAAACATGTATCTTACATATGGAGGAAAAGCCAAGGAGACAGGTCCACATGTGTACTGGGAGAAGGAACTTATCCTCACTCCAAACCCGCTCCCTGCATCTTGGGGCCCAGTACATTCAAAGACCCAGAGAGCAAAAAGAGGCATTTGGTAAGGAAACTCAAAGCCAAGAAAGAATAGGACACCAGGAAGCAACTCTAAGATGTTGGCCATCATAGCAGAGTACCAGGTCTGATTATCATGCTACACCAGGGATCTGGGCATCTTCCTCAGTACATACTTCATGTGGGTCCACATTGCAAAGAAAGGATGAAACTGAATGATTGAAAGTTGACACCAGAAAAGAGGCAGGGCAAGAAAAGAGGAGGTAGAAATTTAAAAGCATTAAAAAAAAAAAAAAAAAAAAAAACAAGAATTTTCCCCTAGTGACATTGGCCAAAGTAGTTAACTGAAAGGGCCCTGTGGGATAGTTGTGAGTGGCCCACACTCACTGTGGGTTGGAAAAACTAGTGGTGAAAGAAGCAGAGCCACTTCTGCCCCACCTGTGGATTCCATAGAAGTGATAAGATGAAAATTGAACCTGAAGGACTTTTCAGTTCATTTTTCTGGTCTTGGATGTGCTTATCCAGTTGATTGTAAGGATGCTTGATGAATTGAACTACTAATCTATTTGCAAGCAGTGGTGAGCTCTGAGAGAACAGTAGAGCAGGCACAAGATTGAGGGCTTGAAAAACCTGAGGGACGTTTGGTGAGAAGAAAACCAACTTGCCCTAAGCCTAAGGGAGCTCAGTGGGTGAGCCTACACCCACACTGTAGGCCTCAAGGCCAGGCCATCCTCTTTCTGTGGACCCCAGAACTTTGCTCTCTGTATTGTGTGGGAAGGTGCCCTACCTCCTGCTCAGAACATTTCCAAATGCTAAGGACCCTTGAAAAGCTCATTTATTTCAGATCGTCACTTTTTCAGCCCATAAAAAGTTCTCGTATGGAGAAACCCAGTTGACTTTTGAAGGGACAAAGATTAAGAAAATAAATCCTAGAAATGATTCTGAGCCCTGTTTGCCATTGGTTCAACGATTCCCGTAGTTAACACCTGAAGCCTGATTAGAACGAATTTTGAAGTACTTTGTAAACCACTCAAGTACTTAGTGGCTCTTGCTTAAGAATGAAGTCTAAGTGCCTCCAAACAGATTGGGAGGGAGGGAAAAACATGCACTACCCTCTCTGAGCTGTCCTGACATGCTGGTTGCCTTCCAGACTACCTGATTAAATCAGGACCTAAATTTGTCACTGGCCTATTTTCGCATCTCTACTATAGGCAGTTAATGTAAGTCCAATGCTCTGTGAATAATTTTTGTGTGAAACTTAGGGTTAGCCCATTCTGTTTTCTTATCTGAATCTTGCAAATGGTGGCCTATGATTCTAATTATTCTCAGAAGTGGGTCACGACCTAATTGTGTGGGCAAAAGAAGACTGGGAGAGAGCCAAGCAAAGAAAACAAGATTCACCTCCACAAATGACCTCCACGAATGACTTCACACACATGCTACTACCAGATACCTGCTGAGGACACAAAAGGCCAAGGAGAAATCAGAAAATCATTGAACTGATTTCTCCTCAACTGATTTCAATTCAACACTTTTGAAATGTCATAGCTCTGCACTGATATTGAGAAGAATTCTCACCCTAGTATCATTCTAGCCGCTTGAGGCTGAGAAACTCTTTGGTGTTCAATGCCTATAATGCTAGAGCAGGTTATATAAAAATAAAACACTCAGCTTCTGGCCTCAAGGAATATATAGTCTAGTGGAGGAAAGACAAGTAAACATATCTATGAAACAGTGTGGTAGGTGCTATGATGGAAGCGAGCCCTGTATTGTAGGAGTGAGAAGACGGCAGCCAACCCACAATGGCATGGCCAAAGAGCAGAGAGGGAGGAAGAGAGGGAGCTGGTAGGGGAAGAACAATGAGCCTCTTTATTATTTTGTGTGTGTGAGATCCAGTGAGGCATTTGTTTGTTTGTTTGTTTGTATCATTCCATGTTTTCAGAAGACAGGATCAGGGAATAACTCTGTTAATGCCTCCTGGGTTTCCCATCAAAGACTAGACCCTAAAGAAGACCTATCTTTCCCTGAGGCATCGAGAAGAGGAAGAAGCTTGAATGGGCTGATGGCAATAGGAGTCATTCCAAATAAGAAACATTGTATAAGACAGTTTATGCATGTCATCAATCACCAGAGAAAAACAATGTAGAACATACAAACAGACACTACTTTCCCTAACTAAATTAACCTTATTTTGTCAGAATGTCCTGTAACCATTTTCTACGTAGCTTCTCTCCATACCCTGTGAGGTCCCTGACTCCTATGCATCCATCTTCACAATCTCCCACCCACTCTCATCATTTTGCCTCTGCTCTTGCTTGCATAACACAGTCTAGATCCTGTTTATGTCTCTCCTGGTAGTCCATAGTAACAGGCTCAGAACCTACTCACTCCAGTGCAACCCACCAGTACTGACAATTGAGTATTTGCAAACTATGGCTACTGCCAAATGAGTCCTCTGCTTGGTGTCTCTGCAACACTTCCA
Organism: Macaca nemestrina; assembly: GCF_043159975.1. Lineage (NCBI taxonomy): Eukaryota > Metazoa > Chordata > Mammalia > Primates > Cercopithecidae > Macaca > Macaca nemestrina. The sequence goes on along the minus strand of NC_092133.1, from coordinate 46,990,747 downwards.
TGAAAGAGCTTCTTCAACATTTGAAGCCAACATCACCCTATGCAACACCCAAACAGACATCCATGCTATTTTTCTCTCAGGGGCTGACTCAAATGCTCCTCATTTGGGTTGTTGTTGCTGCTTTTAAACTTTATTTTCTAAAATTCTATAGGTGCACATGGTAAATATTCAAACAGTACAAAGGATATGAAGTTAGAAAGTGTGTCTTCTTTCACCATTGAAACTCACCCATACCTCCCTGAATTTCCCAGAGACAATGATGTATTTGATTCCAGTGTCATTCATTGCACCTATAAGCATGAATATATATATATACACACACACACACAAAATATGAATGCACGAATCTATATATATGTATATATACACACACCATATGGATACATATGTATGTGTATATGCATCTATATCAGTACAAATATATAGAACTCCCTTATCCTTCTTAGCAGCTGCATAATACTCCATTATAAAATATGTCATAATTTAATCAGTACTCTACAAACAAGTTGATTAGTTCACTCTTTTGCCTCTAAAAATGGTGCTAAATTATACATTCTAACTATAATTAGAGACAGCAGAGAAAGATTTTTATAATAAAGCTAATGGTGCTCAAGCCTCAGGATCCCTCACTTATATGGGCTCATTGATTTTTTTTTTTTTTCTCACAATGAGGGAATTGCAAAATTATATGTGCTTCAAGGTACACAGAACTTAGATCGGCACCCGGATGTAGTATAAATGTTCTGTGACAGCAGAGTCGAAGTATATGTGTATATTACATTTTGAATGATGTTGCTGAATTCTAAAATCATGTCTGTAATCCATGCTGATGAAAATTCTCTTCACTTCTTTAGAATTTTCATGGCCTTCCATTGACATTTCTACTAGGATACATCTCTTTAGGCCTTGTATGTTATTCAGGTACTTATCTCACCTTCTTCATGCAGCTGTAAGAACCTTGAAGTCAGCACTCGAATGTTCTGTCTCTGTATTCTACCCAGTGCCTACCGAGGTGCCTTTCACATAATAGACATGTAAATGTTTGTTGAGCCTCCTTGAAGTTGTTTTTGGATACGATAGATATATAGCATAATAAATCAGTTAATAAAATACTTATATAGAGTGAACAAATAGACCACTTCTACACTGTCTTAAGTACAATTTGAATTTGGATTCTATCCATAAGATACCAGCACTGCCACCTTTGCAGGTTTAACAGCTATTCTTTCCTTCCATCGTTAAAATCATGTAAAAATAGTATACAGCAGTGGCCAAGGCCTAAGGCCAAAGGCCTACAAAATAGTACCTAATTTGTTCTCTTCCCAACTTTTCCAGTTAATATTAAGCAACTGGTATTACAGTCTAAATATAACTTTGTGCCCAAATTTACAAATATTAAAAATAATCAAAATCTTACTGAAGCCTAAATACATGCTGGCAACTGCTTTCTTATTATCTTTAATAAGAGGCCTACTCCTTTCAAATAACAAGCAAATTTTACTTGTTAGACATAGTTCTTTACAAAAGCAGTACCAGGTACTAAAAACCTTTTCAATTTATGTGTAGTGTTTGCCAATCAGTTCAGAGCATTCAGGTTAAACTCATCAGAATACGTAAATGTTAAAATGAATGGGATATGTAATTTCTCATTTTAAGCAATTCAAAGTATAGCAATATTGGAATCACTGCTAAAGACACAGTTTTTCCTTGATCTAAATAAAAATTCAGAGTCTCTCAGAACCCCAATTAAGCCTTATCATACATTAATCTTAGTCTTTTTGATTGTCAACTGATATTAATTTGATTCTAACTCTGCCGGTCCCTCTGTGCTTCCTAAGATCTCCATTTTTTTTCTCTCTCATTATTCCTAGTAGTCCTCTCACTTTGATATGCATCATGATCACCTGGGAAGTTTGCTAAAAACACAATTTCCCAGTCCTATCCCTACAGTGTCTGATTCAGTGATTTCTCAAGAATATGCTACTCAATGTATGGTCCCTGTGACATGGCCTTGACATCACCTGGAGACTTGTTAGACACTCAGGATCTCAAGCCCCACCCCAGCCCTACTAAATTATAATCTGCAATTTTAACAACATCCTAGTAGAGTCATACGCACATTAAAGTTGGAGAAGTGCTAAACTATCACCCTCTTCCTTCCCATCTTTTTTCAGTTTGTCTCCTTGACTCTATCCCCTCTTATCTACTCAAAGACATTAGTCTTCAAATAACCTCCTCATTTTCTCATATCTTCACTGTACCCAGTGCTTAAAATATACCAGTGAATGAGTCCAACAAAGCTTCTACCATCATGGAGTTTATGTTGGCTTTGGGAAGACAGACAACAAAATCAACAAATGAAATAAAACAGGCAATGACTGGAATAGGTTAAGAAAGAAATAAACATGGCGGGGCGCGGTGGCTCATGCCTGTAATCTCAGCACTTCGGAAGTCCGAGGTGGGCAGATCACGAGGTTAGGAGTTCGAGACCAGCCTGGCCAGCATGGTAAAACCCCATCTCTACTAAAAATACGAAAAAAAAAAAATAGCTGGGCATGGTGGCACACACCTGTAATCCCAGCAACTTGGGAGGCTGAGGCAGGAGAATTGCTTGAACCTGGGAGGAGGAGGTTGCAGTGAGCCGAGATCGCGCCACTGCACACCAGCTTGGGAAACAGTGCGAGACTCTGTGTCCAAATAAATAAATAAATAAATACGTAAATACATAAATAAACACAGTAGAATGAGGTAGGAACTATTTTTCTTATTTTACAGATAGGGAAACTGAAGTTGGAGGTCACACAATTAGTTGAGGGTCACATAGCTAGTAAGTGGCAGTGATCCAAGTCTCTGTAATGCCAGGCCCTATGGTCTTAGTCACTCTGCTAAAATGCCTTCATTGGAAATCCAGTTGGGATTTATCCACAGCCCTCCTCTGGTCACCTGTGAGACCTTTTCTCTTATATTCCCAGGATTTTTGAAGCCTTTGTTCCCAGTTTCAGGCATTTTTGCTCTAATAAGTTTGAACACATTTCTGAAGCTCTGATCCTGGCACCACGAATACATTAGCCCATCCTGCGGCTCATCACAGTGATAGGGAAAATGACAGTGCAAACTTTCTTTGCCATTCTAGAAGCTCCAACTACCCCTCTCTTGGTTAATGAAATTAGACACTCCTGGCCATTTTGTCCATAATTTAATAATTTCATCATCTTATCTCTTAAAAATGAAGAACATAATTCTCTGTATCTACAAATTACCAGTAGTCAGTGTCTTCTCATATCTTTTCCAAGAAGTAGAGCAGATAATAAAACATAAGCCCAGGGTATAGAACAGATCTCATCTTTTCTCCCAGATTCAGAAAATGGCAACTATTCTTTTTCAAGGGCCTAGGTTACGAAGACACTCTGTTGATACCAGTTAACATTAGACAAATATATTCCCAGAGAGCAGTGTTTAATTTTCTTAGGTACTATGCTAAAATATCCTCACCCAACTTTGATTCCCTAAAATGTTGATATCATTTATGTTACAATAGAAATATTCAAGTACTAGAGTATTCTAACAAATAAGTCTGAAATGCTTTGTACATATTTGCTTCAAGAAAATATTTTATAGTTTGCCCATATGTAAATATTATAATTGCATTTCATTTTACTATTTTATTTCTTTATTTTTTTAATTATACTTTAGGTTCTAGGGTACATGTGCACAACGTGCAGGTTTGTTACATATGTGTACATGTACCATGTTGGTGTGCTATACCCATTAACTCGTCATTTACATTAGGTATATCTCCTAATGCTATCCCTCCCCGCTCCCGCCACCCGACAACAGGCCCCGGTGTGTGATGTTCCCTTTCCTGTGTCCAAGTGATCTCATTGTTCAATTCAATTCCCACCTATGAGTGAGAACATGCGGTGTTTGGTTTTCTGTTCTTGTGATAGTTTGCTGAGAATGATGGTTTCCAGCTGCATCCATGTCCCTACAAAGGACACAAACTCATCCTTTTGTATGGCTGCATAGTATTCCATGGTGTGTATAGGCCACATTTTCTTAATCCAGTCTGTCATTGATGGACATTTGGGTTGGTTCCAAGTCTTTGCTATGGTGAATAGTGCCGCAATAAACATATGTGCACATGTGTCTTTATAGTAGCATGATTTATAATCCTTCGGGTATATACCCAGTAATGGGATGGCTGGGTCAAATGGTATTTCTAGTTCTAGATCCTTGAAGAATCGCCACACTGTCTTCCACAATGGTTGAACTAGTTTACAGTCCCACCAATAGTGTAAAAGTGTTCCGATTTCTCCACATCCTCTCCAGCACCTGTTGTTCCCTGACTTTTTAATGATTGCCATTCTAACTGGTGTGAGATGATATCTCATTGTGGTTTTGATTTGCATTTCTCTGACGGCTAGTGATGATGAGCATTTTTTCATGTGTCTGTTGGCTGCATAAATGCCTTCTTTTGAGAAGTGTCTGTTCATATCCTCTGCCCACTTTTTGATGGGGTTGTTTTTTTCTTGTAAACTTGTTTCAGTTCTTTGTAGGTTCTGGAAATTAGCCCTTTGTCAGATGAGTAGATTGCAAAAAATTTCTCCCATTCTGTAGGTTGCCTGTTCACTCTGATGGCAGTTTCTTTTGCTTTGCAGAAGCTCTTTAGTTTAATTAGATCCCATTTGTCAATTTTGGCTTTTGTTGCCATTGCTTTTGGTGTTTTAGACATGAAGTCTTTGCCCATGCCTATGTCCTGAATGGTATTGCCTAGGTTTTCTTCTAGGGATTTTATGGTTTTAGGTCTAACATTTAAGTCTCTAATCCATCTTGAATTAATTTTTGTATAAGGAGTAAGGAAGGGATCCAATTTCAGCTTTCTACTTATGGCTAGCCAGTTTTCCCAGCACCATTTATTAAATAGGGAATCCTTTCCCCATTTCTTGTTTTTGTCAGGTTTGTCAAAGATCAGATGGTTGTACATGTGTGGTATTATTTCTGAGGGCTCTGTTCTGTTCCATTGGTCTATATCTCTGTTTTGGTACCAGTACCATGCTGTTTTGCTTACTGCAGCCTTGTAGTATAGATTGAAATCAGATAGCGTGATGCCTCCAGCTTTGTTCTTTTGACTTAGAATTGTCTTGGCAATTTGGGCTATTTTTGGTTCCATATGAACTTTAAAGTAGTTTTTTTCAATTCTGTGAAGAAAGTCATTGGTAGCTTAATGGGGATGGCATTGAATCTATAAATTACCTTGGGCAGTATAGCCATTTTCACGATATTGATTCTTCCTATCCATGAGCATGGAATATTCTTCCATTTGTTTGTGTCCTCTTTTATTTCATTGAGCAGTGGTTTGTAGTTCTCCTTGAAGAGGTCCTTCACATCCCTTGTAGGTTGGATTCCTAGGTATTTTATTCTCTTTGAAGCAATCATGATTTGGCTCTCTGTTTGTCTGTTATTGCTGTATAAGTGTGCTTGTGATTTTTGCACACTGATTTTGTATCCTGAGACTTTGCTGAAGTTGCTTATCAGCTTAAGGAGATTTTGGGCTGGCATGACAGGGTTTTCTAAATATACAATCATGTCATCTGCAAACAGGGACAGTTTGACTTCTTCTTTTCCTAACTGAATACCCATTATTTCTTTCTCTTGCCTGATTGCCATGGCCAGAACTTCCAACACTATGTTGAATAGGAGTGATGAGAGACGGCATCCCTGTCTTGTGCCAGTTTTTGAGGCAAATGCTTCCAGTTTTTGCCCATTCAGTATGATATTGGCTGTGGGTTTGTCATAAATAGCTCTTATTATTTTGAGATACATTCCATCAATACCAAATTTATTGAGAGTTTGTAGCATGAAGGGCTGTTGAATTTTGTCAAAGGCCTTTTCTGCATCTATTGAGATAATCATGTGGTTTTTGTCTTTGGTTCTGTTTATATGCTGGATTACGTTTATTGATTTGTGTATGTTGAACCAGCCTTGCATCCCAGGGATGAAGCCCACTTGATCATGGTGGATAAGCTTTTTGATGTGCTGCTGGATCCGGTTTGCCAGTATTTTATTGAGGATTTTTGCATCGATGTTCATCAGGGATATTGGTCTAAAATTCTTTTTTTTTGTTGTGTCTCTGCCAGGCTTTGGTATCAGGATGATGTTGGCCTCATAAAATGAGTTAGGGAGGATTCCCTCTTTTTCTATTGATTGGAATAGTTTCAGAAGGAATGGTACCAGCTCCTCCTTGTACCTCTGGTAGAATTCAGCTGTGAATCCATCTGGTCCTGGACTTCTTTTGGTTGGTAGGCTATTAATTATTGCCTCAATTTCAGAGCCTACTATTGGTCTATTCAGGGATTCAGCTTCTTCCTGGTTTAGTCTTGGGAGAGTGAATGTGTCCAGGAATTTATCCATTTCTTACTAGGTTTTCTAGTTTATTTGTGTAGATGTGTTTATAGTATTCTCTGATGGTAGTTTGTATAGTTTGTATTTCTGTAGGGTCGGTGGTGATATCCCCTTTATCATTTTTTATTGCATCTATTTGATTTTTTTTTTTTTTTCTTGAGACGGAGTCTCACTCTGTCACCCAGGCTGGAGTGCAGTGGCTGGATCTCAGCTCACTGCAAGCTCCGCCTCCTGGGTTTACGCCATTCTCCTGCCTCAGCCTCCCGAGTAGCTGGGACTACAGGTGCCCGCCACCTCGCCCGGCGAGGTTTTTTTTTTTTTTTTTTTGTATTTTTAGTAGAGACGGGGTTTCACCGTGTTAGCCAGGATGGTCTCGATCTCCTGACCTCGTGATCCGCCCGTCTCAGCCTCCCAAAGTGCAGGGATTACAGGCTTGAGCCACCGTGCCTGGCCCCATTTGATTCTTCTCTCTTTTCTTCTTTATTAGTCTTGCTAGTGATCTATCAATTTTGTTGATCTTTTCAAAAAAACAGCTCCTGGATTCATTGATTTTCGAAGGGTTTTTTGTGTCTCTATCTCCTTCAGTTCTGCCCTGATCTTAACTATTTCTTGCTTTCTGCTAGCTTTTGAATGTGTTTGTTCTTGCTTCTCTAGTTCTATTAATTGTGATGTTAAGGTGTCAATTTTAGGTCTTTCTTGCTTTCTCTTGTGGGCATTTAGTGCTATAAATTTCCTTCTACACACTGCTTTAAATGTGTCCCAAAAATTCTGGTATGTTGTATCTTTGTTCTCATAGGTTTCAAAGAACAACTTTATTTCTGTCTTCATTTCATTATGTACCCAGTAGTCATTCAGGAGCAGGTTGTTCAGTTTCCATGTAGTTGAACGTTTTTGATTGAGTTTTTTAGTCCTGAGTTCTAGTTTGATTGCACTGTGGTCTGACAGACAGTTTGTTATAATTTCTGTTCTTTTACATTTGCTAAGGAGTGCTTTACTTCCAACTCTGTGGTCAATTTTGGAATAAGTGCAATGTGACGCTGAGAAGAATGTATATTCTGTTGATTTGGGGTGGAGAGTTCTGTAGATGTCTGTTAGGTCTGCTTGGTGCAGAGCTGAGTTCAATTCCTGGATATCCTTGTTAACTTTCTGTCTTGTTGATCTGTCTAATGTTGACACTGGGGTGTTAAAGTCTCCCATTATTATTGTGTGGGAGTCTAAGTCTCTTTGTAAGTCTCTAAGGACTTGTTTTATGAATCTGAGTGTTCCTGTATTGGGTGCATATATATTTAGGATAGTTAGCTCTTCTTGTTGAATTGATCCCTTTACCAATATGTAATCACCTTGTCTCTTTTGATCTTTGTTGGTTTAAAGTCTGTTTTATCAGAGACTAGGATTGCAAACCCTGCCTTTTTTCATTTTCCATTTGCTTGGGAGATCTTCCTCCATCCCTTTATTTTGAGCCTATGTGTGTCTCTGCACGTGAGATGGGTCTCCTGAATACAGCATACTGATGTGTTTTGACTCTTTATCCAATTTGCCAGTCTGTGTCTTTTAATTGAACCTTTTAGTCCATTTACATTTAATGTTAATATTGTTATGTGTGATCTTGATCCTGTCATTATGATGTTAGCTGTTTATTTTGCTTGTTAGTTGATGCAGTTTCTTCCTAGCATCAATGGTCTTTACATTTTGGCATGTTTTTGCAATGGCTGGTACCGGTTGTTCCTTTCCATGTTTAGTACTTCCTTTAGGAGCTCTTGCAGGGCAGGCCTGGTGGTGACAAAATCTCTCAGCATTTGCTTGTCTGTAAAGGATTTTATTTCTCCTTCACTTATGAAACTTAGTTTGACTGGATATGAAATTCTGGGTTGAAAATTCTTTTCTTTAAGGATGTTGAATATTGGCACCACTCTCTTCTGGCTTGCAGAGTTTCTGCCAAGAGATCCACTGTTAGTCTGATGGGCTTCCCTTTGTGGGTGACCTGGCCTTTCTCTCTGGCTGCCCTTAACATTTTTTTCCTTCATTTCAACTTTGGTGAATCTGACAATTATGTGTCTTGGAGTTGCTCTTCTCGAGGAGTATCTTTGTGGCGTTCTCTGCATTTCCTGAATTTGAATGTTGGCCTGCCTTGCTAGGTTGGGGAAGTTCTCCTGGATAATATCCTGCAGAGTGTTTTCAAACTTGGTTCCATTCTCCCCGTCACTTTCAGGTACACCAATCAGACGTAGATTTGGTCTTTTCACATAATCCCATATTTCTTGGAGGTTTTGTTCATTTCTTTTTACTCTTTTTCTTCTCTAAACTTCTCTTCTCGCTTCATTTCATTCATTTGATCTTCAATCACTGATACTCTTTCTTCCAGTTGATTGAGTCGGTTACTGAAGCTTGTGCATTTGTCACATAGTTCTGATGTCATGGTTTTCGTCTCTATCAGGTCGTTTATGGACTTCTCTGCATTTGTTATTCTAGTTAGCCATTCGTCAAATCTTTTTTCAAGGTTTTTAGTTTATTTGCACTGGGTTCGTAGTTCCTCCTTTAGCTCAGAGAATTTTGATCGACTGAAGCCTTCTTCTCTCAGCTCGTCAAAGTCATTCTCCGTCCAGCTTTGTTCCATTGCTGGTGAGGAGCTGCATTCCTTTAGAGGGGGAGAGGCATTCTGATATTTTGAATTTTCAGCTTTTCTTCACTGCTTTTTCCCTATCTTTGTGGTTTTATCTACCTTTGGTCTTTGATGATGGTGATGCACAGACGGGGTTTTGGTGTGGATGTCCTTTCTGTTAGTTAGTTTTCCTTCTAACAGTCAGGACCCTCAGCTGCAGGTCTGTTGGAGTTTGCTTGAGGTCCACTCCAGACCCTGTTTGCCTGGGTATCAGCAGCAGAGGCTGCAGAAGAGAGAATATTGCTGAACAGCAAGTGTTGCTGTCTGATTGCACCTCTGGAAGCGTCGTCTCAGAGGTGTACCTGGCCATATGAGGTGTGAGGTGTCAGCCGTCCCCTAGTGGGGGATGTCTCCCAGTTAGGCTACCTGGGGGTCAGGGACCCACTTGAGCAGGCAGTCTGTCCGTTCTCAGATCTCAGCCCCTGTCCTAGGAGAATCACTACTCTCTTCAAAGCTCTGTTGGAAATGCAGAAATCACCCGTCTTCTATGTCGCTCACACTGGGAGCTGGAGGCTGGAGCTGTTCCTATTCAGCCATCTTGGCACTCCTCCCCATTTTACTATTTTATCTTTTAATTTTTGTGACTACATAGTAGGTGTATATATTTATTATGCACATGAGATATTTTGATACAGGTATACAATGTGTAATAATCACATCAGGGTAAATGGGATATCCATCACATCAAGCATTTATTCTTTGTGTTACAAACAATCTAATTATATTCCTTTAGTTACTTTAAATATGTAGCTAAATTATTTTTTATTATAGCCATCCTGTTGTGCTATCAACTACTAGATTATATTCATTCTTTTTAACTATTTTTTTGTACCCATTAACCATCCCCACTACCTCTCACCCCCATTCCAACCTCTTGTAATCATCATTCTATGCTACATCTCTATGAGTTTGTTTACTTTTGGCTCCCACAAATAAGTAAGAACATGTGAAGTTTGTCTTTTTATGTGTGGCTTATTTTACTTAATGTAATGACCTCCAGTTCCATCCATGTTGTTGCAAATGACTGGATGTCATTCTTTTTTATAGCTGCATAGTACTCAGAATATTGTTATGTACTACATTTTATTTATTCATTCCCCCATTGATGGACACTTAGGTTGCTTCCAAATCTTGCCTATTGTGCATACTGCAGCAATAAATATGGAAGTGCAGATATCACTTTAATATACTGAATTCCTTTATTTGGAATATATACCTAGCAGTGGAATTGCTGGATCACATAGTAGCTCTGTTTTTAGCTTTTTGAAGAACCTCCAAACTGTTATTTTATAGTGTTTTATAGAACTAATTTACATTCCTATCAACAGTGTATGAGGATTCCCTTTTCTCCACATCCCCGCCAACATTTGTTATGGTCTGTTTTCTGCTTTCCACAGTGGCTGAAACATTTATATTCCCACCAAAAGCATAGCATTCCCTTTTCTCTGCAACCTCACCAACATCTGTTACATTTTGACTTTTTAATAATAGCCACTCTTACTAATGTCAGATGATATGTCATTGTGTTTTGGATTTGGATTCATCTAATGATTAGTGACGTTGAGCATTTTTCATATATTTATTGGCTGCATTTGTGTCTTCTTTTGAGAAGTATCTGTTCAAGTCTTTTGCCCATTTTCTAATGGAGTTCTTTGTCTTTTGCTTGTTCAATTGAGTTCCTTATAAATTCTGGATATTAGACTTTTGGTGGAGGCATAATATATGAGTATTTTCTCCCTTTATCTTTGTGTTGACTGTTTACTCTGTTGATAGTTTCTTTTGCTATGCAGAAACTTTTTAGTTTAATTAGATCTCACTTATCTATTTTATGTTTTGTTGCAATTACTTTCAGGGACTTAGTAATAAATTCTTTGCTACAGCTGAGACCAGAAGGGTACTTCCTAGGTTTTCTTCTAGGATTTTTATAGTTTTAGGTCTTATATTTAAGTCTTTAAGTATTCTTAATTTTTGTGTGTGGTAAAAGGTAGAGATCTAGTTTTATTCTTCTGCATATGGCTAGCCAGTTTTCTCAGCATCATTTATTGAATAGGGAGTCATTTCCCTATTGCTTGTTATTGTCAACTTTGTTGCAGATCAGAGAGTTATAGATGTGCAGCTTTATTTCTGAGTTCTCTATCCTATTCCATTGGTCTATGTGTCTGTTTTTGTACCAATACCATGCTGTTTTGCAAATAAACCTATTTTCTTTACAAATTACCCAGCCTCTGGTATTCCTTTATAGCAATACAAGTGGACAAATCCATTTCCATATCTTGGCTATTGTGAATAATTCTGCAATGGAAGTGCAGAATTTCAACTTTAATTTCTTTTGATACATACACAGAAGTGGGATTGCTGGATTACATGATAGTTATACTTTTAATTTTTTGAGGAACCTCCATACTGTGGCTGTACCATTGGACATCCCACCACCAGTGTACAAGGATTCCCATTTGTCCACATCCTCATAAATACTCATTTTCTTTTCTATTTTTGATAATGGTCATCTTAACAGGTGTGAAATGTTATTTCACTGTATTTTTGACTTGCATATCCCCGATGATTAATGATACTGAACAACTTTTTATATACCTGTTGGCTATTTGGATGTCTTCTTTAGAAAAATGTCTATTCAAGTTCTTTGTTCACTTTTTTTTTTTTTTTTTTTTTTTTGAGACGGAGTCTTGCTCTGTAGCCCAGGCTGGAGTGCAGTGGCCAGATCTCAGCTCACTGCAAGCTCCGCCTCCCGGGTTCACGCCATTCTCCGGCCTCAGCCTCCCGAGTAGCTGGGACTACAGGCGCTGCCACCTCGCCCGGCTATTTTTTGTATTTCTTAGTAGAGACGGGGTTTCACCGTGTTAGCCAGGATGGTCTCGATCTCCTGACCTCGTGATCCGCCCATCTCGGCCTCCCAAAGTGCTGGGATTACAGGCTTGAGCCACCGCGCCCGGCCCTTTGTTCACTTTTAAATCACGTTTTGTTTTGCAAGTATTTCTATTGAATTATAAAAGGTTCTTATATTTTGCATATTAAACCGTTATCAGACAAATTGTTTGCAGAGATTTTCTCCTATTCTTTAGGTTGCCTTTTCACTCTAATTTCTCCTTTGTTGTACAGAAGCTTTTGGATTTGATGCAGTTTCACTTGTCTATTTCTGCTTTAGTTGCCTGTGGTTTGCTATCATATCCAAGAAATCACTGCCAAGACCAATGTCAAGAAAATTTTCCATTAGTTTTTCTCCTAAGAGTTTTATAGTTTCAGGTGTTAAATCTTCAATCCAGTTTGAGTTGATTTTGTATATAGTAGAAGATATAAGACCTATTTCATTCTTTTGCATATAGATACTCAGTTTTTCCCACACCATTTATTGAAGAAACTATCCTTTCCCCATCACATATTCATGGCACCCTTGTCAAAGATCAATGGACCACATACACATGAATTTATTTCTGGGCTCTCTATTCTGTTTCATTTGGCTGTATGTCTTTATGCTAGTAGTATACTGTTTTAATTACCATAGACTTTGTAACATAGTTTGAAGTCAGGAAGTGTGATGCCTCCAGCTTTGTTCTTCAAGAGAGATTTGGCTATTCACAGTCTTTTATGGCTCCCTTGGGAAGTTTAGGATTGCTTTTTCCATTTCTATAAAAAAAAAATGCCATTAGGATTTTTCTGGGATATCATTGCATCTACAGATTACTTTAAGTAGTGTGGAGATTTTAACATTAAGTCTTCAAACTCATTAATACAGGATGTCTTTCCATTTATTTGTGTTTTCTTCAATTTATTTCATCAATTCTTTAGAGTTTTTAGTGGTTAAATCTATTCCTGTTTCTCCATTTATTATAAATTGTTTATTGATTATTGTTTATTGAATTGTTTATTGATCTTTTTCATGTATTTCATTGTTTGTATATAGAAATGCAAATGATTTTTACATGTTAATTTTGTATTCTGCAACTTTACTGAATTTGTTAATTAATTCTAACAGTTTTTTTTTAGTGTATTCCTCAGGCTTTTCTACATACAATATTATATAATCTGCAGAAAGACACAAAATATGTTATATTTTGTGCAGGTAATTACCAGAAATTTTGATGCTTATTGAATCCAGTAATCGGAAGAGATTTAGGTTTCAACAAAGGTGATAAACTTTAAAAATGTGCCTTGACACTATTAGTTTAAACAAAAGGAAAGAAAACCATCGTAGTGGACACTATGCGGTCGCCTTTCAACATTCTTTCCAGCCTCTTCCCTTTGTGTGCCAGCCCATGTAGATTTCAAATTGTACACTGATTAATCTTAATCATTATATTGTCATCCTCTCTTGCCAATAGTCAAAGAAATGAGATGTAAGCCAAGCAGCGTACAGCTTTTCCCTACAGACAGAGTTTATAGGAGAATGGACCCATGAAGATTGTCTTCCTCCGGACCTGTGTGTAAGGATGTAAGGCCTGAACCAACCTAAGCATGAGGCTGACACATGAAACCAAGAGCATTGGCTGGAAAATGAAGCCAGAAGCTCTATAGCAAAACCAAAGCCTGTGCTACTGGAGGATCTCCAGCTACCATATTTTATCAAATCTAATACACTGCCAGTGTAAGATATCCTACTTCATGTACCAGTAAGACAAGAAAAACCCTGCCCCGTGACATAATGCTTTCTTATCCTTTAGATTTTTTTAAAAACTTTCTTGCTGAAATAGTTTCTTTAGATTTATTTGGATATAGATTTTCATTACATAGGCTTTTATACATAATAATAAGGAGCAGATGGAAAACAAATTTAAGGTCATCACAAAACTTCTCACACTCAGTCTGGCTCTCGTTAGGTCTAGGTTTCTCCACATACTTTTCCTCCCTGTGCCAGTAAGACCACTGAATACACTTTTTTAAAAAGAATCACACACTGCTATCTTCAGGACTTTGTTCCAAACCAGTGATAACTAATCCTTCAAATATTGATTTGCATGTCCAAGTAATAACATCATTATACTCACTATCTGGTCAACAGTGATTATAAGATGCAGTTTGAGATATTAAAATATGGAAAATGCATATTTTAGAATTGCTGAAATACGGTATGTATGCCAATAAATGTCCTTATTTTTTATTACTTCAGTGGACCCTGTCAACATGAAAACATGCCCCCTGAGAGGCCACCCTGCCTCCTGTCATCATTGCTGAATTACGTCTTTAGAACCACGTTGAACAACTAGAGAGCTGGAGCCAAGGAGAATGTTTGAGTTGAAGGATTTTGTAAGGCAGTAGTGATTTGCTCTTTGAATGGTGAATTATTATTGCAACTTTCCACATTATTATAAAACAATTCTTAAAGGGCATAGAAACTGGTTGGCAGTAGATATCACAGTTACAGCCATATTACAATTTGTGGTCCAACTCACCCAAACTGAGTAATATTTGACATTACTCATCTTAATACAAATTCAAATTTGGTATTATTAGTTTAAAAGAAAATTTTCAAAAGTAGTATTCTATGTAAGTACAGTGAGTGATGATCTATGTTCTGGGTCATTAACAAGGGAGTGGGAGGTAGGTTTTTCATAGACTATGAGGTATGGCAGTTAACTAGAGCCTGGAAGCTATCTTCATAAATTAGACAACAAGTTAAGAGTAAACATATTTCAATTAATAATATTATTTTTACAAAAGAAATAATCTTATCTTGAAACTAAATATTCTTCAAAACCAGTTGTGTACAGCAAATGCGTTTTCAGCCTGAATCTCCTGATATTCCATAACAGTCCTCCCCAAAACCAAACATTATTTAAACTCTCAAATACATTTTGATCTCTAGAGAAGATAGAAGACAATGACAGCAGTAACAAAAGATATTTTAAAAGGCTATCATGTATTAAGTTCTTTATATGTGACAGGCACTGTGTTATGCACTTAATACACAGTGCCCCATTTAATCTTCACCTATGAAGTGGGCAATTTTAATATCACCATTTTATTAAATATAGAAGAAAAAACTGAAGTTTGAAAGTACTAGAAAACTTGCCTGCAGTTCTGTTGGGAAATGCAAAGCTGTGAATCAAACCTGGTCTTTTAATACCCTACATGTATTTGCTTTCCTTTATACTTCATTACTTTTCAACATCAATTTCCAAGGTGACATAATAAACCTAAGGACCTCTTCTAGGTCTTCTCAGGCAGATCAAAAAGCTACTTTACTCAACTGTCTCCGTTGTGTTCAGTTAGCTAATACTGATTTAAATATATAACCTGCTCAAATTTTTTAGTTCCTCCAGCAAACTGGGATATGGGAGAAATGTTTGTTAGATCCATAACTTAGGCACTGAGTACAGGATTGGCAACATATAAATATTTTCTTGAAATTTATGCTGACATTGGGGGTCCATTTTTAATAGACAATACCTGGTTACATATAAATATGGACAAAGAAAAAAAGACAGAGAGAATTAATGAAAGAGGTGGTTATAGGCACATGGATATAACTTTAGGGTTTTGAACACCTATAAAGTATTTCTCAATACCAATATTCAGGGCATAAGGTTGGGCAATCCTGGGTTCAAGTTCTTGCTTACTGGCTGAGTGACCTTGGGCAAGTTACTTAACTTATCTGAGTTTAATCCCTTCATCTATAAAATAGGGAAAACATTACTAATGCTTTCCTTTGACAAGTGTTTTGAAGTTTTGGAGTGGTATACATAATGTGCCTTACACAATGTTAATACATACTTATACTCGTTCGTTCATACATTTATCCACTTAATATTCACTGAGCATCTACTATGTTCCAGGCACACTTACAAGTATTGAGGATACAGCAATAAACACTCAAACAAAATAAGATACCTACCCTTTCCCCATAAAGTATATGATTTTGTGAAGGGAAACTACATTAAATTTGAAAGTTATACAAATATATGTAAAACTACAACTGAGAAAAGTGTGCCTGGATGCAGCAACTAACTGAAAGAGCTCCCAATAGCCACAACTGGAACAATATGAATAATGAAAATATTATTGGGTTATAACCTGAAGTGTAAAACTTTGTTTTTGAAGACCTGGACAGTTTTGAGGGGTACTGATTAAGTATGTTACAGAATGTCCCAAAATTGGAATTTATCTGATGTTTTTCTCATTATTAGACTGGGATTACAGGTTTTTGGTAGGAAGATCACAGAGGTAAAATGCTGCTAATTTTTTTAAGTATAGTGAAAAAATAATTCCTCTGGCATAAAGTCAGCAGTCAGATGTTTGAACTCAGAGGAACTTAGCAAAGGAGGTCTTGCTGATTTAAGTGTGCCTTTAATTGATGCTTTGCTTGAATGTCCTTTTTGCAGCAAATGAATCCACAATAACTATCATTAACACGAAGCTCATTTTCCAACTGAGTGAACAGAACTGGGTGAGGTTGTAAAGTGTGGTTGTTCCATTTTCAGTGGTGCTTCATTGTGTGAAGTTAATACATTAGAAATAATCCATGTGGACAGGGCAAAATATTTCCAGCAACAAAACCCAGAAACATTTTGGTTGGCCAAAGCAAACACAATCTGGGATGCATTTTAAACCATGAGCTGCCTTCCTCTCCAATCCTCTTACTCCAAGATTTAGATATAATAATACTACCATGAGCTCCCAACATACATTTAAATTTATGTTTTGACACAAACTCAATGTACTGTGAGCCCTTTCACTCTCTCTTTTATATTTTTGTCAGTAACAAATAAAGGACTCTCTTCTTCTCTTATTACTAAATCCTTCTGAATAATGAACTAATCATATCATTGGAACTCATGTTTTACTTAAATAATCTACAGTGAACATTCATTGAATACTTACTGTACACCAACAATAGGTTAAGTGTTTTATAGAATTATCTTAATCCTCAAAATACTCTGTTTTATTTTAAAAAGCAGTTAAGAAACATGGAGAGTAGCTTGAGACATTTCAAAATGCATTTAATAGTGGATAAAGTATACATCATGTGAATTACATCTCAACAAAACTGATTTGAAATAGAGCTGTATCTATCGTCTATCTATCTATCTCTATCATCATCTATAAGTGAGATCCAGAAGAGAATAGAGGGAATGGTGCAGAGGTGAAGAGATAGCAGCTGATCATTTCTAGAATTGAATAAAGTCTAAGTTCTCTTAGAGGAAGCCCTAGATATACTGTAGTGAATCCGGAAAATAAGAGAGTGAGAACATTTTAACAGATATATGCTTTGGAAGTCCTCCTTTATCCCCTTAATCTCACATCCTCTTTCGCAAACCACTACTAGTAAAATTTGATGTATTAATACATATATAACTATATATTTATGCAAATATATTATGCAGTTTGCTATGCATGTGTTTTTGCTTTGTTTTGAATTATTTATTAAAAGGTATCATACAATACAATTGCTGTGCAATTTTCTCTTTTCATGTAACAGTAAACCATGAGGATCTTGACATGTAATTCTACATGAATCCAGGTTTTTATTTATGATAAGGTTTTCCATTTTTAATGCTATTTAAAAATAATCTTTGTTAACTTTTTTCAAATTCAGAGAAAAATAGAGAAGTTCATGATCCTCTCAAAAACAAAACAAAACAAAAATACTCCATTTTAGAGAGAAGGAAATTAAAATAATTTCATCAAGATTTCACAGCTAATGAATAGGGGTTCTAAACTTGAAGTAAGAAGGAAATCTAGCTTGAGGGCCCAAATGCTTAGCCCCTGCAACTTCCTACCAGGTACTTAGTAGTGTTACTTCTCAGCGTGTCTTCCCAGTGCACTCCAGTACTGACCTCCCAGGTCAAACCTAGAACTCACCAAGTTCTAATGTCAGAATTGAAGTGTTGGAGTTTCTTATCTCAATTCCCTATGTTCTCCTCCAAACTGATCCTTTTGCCAGCCCTGTATAGGTCATTTCCTTATGAGACTCAATTACCTCAATTACTGAAAGAGAAGGTCAGACTAAAAACTTTTTCAAATCTCATATTCTCTCTCTTTTCCTGTTGATTGGAACTTCTGATTTGATGGTCCACACACAAGTTCACTCTGAGCTTCCTACTTACCAGAACTTTAACCTCATCAAGTGCACCTGCCCTCTATGAGTCATGGTACAACAAGTTGGTAGAATCACAGTCACAGAATGAAAGAATCACAAGATCTTACCACTGGAAGGGAAGTTAATAGTTACAGGGTGTCGATGAGTACCCAGGTGATGAGGGGCAACACAAAAGCAGAGGCCAGTAGCCCCCAATGCCATTTCTTCCTAAAGCCAGACTGAACTTAGCTGCACATCAAGGCATTTATACCCCAGTTCTGTTTCTTTCTCTGATTATTTTAGTAGAACAAAATGTGAGAAGGAGATTGGTGAACACTAAATAAAGATCACAAAAAAAAAATGAAAAAGAAAAGAAGGCAAGAGAACATCAACTGCCACTACCCTACTGGTAGAGAGTGGGGAAGAAAAAGCATTTGCCTGCTACTTAAAATATGCCCATTCTGCTCTATGCACTGTAAAAAGCATTCTTTTTAAAAAGAGTAAAAAGTAAACAGCCACTCTTCAGCAGACTAAGAATATAAAACAAATGGCAGTGAGCAACCCCAGTCCTCTCTCTTTTTTGACCCAACTCTGTTCCAACACATCAAATTCAATTGGTTTAAACATCTCTTTACCTACCACTTTACTTAGCAACCTCATCGCCAATAGCAGTAGATTTAACTTTTTAGAATAATATTCTAGATACTACTAAGATATCTTCGTGTCAAAATTCCAATAATACTGAAAATAATATTTTTAGTTGTCCAAGATTTTTCTTTTATAGTAACCTTTTTTAAACAAAGGCAACTTTCTATCAAATGTCTCTGAGAATAATTCTTTCACAATCTATCTTTGGAATTTGTTGCTTCTGTTTCAGAGTTGCTGTTTTAAAAATACTTATTAATTTTGTCTGTTCGTTTCTTAATTTATCATCCCTGTTTGATTACTGTCAAATTTTAAATGTAGGTTTTATAGCAAGTGTGTGTGTGTGTGTGTGTGTGTGTGTGTGTGTGTGTGTGTGTGTGTGTGTGGAGAGAGACAGTGGGTGGGGGGAGAGAGAGAGAGAAAGAGAGAGAGGGAGAGAGAGGCTGTGTGAGGACTGCTGAAGTTGACATAGTTCATCCTCTGGGTGCTGGGGTTCCTCATGCTACAGTCATAACCTACCTGGGCCCGTTTCCCACTTTTCTAGTGCCAAAAATCACTAGCAAAGTGCTCTTAGTGAGGCTTTAGAGAGCAGTGTGCCCAGCTCTATCATTTCACCTCTCCAAGTGATTCTCCACATTCATAAAACAGGATCAGAAGACAGGCTTTCTAGACTTCCTTTCAATTGGAATATTCTATGATCTAGAAAGCTGTATTAGTAAGGATTCTCCAGAGAAACAGAACCGGCAAGGTATGTTTATATGTGTGTGTGTGTGTGTGTGTGTGTGTGTGTGTGTGTGCAGATGTAAAATGTATATCTGTATGTGTGTGTATATATATTTTACACACACAGCTCACTTATGGTACAAACACATAGATCATTTAATTATTTTAAAAAATGTAACTTGGAGATTAATAGCCCTACTTTACAAATAAGAACACTGGGCCGGGCGCGGTGGCTCAAGCCTGTAATCCCAGCACTTTGGGAGGCCGAGACGGGCGGATCACGAGGCCAGGAGATCGAGAGACGATCCCGGCTAACATGGTGAAACCCCGTCTCTACTAAAAAATACAAAAAAACTAGCCGGGCGAGGTGGCGGGCGCCTGTAGTCCCAGCTACTCGGGAGGCTGAGGCAGGAGAACGGCGTAAACCCGGGAGGCGGAGCTTGCAGTGAGCTGAGATCCGGCCACTGCACTCCAGCCTGGGTGACAGAGCAAGACTCCGTCTCAAAACAAAAACAAAAACAAAACAAAACAAAACAAAAAACAAATAAGAACACTGATATTCAAAGACGTGAAGACACCTTCCACGGCCTCTTGGTGAGTCGAGAGCCAAAGCCGGTATGCTTTTCTGTACCCCAAGCTGGTTCCTGGTGTGAGAATACTTTGCACAAAACATTTAACCTCATTATCTCATTTTCCTCCTCTTCTTCAAAACAGAAGAAAGTGCACCCCCTGCTCTAATTACTTTCCACAGTTGATATAAGGATAAAATACAAATACATATAACAATGTCTTAATTTCCAAAGTGATCTATGAAGCTCAAAGCACAAAGCTCAAAGCACTCCACAGTGTAAATACATGATGTTTTTAACCAAACCATGCAGATAGGCTTAGACCTTGTGGCAGAAAACCCTATGGTTTTAGACCAGTGTATTTTGAGACCACACGGAATCACAGTTTCATTTTTATTTGCTAGGATAATGGAAGAAATACAGTTAATGTTCAAGACTCCTTTTAAAACTGATTAGTATAAAATTAATATAGGTGAATACTTTTTATTTCTTGTTAAATGTAAGGGGTAGAAATGCAGTTCCATTACATGAATATATTGCATAGAGTTAAGTCTGGCCTTTTAGTGTAACCATGACCCAAAAAGTGTACATTGTACCCATTAAGTAATATTAAGTAATATCTCATCCCTCATCCCCCTCCTATCTCCCCACTCTTCCAAATACAGGTAAATATTTAACATGAATCTGTCATTGGACTAAGCACTTGCCATCACATCTCTCCTCTGAGTCTCATGGGAACTCTTCGAAGTGGGCACTATTATTATCCCCATTTCTAGATGTGAAAATAGATGCTTTGAGAGAGAGGTGACTTACCTGAAAGTAGGTAACCGGTGAGTAGTTGATTTGGGATATTAACCCAAGTAACTGGGCTGTAAAACCCAGGCTTTTTAACATTATACTCTACCAGCTTCTAATACTGACATGATTGTTGTTAAGACCCACTGAAAGTATAATGGAAACTGCAAAGCACATTTGAAAGATTATTTTCCATTTTGTATAAGCTACAAATAACACAAATTGAGAATTTGGCTCCTCAAACATAGCCTCAGTTTTGTTTGAAAGGTTAATACTCTTTTCACAAAAATCTTGCCATTAGTTTCAGATTTCTTTTTCTTTTTTTCCATTTGAAAACGTGAGAATGCATACAATTAGCATTTCATTATTCCACTTTTGTTACTCTTAACTCCCAAGTTATTCTAGTATTTATTAAGAAAATCAGAAAAAAATGCCCTTTTTATTTTATTGATAAATGTTTTCTACTTGGATATAGAAAGTATGGAGTTGATGAATTAGTCCTGATTTAAATTCTGACAATTATAGTCTCTACATCTAGTTTTTATTGGGGAAAAAATGAAAGAATACTGCCTAAATTGCCATAGTTAGCTTCTCAGAGTCGTTTGTTAGTCATCTGTCAAATGTTTGTGTGGTGCACACACAAACACATGTGTATACTTATTTTAACTTTGCTTCCTCCAGTGTTCTCCACCTTTTGAAAAGAATATATCTCTTTCTATCAAAACTTAGTAAAATTAACTCATAGAAATAGGTAATGACATGATTATTAAAAGAGAGGTTATTTGATAACTTTTTCTCAGGTCATTATATAAAAGCTAGTGCAGATTTTTCTGTGAGAATTTGTTTATTTACAGTAAAGAGAATGGGGCAGATTCTAGTACAGATTAAAGACCCAATGATCTGTATTTTCTAACATGACTAAAAGGAATACACCATATTTGGTAACTGGATTTCTTTTTCTAAAGTTGCTCTTTTATACTAAATCAGTATTTGCATTTATGTTGGTTGAACTAAATAATATTTCTTTTTAAAAAAAAAAAAAAAAGACCACATTTAAAAATTCTAATTTCAAAAACATTCATTAAACAAAGGAGTAAGGATGAAAAGGAACAAGGAAAGGTGGGAGGTACTTAACTCAGGGTGAAAGGTCAGGGCCAGGCTAGCATCCCACTGTTATGGTTTTTAGATGTAGCCAGGACTTTACATTAATTTTTAAGTTCTCATCTGATGCTACAATTATGTTATACTAAAACACCGTTCCAACATGCCAGGAGAACAAGATGCAATTTCCTAAAGCACAAAACAAAGGGGAGAGAGAGAGAGAGAGGGAGAGAGAGACAGAGAATGTGTGTGTGTGTGTGTGTGTATACCTGTGTGTGTGTACCTGTGTGTATGTTTAATCAACTCAACACTAGATGGCTCTAGTTACAAAACCAATACATTTTCAAAAATCTAAAACTCTGGGATAAGACATTAAAAGAACAGATGAATTCTAACCCACTGAATCAAATTCTGCTGTCTTCTAAAGTCTTCCAAGCCTTAAGAATAGCATTGAGCATTTAGGTTTGAAATGTTATGAATCTCCAAAGGAACAGGCATAAATCCTAGAAGTTCTTATTTCACAGATCAAAACAAGAAGTTGCACTGACATCACCTCAAAGGCTACAGATCTAATCTACTCTGTAATCATCACACTCTGTAAATACATGGTACTCTATTATTTTCAAGTCATTTTTACATATATCAATTCCCTTGGCCCTCTCAACAATCAGTGAGGTAGATAAGGGATGTAGTTATTTTCCCCATGAAAGGCAAGGACTCGGACTCAGAAAAGGGGCAGAAACTTGCTCAAGATTAAGTAGTTCATAAGTCATAGTGTCTTGGGATTGAAATGCTAAGGTCCTGACTCCTAGATCAGAGTACTTTCTAGTCAATAGGCAAGGAAAGAGGAATGAGGCTTTTGCACTACTCAGTGTGTCTAATGTGGCCCCCTCAATTCTTTGAAATGCTCCCTTCCAGTGAATTCAATACCCTCAGCCACCCACTAAACACTCAAAAATGGAATGTTGAATTCCGAGGAGATTGAAATCAATGAAGTTTTGTGGGTTTTTTTGTTTTTTGTTTTTTTTGAGATGGAGTCTTGTTCTGTTGTCCAGGCTAGGGTATAGTGGCGTGATCTCGGCTCACTGCAAACTCCACCTCCCAGATTCGAGCGATTCTCCTGCCTCAGCCTCTCAAGTAGCTGGGATTACAGGCACCAGCCACCATGCCTGGCTAATTTTTGTATTTTTAGTAGAGACAGCATTCACTATCTTGGCCAGGCTGGTTTCGAACTCCTGACCTCGTGATCCACCCAGAAGAGATATTTTTATTGAGCCAGGGCAGGGAGGATGGTGGCAGGGAAGGAAGCTTCTTATTCTTGGTAATCTTTGACTTTTAATTATATTATAGTTTTTTTAAAAGCTTTACATTTTACCTTCGCCAGCAAAAATTAGTTTTACCTAAATGTAGTCTGATACTGAAAGCAAGATTTGTTGACATCCATAAGCCAAATATTTCATGTATGAATGATTGATCATTGCAACCACCAAATGAGTACTTACTAAGGACCTGGTATAGCCTATTTTTGTAAGTATCTTCCTTTTTGAGCATTTTCATTTCAGCAAATAGTATCACCATCCAGCCAATGGCCACATCCAGTAATTTGAGACTTGTCCTTTAGATGTCATGCCCCCCTCAGTTCCCACATCCTCCTGATGATTTACCTCCTACACATTTCATGGACCATGTCTACTTTCCTCTCTTCCCAGAGCCACCACCCTAATCTTAACTACCATCACCTACCACCTCCCCTCTTACTGGTCTCTTTTAGATGCTTTGCCTCCTTCAAGTTCAAATCACCAATTTACTTGAATATGTACATGAGTAAAATTATTCTAAAATAACCAAGAAAAAAAAAAGGAGAGAGGCAGGCAATGTTATCCCATGGCAATTTATTCTCCACTCTACAGCCAGAATCTATACAAATAGTTCATCCATGTGGCTCCCCTTCTTCAGATGCCTCAGTGACTTCCCATTGGCCCAGGATAATGCTGGGAATCTCATGATGGCCTTTTATGAATCGTCTGACTTAGCTACCTACTCCAGTCACTATCCCCATCATTTTCCCTCTTGCCTTTCACAACCGACCTTCTATCAGTTGTTTGAATATGCCAAACTCATGCGAACTCAGGGCATCTGTGTGAGCTATTTCCACTCACTAGAATGCCCACTTCCCATCCACACATCCTTCAGGTCTCAGCTTAAATGTCCTGTGTTCTGGAAGGCTTCCCTCAAGTACCTCCCAACCCACCCAGCCCTACATGAGGTTAGGTCCCTATGTTTTGTGTTCTGTTTAGTATTCTGTACTTCTCCTTCATAACACTTATTACAACTATAATTAGTTAATCATTGGGGTATTTGCTTAGTGTGTGTACCTTATATCTGGTCTGTTAACCACTGAATCCCTTAAGACTAGCACAGTATTTTCCAAATACTTAAAATTGTGATCCACAATAAAAAATAAAGTTTACTTCATAACAAATACACACAGATAGATACATAATTAGAAAAAAAGTTTTCTAAATAATATTACCCTTTCCAGATGCAATTCACTTGCTATTTTCTGTTCTATTTTAATATGTTAGATACAACCCACTTTATTGATTTTATAGCCTACTAATAGACTCAAATCTCATTTTAAGTAATCACCTTTCTAATGCAACACTTAGCAGAGAGAAGTGTCTCAGTAATTGTTTGTAGAATAAAGTAATAGAAAATTCATATTTACCAGCCACTATCTAAACTGGGTTTATTTTTACAACGTAAAGGCAAGCCTTGCCATCCTGGGTACAGTTAGCTCTCTTGATTAGACTGATGAGATCAAGGTCATAAATTTGATCTCATTCTGATCGATTGGTTTCTCTGTCCCAGGGCCACAGACTTTCTCTCTAAGTAGCCCTCCGAAGAAGAAAGGCTGATCCATTGTTTTTGTTTTTATTCCTGATCAATGTATTCCTATCCTTGTAACAAAATGGTTTAAAAAACAAAAGCAATAAAAACAGAAAGCAATAACCTAATAATCCATTACTACCGAATTCATTACTACGATTGGCTCTTAGGAGTAATATATGAATTGTCCTACCAAAATCATCAGATTTTGGGTTAATGCAATTATAGTCCTGCCCTGTTGAATGCCAGGATCCATCAAATAAGAAACTGACATATTTTAAATAACTGGTTACAATACTGAATGTTTGTGTTCCTCCTAAGTTAATATATTGAAACCCTAACTCCCAATGTGATGGTATTTGGAAATAGGTCCTTTTGGAAGTAATTACGGTTGGAGTAGGTCATGAGGCTAGGTCCCTCATGGTAAGATTAATGCCCTTATTTTTAAAAAGGAGAAGACATGAGATCTCTATTTCTGCATGCATGCACCAACAAAGGCCAGGTAAGGACATAACCAAAAAGAGGGTCCTGCTGGTGGCCTGATTTTGGATTTCCAGCCTCCAGAACTATGAGAAACAAGTGTTTGTTGTTGAAGCTACCCATTGTATGGTTTTGTTTCTGTTTTCTTTGTTTTGTTTTTAGATGGAGTCTCGCTCTGTCGCCCAGGCTGGAGTGCAGTGGTGCGATCTCTGCTCACTGCGATCTTCACCTCCCGGGTTCAAGTGATTCCCCTGCCTCCGCCTCCCGAGTAGCTGGGACTACAGGTGTGCACCACCACGCCCAGCTAATTTGTTTGTATTTTAGTAGAGACAGGGTTTTGCCATTTTGGCCAGGATGGTCTCGATCTCCTTACCTCATGATCCACCCGCCTCGGCCTCCCAAAGTGCTGGGATTACAGGTGTGAGCCACCACACCCAGCCTTGTATGATATTTTACTATAGTAACCTGAATGAACTGAGACACTAGTTAATATCATTCTTTTTACCTTTTGGGTTTTTATGTTCTCCTTAGATACCTAGAAATCCTAGCTTTCCTTTCTTTATCTCCACTTATCACCATCTAAGCACCTATCACAAAAAACAGTAAAGGAAACCCTCCCAAAACTGTCCATCTTACAATATCAACAGTTCTTTGTTGCACTAGGCAAACTCAAAGTAAGAATTCCCCACTCAACTGGGAACCATGCAACCCCAGACTGAGCTTTCACTAGGAAACCAACAGGTCTACTTTGTGAGGGAATCCCTTCCCAAGAAGGAAGTAGAGGGATGTGTCCCTCATTCAGCTATCTAGCTGGGTGGGCATAAATGCTTTCTCTAGGTCTAACATCAGGGGAGCAATTCTGGGGTTAAACAATTGTGCCTGGGATGTTTTTGTTAGACCCTGTCATCCATAGCTATGGGAAAATGGTAAATCATTTCATGTTTGAGAAATGAAATAATTTCATGTTTGAGAACTAAAAACTGTAAGCAGAACTAGCATTTCAACAGTATCTTTCATCTCTTCTCTTACGTATTCATAGATATGCTTAATTGATGGATCTTCCTTTGCATCTATATTATAGAAGGATTGTTTGTTCTGTGCTTTTCTATAGACAAAAATGCTCCCCTAATAGTTGGTTCCTAGAAAATTAGGCTCCTCTTACTAGAACTAAAGGCAAGTAGGGGTATCCTTTAATTCTAGTTTTGGAATGTGTGGTTTCCAAACTCTGAAACCAAAACTTACTCAAAATTAGGAAGGTTTTGGTTCTTCTTCCTTTTTTAATAGTGGGCTTTATTACCCTTAGGGATTTCTTGTATAGACTACAGCTCTTACCAGAGAACTTAGAGTATAGAATTTGTATTTCTGAAAATACCATTTCTCTATTTTTCAAGAAACTCAGTTAGCACTGAGATTTCAGGCAATGAACAATAGCATCAGCTATCATACAACCCCAGTTTGTAGCTGATTATTGTGCTTCTCACAGAGTGGCCCCCTCTTAAAATCTAAATGAGCAGCTTGTATACAAAGAAGTATGCTTTCCCCAACCTGATCTGGCCTAAATCTATCTACTTTGTTATATAAATGCTTCGTGTGTTTTCTGTTCATAAGCCAGCATTTATCAATGTACTTGACCTAAAACTCTATACTTTACTCCATGTAATACAGTGATATAAAAAGTGTAAAACAAAGAAATATTCTCCTAAATTACCTTAGCCATAATATCACTTTGGCATAGTAAAAAACAAAGGAACTAACATAAAGAAAAGCTTAGATACCAAATTGCAGTAAGTTTTACTTTTTAAATATATCGTATAAGTCAATAAAATATCTTCAAAATAATATTTACCCCAATATGTTTACAACATTTATTTTAATTTTGTAAACAAATAGCAAAGATAGTTTTAGTAGATTATATCTGGGCTGTAGTGACCCAATTATCTGGTCAAAGGGCTGCATGGATGCAAGAGACAGGGTGAGTTAAAGTTTAACTCCCAGGAATTGTAAACCAAACCTAAAGCCACTGAACCTTTGGAGTTTGATATGACGATTAGAGCATAACCCGAGTAACACGTTGAATTCGCCATAATCAAGGAAACCTTTTCCGGGTGGGGATCTCTGAAATTACTCAGGTATGATCCATGTGTTTCGCTTTTTTCTATTTCAACTCTGTGGAACTGTGCATTGTGGTATCAGTGGGAATGCAGTAAAAACAGCTTTTACCTTCTTCTATTATCGAGCCTAATTCTAGGAATTATCTAGCTTGTTTTTAGACAAATGAAACAAGCAGAAAACAAAAGAATAGATTGGAATTATTATATAATCTCAAAATGAGACAGCTGCCAGGATTTAATAAATTTCTGTAGACTTACCACAGAGGGTTCAAGAGTGGAGCCAATGTTGTGAGAAGTTTATTTAGCTCTAATCAGACAGCAGGGAGAGTTGTGGTTGAGTGCCTGTCCGGATCCTAGGACCCTGAGAAACAGAAATGTAATTAACAAAAGAAACAGTTTTAATATCACCGGCAGATTTTCAGTTCTGTGTGTGGGTCGTAATTCCTATCATACTTTAGACTTCGTGTATTCGATTATCTCCTGAGCTACTACCACCATAAAAAAGAAAGTCTTGGTAAACTCTTGTGATTTCCCCTGCCATTATCTTGCTAACCAAAGGAATGTTTAAACTATTCACTTCTGATTCCGTCCCAAAAAATATTATGGAAAATGACTGGTTTTCAGTGTGTTATATCTCAATCTTGGAATGGCTAATTATTATATTGTTTCCACAATTTGGGCAACTGTGCTGAGGTGGATGTATTTTCACATTTTTTTCTATACTCCAAAAACATTATTCACAATCAGAATATAATGGTATTTAAAGAAAGAAATCAATCTGGACATTTACCAAATATATCCCGTTTCTACCAGAAGCCCCCTAAACTCTCTGACTTTTTGTCATGATTACCTATGTAAGTTCCAAGAAGACTGGATTCCAAACTAAACGAGTTTATTTACTATAGGAATTTTCAGATATGTATTGTAATTCTCCAAGACGACGACGAACATAGCATTATTTGCACATTGTGCAGGATTAGTGTTTTGTAGAGCATATTTTGGTAAATGCAGCTCTAGTTATATTTTAGGATCATCAAAAAATGTGTTGGTCTGCTCTGCAGCTTTCTTTATAATGTGTGCTATGGAGCATGCAATGGGAGTATAGGTCTGGAAATGACAGTGATATCACTGATTTGTCAAAGCAGTAAGGTTTTGCCCTGCTAAATACAGAGAAAGAGACAAATGACTTATAAGGTTCATACTTTCTGGAATAACATTGACTCTGCCCATTTTAGACAACTCTTAACATTTTACTGTTCCGTTTTACTATTTATCGATTTTAAGGGAAAAAAGAAGACAGCTGGCAAGGAAAAGAAATATTGTTGTGGGCAAACATTATAAAATGACATAATGGATATTAAAACGCTATAAATACTTAGTTCTTATTTTCTACTGCACTAATACCAAGCTGGTTTTATGTCATTTCAAATATCAACATTTCTGACACTATATTCAGTGGATATTAATGAATGTGGCTCAAAAGAAAAGTGACTCCATTGTCAAGTAAGTTGAGGAAATGGTGTTAGAAAAGTTATAGCAGGTCTTGTTACCACATGAGTGTTTTGAGTAATAATGATAGCAAGTATCTATGAAGTACTATATTATCAGGTCTACTTCTTTTTTTTGTTTTGTTTTTGTTTGTTTTTTGTTTTTTCTTTTTGTTTTTGTTGTTGTTGTTTTGTTATTATACTTTAAGTTCTAGGGTACATGTGCACAACGTGCAGGTTTGTTACATATGTATACATGTGCCATGTTGGTGTGCTGCACCCATTAACTTGTCATTTACATTAGGTATATCTCCTAATGCTATCCCTCCCCACTCCCACCTCCCCACAGTAGGATCTGGTGTGTGATGTTCCCCTTCCTGTGTCCAAGTGGGTCTACTTCTAAGTTCTCTCCATGCATTATCTCATGTTATTCTTAGAACAACTCTATGGTGTAGATACTATTATAACAGTTTATAAATGGGAAAATGGAGGCACAGACAAGTTACCTAACAGGTTCAGCTACTCAGTTAGCAAGTGGCAGAGCCAGGCTCCTTTGTCTGGCGGTCTCATCCAGAGCCCAAGCATGTAACCATTATATCACACCCTCAAGCACTGGGGACTCATGACACATGCAAATATTGTCATTTATCACAATTATCTAAGAGAGTAGGCAATGTTTTGCTTCCTGGGCTTAATTTACAACAGAACATCTTCTTTCAGGAATATCTATCAATATCTCTCAAAATTAGTATTTCTCAGAATACAGGAGAAGAAAGAACAAATTGCTTTTATAGCCCATGTCCAGCATTCATAACAATGAGAATCAATTGAAATCATCACAATTGAAACATCTAAAGGACTTTAGAGTCTAGTCTTCTTCCACCAAATAGGACTACGCCTATCTGAGAAACTTTTAAAATTAATTACAGAAAGAACACTAGGCTTTTTGCCTCGACACAGCTAAGTGGAAACGCCTATTGCAAAACTCCCTAGGTTTGTGACCTTGGGCATATTGTTTGACTCCTCTGAATCTCAGATTCCTCAAATGTGAAATGGGGGTAAGATCTGACCCACAGTATTTTGTGAAGGTTAAATTAGATGATAAAGCGAAGGAGAGAAATGTGGTCCCGGGTGCTTAAGAATTCAGCAAAAATCCCACTTCCCTTTTCACTTTCCTATTTGTAATAACCTCCAGAAAAATTTTCTAAAATTGCCCAAGTATACCTATTAGGCCTTGTTTGTCAAAACAATACTAATAAAGTTGAAATCATAAACTGTACATAAAAAATTTTTGATGAATCACAAATAGTAGCAGTATTCCATTTATTCAGAGAAAGTCAGTCGGTAATTTTTTTCAGTATTAAAGCACACACACAGAGTATATTTTTATTTTAGAGATTATTGCTGAAGAAAACTCTTAGTTATAAAACCCCAACACCTTTTCACCCAAACCCGTGGGACACCCTGACACGGGGCATGCTTATTTCATCATGGAGGCAGTTGATGTTAAAAATCTGTTTCAGTAACTGTCTTTTAAAATATTGTCATCCCTTAGAAAGCTGAGTAGTACTGTGGGTACTATTGCACAATGGTTTTCATTGCCTTATGTGTCTCTAAAATGACTCAATAAGTTCAAACAAGACAGTATTGATCGACAGAGGATAAACACTATTTTATCTTATTCACAGAAACAGTAACCAGGCTCCTGCAAAGTGCAGCTCTCACAATCCAACTGCCCCCAGGAAAAGCATCTGGAAAAGGAGCAGCACCCTTGCGGTGACATTCCATATTAGAAATCTGTATCCCATCTGCTCCTTGGCCTGATCCTGTAAAATCCAGAGAGTTATTAACAAATGTTTGCTGCTGATTCAACCAGGAAAGCTACTTCATTGTTTTATTTCATCAAATCTACTCTGATGAAATAAAACCTAGTTTATCCGTTTTTTGTTGTTGTTGTTTGTTTGAGATGGAATATCATTCTGTTGCCTAGGCTGGAGTGCAGTGGTGCAATCTCAGCTCATCAGAACCTCCGCCTCCTGGGTTCAAGTGATTCTCCTGCCTCAGCCTCCCGAGTAGCTGGGATTACAGGTGCACACCACCATGCCCAACTAATTTTTGTATTTTTAGTAGAGACGAGGTTTCATTATGTTGGCCAGACTGGTCTCGAACTCCTGACCTCGTGATCTGCTTGCCTCGGCCTCCCAAAGTGCTGGGATTACAGATGTGAGCCACCACGTGCAGCCTAGGTTATCAGTTTTAATAACCACTTAGAATTTTTAATTTAATAAACTAAAATTTTGTATTGAATATTTTTTATTGATGCAATCCAAAAATTAAAACATGTCCTTTTGTAAAAAAATTATTGTCTTGACTAAAACATGCTGGTATCTTGAGAGCTCTAATTTGATTTCTTTTAAACATATGTAAGCTATTTTTCCTATATAGATTTATATGTGGAGTTTTATGCATATATGTATTAATCACATGAAGAACATTTTCCAAGTTTGTTTATTCAATAAGAATTGGTCCCTGGTAATATTAAGAGGGAAATATTAATAAGGATGTAAGATAAATCCCTCTGATTTGCACAGTTAGGTGCAATGCTCTGCTCCAGACATAATATGACTGAAGAGAATTAGCTCATGACAATTTAGGCAGACAGAATGTCTAAGTGAGCAGATCGGTTTGTAATTCTATAAAATCTCACTTGCAATGATGTAGTGATGCCTTCCCTTCCTCCAGCAATTAAAAAATAATCATTGCTTTAGGATGCCCAATTGATTTAAAAATCACTAGGTTGAAGTAATAGAACTAACTACAACAATACCTTATTTCTATAGGATATTCTAGTTTATAAAGCTTTTCATATAGTACTTATATAGATTTTTAACGACAAATTTCTTCATAGTTGATGTCAATTCAGTATGCCTAGTTTCTCCAAGGTAACTGTGTCAATGTTCACCATTCCAATTGTACAAATCTGATTAACTGAAAGATGCTCCCACCTAACGTTTATAAGCCCGACTCTGTTTATGTAGCACAATGATGATTAGGTAGTGGGCCTTTAACATCTTCACTGGATATTAATGTGCCTATCAATTAAGAGGTTAGATGAGGACAGGCGCAGTGGCTCATGCCTGTAATTCCAGCACTTTGGGAGGCCGAGGTCGGCAGATCACCTGAGGTCAGGAGTTCAAGACCAGCCCGGCTAATATGGTGAAACCCTGTCTCTAGAAAAATACAAAAATTAGCCAGGCCTGGTGGTGGGTGCCTATAATCCCAGCTACCTGGGAGGCTAAGGCAGGAGAATCGCTTGAACCCGGTAGGCAGAAGTTGCAGTGAACCTAGATCATGCCATTGCACTCCAGCCTGGGCAACAGAGTGAGACTCAATCTCAAACAAAAAAAAAAAAGAGAAGAAAGAAAGAAAGAAAAAGAGGTAAATGAAAACAGTGAAGAGCGGACATATGGGTTCATGTGGAAGGTGAGAGAAGAACCACTCCCATATAGGACCTAGAAGAAAATAGCCCTAAAAAGATGTAATTATAACTCAGTCCAGATGCTGTAACTAACACAGTGAAAGATATAAAGGAACAGAGATTTATAAAATCTCCTACCTGCCTGGCAGGGGACTGGCAAAGCATTGTGTACAAATGAAATTTTTTATTTCTATTGATTTTAGTATTCTTCTATCCACCTCTTCTATTGGGATTCTGCTTAGTGCTTATCTTTCCAGCTGGGGCCTTCAGCATGAACTAAATAGTATTTTAAATTATTAGGTGTAATTAAACCCTAATGCCTCTGACTTTTTGCAATGGAAGTCAGAAATCAAAATCTGGTTCCATAGGGGGAAAATTGTGTTGACACATATAGATGTTCATCTCAGGAATCCTCTTTCTAACCTTCTTTTCTGAAGATCCCTAACAACTCCTTGCCATTCATGTACTTATTACCAACTAATTATAATTGGCACTCTATGATGATGATAACGATGATGTTAATAAAAGCCCTTACATCCTGTTACATCCTGCCACATGCCAGGCACATAGGTTAACTCATTTAATCCTCCATCTCTCTATGGAATGGGTACTATTGCTAGGCCATTTTTCCCATAAAGCAACTACGGCTTAGGGACACAGAGAAACTTGCCCCAGGTCACACCACTAGTAAGTGGTGCAGGAGGGGGTCCAGGCAGTCTGGCATAGGCCACCCTGTGAACAAAGGACAAATGGAACACTGGGAAGCATCGAGGCTTAGAACTAGAAGAAAACTTTTGAGATCTTTTATTTGACAGAGAAAAGCAAGTTGGCTTCCCCAAGTTAGGTTTTTGTTAGAATGAAAACCCAAGGGCAGAACCCAAACCCTCAGGGGGGCTTTTCCATTGTACCACTTCCCACTGTATAGCATGTGTAATTCAAGCCGATTCTCTATGAAAATTCTGAGAGATGAATTACTAGAACCCCTGTGATTACAGAGGAATACTCCATTCACTCCAAGTCTCACCTTCTTTTCTGTGCCCAGACTCATGGACTGACGTAGCCAGAGACTCAGTTAAAGGAGACCCATTCTGTGACTTGGAGAGACTGACAGGCCCACATCACAGAGGAAATACATGCAGACATCGGCATGGATATGGTTTAGCTTTTCGTCCCCACCCAAATCTCATCTTGAACTGTAATCCTTAGACCTGTAGGAAAGAACCTGGTGGGAAGTGATAGGATTATGGGGTGGTTTCCCCAGCTGTTTTCATGATAATGAGTGAATTCTCATGAGATCTGGTGGTTTTGTAAGTGTTTGACTTCCCTCCTGCACACGCTACTTCTTTCTCCTGCTGTCATGTAAGAAGGCCCAAGCTTGCTACTCCTTTGCCTTCCGCCATAATTGTGAGTTTCCTGAGGCCTCCCCAGCCATGCAGAATTGTGAGTCAATTAAACCTCTTTTCTTGATAAATTACCCAGTCTCAGGTATTCTTTATAGTGATGTGAGAACAGGCTAATACAGGCACCATGACCATAGTGACAGGATAAACCATGGAGACATTACTGAAAATACAAAGTAATTGTCATAAATGACTTGGTTGCCTTACACTCAAATTCTGTTAGTGTCTGAAGAGGACATAGCACCTCCTACCTGGAGGACATACCGTTTTCCCCATGGAAAAAATAATTGGGCTGCCAGGTCTGTATCTGCTAAGGGAGTCCCATATTTAAACTGACCTAATTTAGAACTTTAAATTGAGACTCAGATGCCCCCAAATAGCAGCTCCACCAACCTGAATAGAGTTATTCATTTAGAATAAGAGTTTGTTTCCACAAGTTTTGTTAAAATACAAATTAGTTGGGATGTGGGGTGTGAGCGATAGAGACTAAAATCGCTTAACAGATTAACTAGCCTGGCAAAGCCTTGTGGGAAGCAAGTTTTGATGATGGGGAAGAGAAGATGTCAAGAGCAGATGGTCCAGGGAGGAAGTGTCACCAGTAACTTAG
Source organism: Macaca nemestrina (assembly GCF_043159975.1). Lineage (NCBI taxonomy): Eukaryota > Metazoa > Chordata > Mammalia > Primates > Cercopithecidae > Macaca > Macaca nemestrina. The sequence goes on along the minus strand of NC_092133.1, from coordinate 46,956,370 downwards.
GGGTGATATAAGGGACATGAGTAGCAGCTATTTGTCCGATCTTTAAGAAATAATTAACTTATTAGAGAATTTTGTCAGTAAAGTCATTTGAGTATCACACTTGCAAGATACTAATTCATCCATGTCAAGTTTTCTCATTATTTCACAGACATTAAACAGGTGCATTGACTTGAATTGACATCATGCAGGAAATGCCATTATATGAACCCTTAAGATATTTTAAGAGAAAAACCTATAATGCCTGGAAACTCTTAGTTTTCTCTGACATTTAAAAGCAGCTGTAAAGTTAAATCCTCTCTATAATAATTTAGTAAATCAGAATTGCAAAGCATTTCCTAAAGCCCAAGGATCCAAAGCTCTGACCTGTGGTGTTGGCATAGCAGAGTGAGAGACAAATTACATGTTAAAGCAGAAGGCTCTGGACCTGGAATGCTTGGATACAAATTCTGGCTCCACCACTTGCTACCGTTTAACTCTAGGCAAATTACTGAACTCTGTGACTATTTCCTCTTCTGTAAAGTCAGGGTTGTTTTAATAATTAGATCAGAAATTATAAAGTGCTTAGAGTAATACCAAGCAAGTGTGCATAAACTTTAGCCATTTAGCTATAACTCTCATCATATTTCTGTGTTGATTACAAAATGCTTTACTAGAGGAAAATAGATGAGAAAGAGGCCATGAGGTAAAAATGTAGAGTGCTTTTTAGAGTAGAATGAGCTTAGAAATTAACTCTATCCCCATCACTGGCTTGCAGTGGAAATTTGAAACAGTCTCTCCATAATTTTCTTGTAGTGTTTTTTTTTTCTTTTTTAAGAATCTCAGTCCATCTCCCAGGCTGGGGTGCAGTGCTGCAATCTCGGCTCACTGCAACCTCCGCTTCCCCAGTTCAAGCAATTCTCCTGCCTCAGCCTCCTGAGTAGTTGGGACTACAAGCGTGTGCCATCACGCCTGGCTAATTTTTTGTATTTTTAGTAGAGACAGAGTTTCACTGTGTTAGCCAGAATGGTCTCGAACTCCTGACCTCATGATCCTCCTGCCTGAGCCTCCCAAAGTGCTGGGATTACAGGCATGAGCCACTGCACCTGGCCCTCTTTCAGATTTTTTCTAAGACAGAGACACTCCCTATCACACACAGGGTCTTCTAAATTAGTACAGAATGATTTGAAGGAACCTGGGTAATTATCAGAGGAAGCAAAAGAGAAATACAGCTCCTCCCATCAGAAAGCAAATCTCTAAGACTTTATCATTTTCATCATTATGAAAGAAAAGATCAGTACTCAAAGCCACTTATGATGATGCACGTAAATTAGTATAAAATCAGAACAAATACAATATGGCTTTAAAATAGAAACATAAGGCTATCTTCCCTTACAAGTGTCAGATTGCTTCTGTGCCACTGTAACACAGAGCTTTAGATGGATTTTTTTAAGCTTCAATCAGAGATCAAATATATTCCATTAGTCAGTGATTGACAGACTTGGTGAAAATTGAGTTTTCAACTTAAACTTCTCCAAATTGTCTGAGAAAATCAGATGCAGCAACTAAGTTCAGAAGGTCAGAGTCTCAGGCTAAAAAGAGAGGGAGAAACCTAACACTAGAAGAAGAATGAATGAAATAGAGCACACACAGCTCATTAGGTCTCTATAATATACCACGCAAATCATTGGTACCAGGACTATCGAATAATCAACCACTTTTAAGCTGAAGAATATCTACATTATATGCCATGATTACTGCTTTACCGATTCATAAGACAACTTAAAAATTAAACATGTATACAAAGACATTCTACTTTTCTCATTAGTCCATGCCATTATATAATTTCTAAATTCTGCCAACTCTCTTTCCTAGGAATCTTCTAGAAGTCAGGCATTTTGGGAATAGCTGAGTATCATAACTGAATAAAGACACCACAACAGTCACCTGTAGTAGTCAGATCTTACAGGTACTAGAACAATAACAGCACAAAGACCGAGTTATGTGTATGTATTAGTCAGCATTCTCTGGAAAAAATGTAATATATGTATATATAGGCAATAAATTTATAAATGCATAAAACATATAAAAATATAAATTTATGTAAATAGGCATATAAATATGTAATACTACACATATAAATACAAATAAAGAGATTTATTCTATGGGATTGGCTCATGCAGTTATAGAAGCAGAAGTCCCAAGATTTGCAGTAAGCAAGCTGGAGATTCAGGGGAGCCCATGCATAGTTCCAGCCCAAGTCCAAAGGTTTGAAACCCAGAAAAGTCAATGATATAAGTTCCAGTCCAGAAGCCATCAGGTTACAGATGCAAGAAGAGCCAATATTTCAAGTCCGAAGATCAGGAAAGGCCAATGTCACTGCTCTGTCATGCAGGCCGAGCTCCCTCTTACTCAGCTTTTATGTTTTATTCAGGTCTTCGGTTGACTGGATGAGGCCCACTAACATTGCATCTGCTGTTAAAATTTTTCAAGATCTTTTTGGGGTGAAAAAAACCTATCATTCATCTTTCAATCTTCAGTGTTGACAAGGACAGGACATTTATGAGTATTCCTGTTTCTGAGTTTCTGATAAGCTTGTCCAAGTTGAGCACAGGCTGGAAAATTTATAAGAGTATTGGAGGCAGAGCAGTTACAAAAGGAAAGGGGCATATACAAAGGTCTCTTGTGTGATGTTGTGCTGCAAACACTGACCTTTCAGAGTTTATTCACCCCTGTGTATATATACATATTCATGTCTGCACATGTGTGCTAGTACCTATATACATCTATACACACACACAATCACATATACCTGAGACCTAATGGAATAGACATGAATTTGGCTTAGCCAGGGAAATTATAGAAAGAATAATGGGAAACAAGGACAAAGGCACCTAGATAAAATAAAAAGCAACTGGTGTGCCTAGGAGACCTGATGGACTTGAGCGTGGAATAGCTCCAGACTTGCACTGAAAGAAAATCAGGAAAGTCAAGTTAGGACCAGGTCATGGCAGGCACTGAATGTCAGGTTAAGGGGCTGAACTGTTTCTTTCTAGTTAGTGATGGGTCCAGTGAAGGATTTAGGGCAGGAGAATACTAGAGGGAATATTTTAGGGAGATTGATCTTCCAGTGGTGTGCAGAACAGATATGCCATGCCTACAGGGTAGTAAGCAGTGACGTTTCTTTCACTCTACACTTTAGCCGAGCTCTGGTTAAGTCCAATAATGGAAGATGGGGTGGGAAATAGAGCTAGGAGTGTAGAGGGGGCAACAGGTAAGGATACGTATGTACCGAAAGCAGAAAACAAGTTAAGATCCAGGCTTCATGAGATGCCTATATTGAAAATTGCTCTGGATAAAGAGACTGTTAGGACTTCAGAGTTAGAATTCATAGCAATTCACAGAACTGCTCAGGCTCTTCATTATTCACTTGACTCAACGTTCCTACATCTGCTCCTTTCTCATAAGAGCTTTCCTTGCTCTCTGTCCTTTTTCTACCCCACAGCTTTTGCTTCCTTTCCATACATAGAACCACACAACAAATACTTGTTGTATGCATGCAGTGGTCATATAAATATCTTATTGTCTAGTCCTCATCAAAACTAAGTTGAAACAAATCATTTGAGCCAGAATCTACTAAGAGTCAGATTTTTTAAGGTAGTTCAAGGTTTTTATTTATAAATACTAACAACTAGGAGAACATTTACTCATTCGAAATTATGAAAACATAGACAAAACATTAGAGAAAATTTTGAATTATTATTTTCTCCTGCTATCTAATTTCTACCTTTCTCATGTAGTCTTTTTCTTTTTAATTAGATTTTTTATGTGAGTATATGGCCCATTTATTTGGCAGGTGGAATAAATTCAATTACTCTCAATTGTTTTGTTTGACCTGTAACATGTATAAGTTAGAGCTTAAGTCAGCTGTTCTAGATGCAACTGCATATTGTTATCACCTGAGAAGCTTTAAAATCTATCATTTCCTGGGCCCCATTCCAAACCAGCTGAATCAGAATCCTTCCGGGGTGGGGAAGATGATGCCTAAGCACAGGTGATTCTACCATGAGTCCAGGCAGGGAGCCTGGTTTTTGTGCACAGCTCCCGTATGTCATAGCTATAGGCACCTGGCTCTGCTCTAGCTGTTCTTAAGTAATCTTTTAATGCCAATTGGGAGTATGTTTTAATAGTGGTACAATATTTTAAGAATAAGGGTTTAAAGCAAGTTATTGCAAGTAACAGTTAAGGGATTTACTCAAACTGGACACAACCTCTGTTGGAGCAGATTACAGTGAAGTTTTGAGGGCACGGGATAAAAAAGAGGAAGGAGAGATTTAATGGAATGAACATTATTTGCTAAAATTTAAGAATGCTTGCAGTTAAATCTCGTGCTATTTTGACAAGATGTGCACAGGTGCATAGGTGAATGCTTCCTCTTCTGGTATTTCCTTGTGTAATTTATAGTTCACACTAAATCCTAGGGATTTAAAGTGCTTCTCATTGATATTTAAAGGGCATTTTAAACCAGTGGGAAAATGTCTTTCGAAACAGATAAAATGTACCTTTATAAAATCCACTTAATGAGAATATGCTAAAAAGCAAGATGTGTTTCTATTGGATCATAAATTATATAATTTTAAACGAGTTTTTAAATGAAAGTAAATTGTTCCAACTATTTGAAATTACTTTTTCCTCAAACAAAACAAAAAAATTTCTAGATGTCAGGATTGTTTTACAAAAATGATGATCTGATGATCTGTTGGCCAGATTAATATGCTTAACTTTCCTAAGAGTTAAGGTAACATTATTCCTTTAATGAGCTTGTATATTATTTCTGATTTGATGTTGTTTTTTAAAAATTGGGAAAACATGCCTTCTCTACCCCTTGCATGTTTTAATGCCCTGATTTAATACCGGTGTGTGTGTGTGTATGTGCATATACACAGATATACACATATATACACAAACACATATTAAAATTATAATAAAATAATCATTTGCTCATTATATATTTGCTTGTTCATTTTCTCTGATAAACTCTAAGACAGTGGTTCCTATGGTATTTTTTTTCTCTGACATAGTTTTTCTTTTCTCTATAGATATTTTCACTACAGTGCAATTTTTCCAGTATCTTAGGTTTTGCTATCTTAAGTTACTCTACTTAGGACTTAGAATGATTCCAAATAGGGTGGTATATAGATTTTAAACCCTAACAAACAGTAATCAAACATCAGCTAGCCCTATACATCCTTGCAAAAATAACAATTTATTTAGAAATTGTATCAGCATTACTCCTTTACAACATTTAATATCTTGCCTTGCAAGTTCATTATACGTGTCAGATGGATTCAGAAACTTCTTTAGCCATAGATATCACCAAAAGAGCAGGAAAGATAACAAAAAAATTAAGGAATAAAACAGAAAAAGAGATAGAAGAAGGAAAAATGAATTACATGGACATTTGAGAATGGAGAGAGGGAAGACCCTACTCATTCCCTGCGTGTAGCTGTATGTAACACAACTACACAAAGTAGTTGTGTTGGGTGTCTTGAGAAGCACTTGGGGCTTTGATTACCTCCACTACAACCTCATGAGATATTTCGTCTATAGATAATTTCTTCCTCTCTTGCTATCTACAATCCTGAAGAACTAAAAATCAGTGGAAAGAAGAATCAACATCTTAAATAATTTAAATGGCTGGGCACAGGGGCTCACACCTGTAATCCCAGCATTTTGGGAGGCTGAGGCGGGTGGATCACTAGAGGTCAGGAGTTCAAGACCAGCCTGGTCAACACGGCAAAACCCCGTCTCTACTAAAAATACAAAAATTAGCCAAGCATAGTGGCATGCATCTGTAATCCCAGCTACCCAGGAGGCTGAGGCAGAAGAATTTCTTGAACCCAGGAGGAGGAGTTTGCAGTGAGCTGAGATCACCCCACCACACTCCGGCCTGGGTGATAGAGCGAGATTCTGTCTTTAAAAAAAGCAAAAGAATTTAAATATAAGAATAAAAGTAAGCATGAAAGCTGAGCCAGATCTTGCCAAATGATACATCACTTGGTAAACCACGAAGGTGCCACACTTGCCAAGGAGTAATATTTCAATGAGATGTGACTCAGTGCATAGCAGACAGCTGAGTCCATTTGGACCATATCCACAGGGGGTCAATCCTTGATGTGTCCGAGTGAAGCATCAGACAAACCACCCACAACACTCCTCAAAGGAGCTATTACCATAGCTCACTTTCATTCCGGCAAAGAGGCTAAGTTACCATAGTGCTTCAGATGCTCCAGACCATGTGTCCCTATGGAAGAGAATGTGGACCACAGCATCACCCTCATCAGCTCATTACGGTGTCCTGTGTTCTTCACAGCAACACTTTAAGGAAGGCAGGGTAGCTATAATCTCCACACCTCCTGTCTAACTTTTTTTGACATGAGGAAACTGGAAAGAAGTAAAATTAGTAATTAGGAATACAATCTTAGCCTCCAGGCTACTTAAATTCAGATCATCTGTCTGCCACTCATTACCAGTGTAAACTTAAGCACTTTAAGCTCTCTATTCCTTGATTTATTACCCGTATCATAGGAATAATAATAGCTACACCACTGAGCTTTTATGAGGATTAAATGAATTATGTTTAAAATTTTCAGAACATAGCATTTGTGTTCAGTAAATGTTAACTATGTTTATTATTCTTACTTAAAATATTTTTAAATATTGCCACATAATAGGCAAAAAAATGTTATCTTGGTTTTTTGTTTTAATTTGCCTTTTCCTGATCACTAAAGATTACCATTTTTAAATCATAAGTTTATAAGCTATTCTGATTTCTTTTCTTTAAATTGACTGTTCATTTCCTTTGCTCATTTGTCCATTGATTTGTGTCTATTATTTATTTAAAAGTAATCTGTATATTACAGATAATATTTCTCTATCTACTATATAAATAACAATTATTCTCTTCCAGTCTGTGGGCTTTTAAAATTTCATTTATTTTGCCATTGCAGAAGTTTGTAATATTTTTGTAATCAAATCTGCTAGTCTTTTCATTTATGGTTCTTAATATGCTTGGTTCAGAAGACCTTCTGTACCATGAGATTATAAAAACACGCCTACATTTTCTTCTGGAGGTTACACAATGTTTTTAAAGGTTATTTCTTTATTCTATTTAGAATGCTGACATGTAATGAGGTGATATGCCCGCTTTATTTTTTTTCTCAAATTGTTTATGATCCCCCTATGAATTTGAAATAGCACCTATTGGTGAATTCCAGTACAAACAAAACTATGGGTCCAGAGTTTTTATTTTACTCCATTCATCTGGTTGTCTACTTCTATGCTTGTTGTAATCTTAACTGTTAATTAGGGTGGTTCCAAATCATTATAAACTGTCAATATATGTTGTGGCATTTATTGCACATTGTTCCTGCCAGGTGAACTTTGAAATCAATTTGTCAAATTTCAGAATAATTTCATTGGACTTTAAATTAGAATTGCATTAAAGTAATAATTTGGGAAAAACTGATCTTTTTATATCAATAAGGCTTCCATTTATTAAGGCCTTTAGATCTTTCAGTCAAATTTTATAATTTTTATATAGGGTTTAAACATTGCTTATTAAGTTTATTCATATTTTATGTTTTTATTCTATTTAGACCTTATTATACTTCACTTGCTATTTCTGTTAAATACAGAACATTTATTTTATAAGTTTCTTTGTAGTAGTCTTTCATTAGTTTCAATTGTATTATATAGTTGATTTACTTGTTTTTAATGAGAATAAATGATTGTGGTGTTTCATTACTAAGTCTAATGTTTGTTTCATGTTTCTGAGAGACGCTTTTTATCAATTTAAGGATGTTTTGTTCTACTGCTAACTTATGAAGATGTTTTCTTAAACCAATAGTGGGTATTAACTTTCATTAAGTGCCACTTGTAGATTTACTGTGATGATCGCGTGTTTTCTCTTTATCAATGAAATGAATTAAACTTCCAGAATCCCCAATGTTCTATAAACTTTATATTTTTGTACTGCTCTCATCTTGCTCATTGTATATTATTATTTTGTATGCCTTTTCATATATAGTTCATATCTATACTCCTATATTTGTCTAGTGTTCTACTTTGTAGTAAATTTTTCTCTATCATATATGATGAGCTTGTAGATAATTTCAGAAGTTTTCTATTAGTTTCTACTCTCCAAAAGGCTTTATATAGCAAAGGAATAATTTGCTTCTAAAGTGATTTATAAAACTTGCCTAATAAAACAATCTGGACCTGGTGTTATTTGGGAGGAAAACATTGAATGTTTTCAATGTAGATTATGATTACTAGTTTATTCAAATTTTAAACTTATCCTTGAGATAATTTTAAAAATTCACACTTTTCTAAGGTTTTGTCCACTGTATGTATATTTTTCAAATTATTGGTAAAAGTATTCTCTTTTGTAAAAGTCTATGACTCTTTGGTTATATCCAATTTTTCTCTTGTTTTGAAAATTTATTTACTCCTTTTTACCTTGTCAGGATTGCTAGCTGGATGCTAATTTACTACTACAATCAGCTGTTACATACACTTATCAAGTATACAGATTTGTTTTATTAATTCTACTTTTCTCTTTGATTCCTTCTAATTTCTTTTTGTCCATTTCACTCTTATCCTAGCTTCTTTAGTTGAATGCTTATTTTCAGCGTTTATTGTCTTGTAATTAATAATAAACAGACTATAGTTTACAAAAATCTACTGTACATTTCAAAATAGCTAGAGAGAATGATGTGAATGTTTTCAGCGTAAAGAAGAGACAAATGTTTAAAGTGATAGATATCCCAATTATACTGTTTTAAGCTTTACAAACAATATAAAAGGATTAAATTATCACATGTACCCTCAAAATATGTACACCTATTAGGTATTAATTTAAAAAGAAAAGCAAGAATAGAAACTTGACCACATCTTAATGAAAAGCATGACATTTTCATTAACATTCATTTATTAACATAATTTTAACTTTTATATTTTGTATTATGAGCAAGAGCTATATATCATAGAAAGCTAAAAATAGTCAAATAAGCAAGAATGAAGAAAACAAAAATAATTTGTTAATTCACTCACCCAGAGATAACCAATTAGCCTTGTGTAATCAAAGTATTTTTGAATATAAAAATTAATACAAATGAAATCAGACCATACATTCGGTTTTGTAGCCTGCCTTTTCCACTTTACTATATTTCACAAATATCTCTCTAAGTTATTATATATTCTTCTAGAACATTGATTTGATTAGCTATACTATATCACTGCTTATCCAAATATTTCTTTATCATTAGATATTTCAGTTGTGCCTACCTTTCATAACAATACTAATATATTCTATGAGAGGTGACAAGCATGAACAATCTTAGGACCTTAACGACTTTTCTACTAGGCAGCAAAAACAAAGATAAATGAAATAACTGGATCCATTATTAAGGCAACATAAAAGAGCTCAAGATAATGCATTTGAAGTTGAATTTTTCTCTGCATTGGAGAAACAGGAGGAGAATAACCAAAGAGAAAATCATAGATCATGGCTAAGATGAGTTAAACAAAGCAGCAAATAAAGAATAAGAATGGAATATTTCTATAGCACCTTCTACATGCCAGGTACTATGTTAGGCACTCTCACATTCATTACTTTATTTATTTCATGCTTAAAAAAATCTTCAAGTTAGGTATCAGTATTCTTATCCTTTTTTAGACTAGAAAACCAGACCTCAGAAAAGTTAAAATCATGGTGGCAGAACTAATTTTTTTTTAACTTTTTTTTAAGTTCAGGGGTACAAGTGCAGATTTATTACACAGGTAAACTTGTGTCATGGGGGTTTGTTGTGCAGATTATTTCATCACCCAGGTGTTAAGCCTAGTACCCATTAGTTATTTTTCCTGTTCCTCTCCTTTCTCCCACCCTCCATCCTCCAAAAGGCACCAGTGTGTGTTGTCCCCCTCTATGTGTCCATGTGTTCCCATCACTTAGCTCCCACTTATAAGTGAGAACATATGGTATTTGGTTTTCTGTTACCCTCCTCTGCAGCAGGTTCCACAAGTTTAAAGATGCTTACATTTACATTTCAGTTCTGTGACTGTGTAAGTTTGCTACAGATAATGCAGGAACAGAACTGAAATTTCAGTGTAAGCTTGTCCTTCTTTAAAAATGTGGAAACCTACTACAGAAGAAAATTTTTGTCAATACTTATAAGTAAAATTAACATGTCCACTATGAACAACTTTTACATTTCTTTTCTTTCTTTAATTTAAGCCTTGTCTTGGCCCAAATTGACAAGTTCCAAATTAATATATGATTTATTACTAATGCCTTAATAACATAGAGGAGGTTCTGGTTAATATTTTTTTCTAGTATTGTTTTAAAAAACTAAGATGTTGCATATTGGGACTTTGTGTGATGTCTTCATGGCTACATTTGGAAATCTTATGTATACGTATTCTCTATTAATTTTGCTACAGCTCATGATGCATGACCAAAATGCATGCTACCACATGAATTAATTTCCAAAATAGACTTAAGATCAATTGTAAATATTTTTCCAATGTGGATATTAGAGCTTTATATCAAGCAATGCAAAGTAATATTTACTTAGCATCATCAGGCAAATTAGACTTCAGTCATAAATCCTTCACCAACCATTTCAGTACTATCTAGAATTTCTTTCATGTAAAATTCCCAGGAGATACTCAAGGGCTGAAATTCATGCTAAAACCACTTGTACAACTCGCATGTTACAGAAAAGTTATGTCAAGGCACAATTAAACGTTGAGGAAAGACTGGATTCAGTTTGGAGAGGTCCCAGTGGCAAGTGAAGCCATCATGGATTTGAAATGCACATGGAGCACATCACTGTACAGGCCCCAGTGGCTTCTCACTCAATTACAAAAGAACACTTCTCTGCTTACCAAGTCAGAAATAGTCTTTGTCCCCATTCAGTTTTCTTATCCAATTTCTTCTGAAAAATCAAATCAAGATGGTAAACATACTATTAAGAGAATGCCTCTATTTCCTAACTCTAAATTGTTTACCACGGTGCAGATATTAAATTAATATTTGCTGACCATTTTGTTAAAGTCGAGGATAATTACTTTAATTTTTAACCAAGAAACCATCTAACTTTAATTCTGTATTTATCTTTTGTCTCCTTTCTGTTCTTCTCTGCCTGTCATTCACACTGACCATTTCTTTTGTTTGTATAAACTTTTGGGGTGCAAGTGTAATTTTGTTATATGCCTAGATTGCAGAGTGGTTAAGACTTTTAGGGTATCCATCACCCAAATAATCTACATTGTAACCATAAAGGAATCCCTCATCATCCACCGCCTTCTCACCTCATGACCTTTCCAGATCTCCATTGTCTATCATTTCACTCTCTACCTCCATGTGTACACATTATGTAACTCCCATTTATGAATGAGAACAGATTTGTTTTTCTGTGCCTGACTTGTTTCACTTAAGAAAATAGCCTCCAGTTCCACCTAGGTTGCTGCAAAAGATAAAATAAAATGAAATAATTTCGTGATTTTTTATGGCTGAATAAAATTCTACTATATATTATATATATAATACATTAATACATTATATATATACTATATATATATAATTTTCTTTATCCAATTGTTGATGGATACTTATGTTGATTCCATATCTTTGCCATTATGAATATTACTGCTATAGACATATGAGTGCAGGTATGTTTCTGATATATTGATTTCTTTTCCTTTGGATAGATACCCAGTAGTGCCCAACTACCATTTCTAGTTCTGTTTTTGCCAAGCTATGCTTTCATGACTCTTTAAATGTGTTTTTCTAGTATGTACTCCTCTTACCTTTGTCTTGTATCTTTCCCACTTTACCATTTGAAAGACTTTAAGAAAAAAAAAAACAGGCCAGGCATGTTGGATCACGCCTGTAATCCCAGCACTCTAGGAGGCCGAGATGGGAAGACTGCTTGAGCCCAGGAGTTCGAGACCAACCTGGGCAACATAGATAGCCCCGTCTGTATTTTCTTTTAAAAAAATTTATACATATATAATAAAATACTCATTTTCCCTCTTTCTCTGTTTCCCTAGCTGCCAACTTAATGGTACACTAGGGCAGTAAGACCGTCTACCATTCTCATAACTTCAGGCAAATCTAGATAACAAATCTCACCCAAAATCCTCGCTTAGTTTTCTTTCCATGACTTGGTTCTTCATGTGGGATCAGTTTTTTAGGTACAAGATAAAAGTGTTTCCTCTTTCTAGCTCAGGGTTATAATCAAAGAGCAGGACATACTATCCAGCTAACAGGTTTAGATTTAGAAAAGTCAGAATGTACTACCCTGCCTGTGTCTCTCTTCCAACTTCCTTCTCATCTGTTTCCCTGCCAACTTCCCTGAAACTGGACCCACTGGCACCTGAGGCCAACAGGGTCAGGAACTACAGCTCCAACTTTGCCCAATTTCCATTGAGTAGTTGCAGCCAAGTGACAAGGTGAGCTATTCATTCCAACCCCTCTCTGCCTTTCAGGAAGGCAGAAGTCTTGAGCCCCCAATAATTTCTGGATCTTTGTTTTCTTGGTCAAATAGTCACTGATGTTGCAAATATAAAACCAGAAAGAGATAGAAAAGTGTGTACAAATATCAATTTTATATTTTAATCACTCTGCACTCTGAATTTTTTTACTTTTCTTGTCTCTCTCACAAGTATGATGACATATTCATAAACGCGGAGAAACCACAAAGATCAATTTCTTATATAAAACAAATCCATTCCAGGACAGAACTTTCAGGAAGTAACTGGAAAAAGAGAAATAATAAGTATCAGGACTTTCAATTCAGATTAATTTTACTTCTGATTGACTGCAAGTCACTGTAATTTATAAAATTGCTGATCCAAAGTTTTGCATTTCTTCTATAAGTATCTATTAAGCACTTAGCATAATGTCAAGCTGAGCCTTCTAGGCAAACAAAGATGAAGTACAAGATAGTCCCTGTGCTCAGAAAGCTCACAGTTTAGTGAGAATGTTAGACATGGAAGCCGACAAATACAGTCATGTGTGAAACAATAAAAGGACATACAGGTTTTCTTTGAGAGCACTGAGGAGCTGACACTTAAAGGTTACCTACAGAGGTTGTCAAAGAAAGAGAGCATCACAGAGCAAAGAAGATGTTAATCAAGTCTAGAAGAATCAGTAAGGCCAATGTGGTGAAGTTAGGAGGCATGGGAAGGAAAAGGCATTCCAAGCAGGGAAACTGGAGGTGTAAGAAAGCATGGGAAGGCCCAGTGGCAGGGCATGTGAATGACACCGAAAGGGGAGTCTAGGATCTAGTCCTGAAGGGACAACGTGTCATGCTAAGAACCTGGGACTTTATCCTTCTCACAGTTGGTTTTGAAATTCTGCCTCTTAGATTTAGAGATTGATAATTATAATAATTAAAATGATATAATAGCTACTTTTTATTGGATATTTATTAAATGCCAGAAACCATTTTAAGTGTTTTAAATGTATATTCATTATTTAGCTCTCAATATTAATATTGACTCCTCAAAGAACATTATGATGGATGTATTATTATCCTAATTGTATTAATTTAGTATTAGGAGTAGTATTTTGAGACAGGATCTCATTCTGTCACCCAGGCTGAAGTGCAGTGCAGCTCATTGTAGGCTCAACCTCCCAGGCTCAAGTGATTCACAGCCCAGGTAGCATGACTACAGGTGCATGCCACTACACCTGGCTAATTTTTTGTATTTTTTGTAGAGGTGAGCTTTTGCCAGGTTACCCGGGCTGGTCTGGAACTCCTGGACCTCCCAAAATGCTGGGATTACAGGCATGAGCCACCACATCCGGCCCCCTCCTAATTTTATGTGTAAAGAAACAGGCTCAGATAGCTTCCTCTAGGACGAAAGTGGAAGAAGAAAAGATGGGACCTGCCGGGAGGATTGGCCAGGCTCAGTGGCTCACGCCCATAATCCCAGCACTTTCGGAGGCTGAGGCGGGCAGATCACCTGAGGGCAGGAGTTCAAGACCAGCCTGACCAACATGGAGAAACCCCATCTCTACTACAAATACAACATTAGCCAGGCGTGGTGGCGCATGCCTGTAATCCCAGCTTCTCAGGAAGCTGGGGCAGGAGAATTGCTTGAACCCGGGAGGCGGAGGTTGCGGTGAGCCAAAATCATGCCATTTCACTTCAGTCTGGGCAACAAGAGCAAAACTCCATCTCCAAAAAAAAAAAAAAAAGAAAGAAAGAAAAGAGGTGACCATTTTTACATAGCAGGTTTGGTGGTGAGGATACATTTGAACCAAGTGTTCCATTGCTAATAAAAACATACTGTCTGAGAGGACAAGGAGACACTGATCGCCAGTTAATGGAAGCTGTAAGAACTAGAGGAAGCCTTGGCTTTCAATACTTTGTGTCCTTTCCTTATCCCATTGTTAGAAGGGATATAAAGAAGAAGGGAAAGGGGAGGAAATTATACAAGCAGGAGTTGACATTTCATCAGGCCCTTTCTGGTGTTCTTTTGCTGTTCCTCTACTCTGCTTCTCCTCCAACATGAGCTATTAGCAAACCTAGGGCAATTCTTCACAGGTGTTTTCTCATTTCATCTTCACAACAATATGATGCACAGCCTGCTCATCACTCCAATTCACAAATGAGGAAATTGATGCTTAGAGACAGTATGTGAATATATGATTCTTTCCTGTAATATTGACTGTAGCCTTCCCCTCCATCCAATCTCCATCTTTTTTGACCCTTTCTGCTCTCAGCCATCCTCAACTAGATAACAGTGCTGTGCCACAAACCTGCGGATTTTCTCCACAGAAATTATATAAGTACACTATATTTTACTTAGTCCGTATTGATATATATTGGTTGTACATATTTTGAGGGTACATGTGATATTATGATACCTCTATACAATGTATAATGATCAAATCAGGATAATTAGAATATCACATCAAACATTTATTTTCTCTTTATGTTTGCAACATTATGAATCTTCTAGTTATTTTAAAATATATAATGAATTATTGTTAACTATAATTTCCCTACTATACTATCAAATATAGAACTTCTGTCTTGCTGTACCTTGTACCCCTTAACCAACTTCTATTCATCTCCTTCTCCCCATTACCTTTCTCAGCCTCTGGTAACCACCTTTATACTTTTAACCTCCATGAGATCTACTTTTTGTATTCTAGTTATTGATCTTATTTATTATCTCTCTCACCCCCTATAAAACTCCATGATATTTTGGGGGATGAGAGGTTTGGTTTTTTTTCTCATCTCCATCTCTATGTCTTGAAAATTCTTAGAAGACAGTAGATATTCAATAAATAATTTCAGAATTAATAGGTGATAAATACTCATGAATGCTTTTCTCTATCTTTCCAAAATCTTAATGCCTGCCCTGTTTGTTTTAAATTCTATTGCTTCAACAAGATAGTTTGAGAACTATCCTTTCATAATTCTGATCTGAAGAACTTACAAGGTGCTAAATTAGAAGATGTATTGCAAAGCCTTTATTTCAAATTGGCCAATATGTTTAATAAAAGTTTGACTTGCTTAAAAGAAATATTTATCTGGGATTCAAGTTCACTCCTTAGAATAGGTCAACACTTTGAGAGGGGGTTGTTTTTGCAAAATAAAAATTAAAGATTAAGTGTTTCTTGTGGCAAATTTTGAATTTTATTTCCATGCCCTGATTCCCAATGACGTGACACTATAGTTGAGATATTATACCGATTTTCTCAATAACTTCAGAATGAATTTATATGTGATCAAAAGACCTTTCTGATTTCAAGATACCTTTAATAACCTTTACTAATTATTAACCAAAACTAAAGGCAGATTTTGCAAATACAAACTTGTCATTTCCCCATGACTGTTATCTTTTTGATGGAAAAGATGAAGTTCAGCAAAGAACAAATCTACAACTTGGCCAGAAGACGGTAGACTTTGCCTTCAAAGAGCTGTAATACGTACATAAATAATCTCATCAGACCCCATCCTTGCTCTTGCAGGTTAATTAAGCACAGTGGGAGGGTTTGAGAGTATCCTCATGAAAAGATAATTTTAGTAACATTTGGGAAAAGAGCAAGGGTTAAATTTTATCTGAAAGACTAGTTTCCTTTGTAAGTCTTCAAAATGTTTTGCCTTTTGCAAAGTACAGACGCTGAAGCTGGCATATTAACTTACTAAGTTAGCAGATTCCCCCTAAAACACAATGCCCTAAAGCCAGGCAGAGGGTAGAACTGGCAAACAGAGAGCATTAACTGTATGCTTCTTGAAACAATCAGTGAATGCAAACTGAATTGCCCTGGGTCAGCAGCAAGCAAGAACAATCAGAAAGGTGAAGGCAAGAATGTCCATGTTTATATAAAGAGGATGACATTGTTCTACCCTAAAAAGAGCTAACTCTGTATAATCTCATGTTTTCCTTTGATATTCTAAATTATACTGAAAATATACTTCCTTTTTTTTTGAGACAGAGTCTCACTCTGTTGCCCAGGCTGCAGTGCAATGGCATGATCTCAGCTTACTGCAACCTTCACCTCCCAGGTTCAAGCAATTCTCATGCTTCAGCTTCCCAAGTACTTGGGATTACAGGCATGCACCACCACTCCTGGCTAATTTTTACATTTTTGATAGAGATGGGGTTTCACCATGTAGGCCAGGCTGATCTCAGACTCCTGACTTCAGGTGATCTACCTGCCTTGGCCTCCCAAAGTGCTGAGATTACAGGGATGAGCCACCGCGCCTGGCAAAAATATTACTTTCTAAATGATACTTATCTGTTAGCTTGGGGACATTTATTTAATTATACTACTTCAGTAGTAGAATACCTATTTCTATTACTAATAGTAGTACTATAGTAATACTAATCATAATGATAGTAGTAATAGTAATAACTAGTAATTATAATACTCTAATGATAGTAGCAATAGTAATATTAATAGTATTAGTAATACTACTATTAGTATTGCTATTGCTACTAATATTGCTATCGCTACTACTATTACTATATTGGTATTATTACTACTATTAGTAATACTAGCACTGTCATTACTAATAGTGCTACAATTAGCAATACTAGTGCTACTAGTAATATTAGCACTAATATTAGTGTTATTAGTAATGGTTGTACTATTAATACTAATATTAGTAGGTAGTCCTAATAATATTGTTATTGTTACTAATAGTAATACTCTATTACTATTCTGTCATTCAAGTAATAGCAATTTTAGTAATAGAATACCTTAAAGCTGCATTTTTCAGAAATGATCACTTCAGCTTCACTTTTTTCTTTCACCCAATTTTTCACCCAGTTTCTTATATTATAAATGATGTCTTCATTCTGAGCCTTTAAAGGACAATGTGAAGCAGTACATGCATATGACAGAAAATTTTCAAAAGTACCTATATTCAAATACATTCAGGTTGCATTTGATTCAGATCATTGTAAAACATATTTCCTCTGTCCTGGTTGGCAGAGCACATTCAGCAGGGTGAAAACCCAGCATAGAACCTTCCCCGAGCCACTGATAACTGCAACCCAGTGTGGCAGCCTTCACCTCTGTGTATGTGGGAAACTCCAGGGCCTCACACTCCCACAGCTTAGAACCTTCAAAATGGACATTATCTTGTTCTGGGAACCTGTGGATATGAGCAACCATCACATTTGGAATGTGATTCAAATCTTGTTCCCAAAATAGAAAATATAGACAATGAAATGCTGAAATTATATATTTATATCTGTATACACAAACATGAACATATGTAAACTTTCAACACCTTTTAGAATTTACAGAAGTTTCATTGTACTCTACTGAACACGTCTGTGGTATGTGATCTGGATGTTAGCAAACCCTTCCACGTCAACTCAAAAGCATCCATTGTTCTTGCTTTGTTAAAATTAATGTCACATTTTTATTACATAGAGTACTTTACATGATGACTTCTGTGTATATGATACTGGCACATTTTGTTCTAAACGTTTGTCTTTGGAGAATAAGTAGATAACTATATTAGTGGACATATAGACTAAAGATCAATCTCTGAGAATTCTGATGCCTTATCTTAGTCGTTAGAATTAGCGACAGTGCCCTCTTCCTGCATCTGTAAGGAACATCCTTCATATTATTTTAATAGATGTGAGTTGATCTGTTTTGGAGTATTTGGTGACATACTGAGATAAGTGGATTCAGAATTGCTAATCTGCATTATAATTGGAGAATGGGTATTGTTCATTTTTTTTTTGTTTCTAAATTTCAACTAATATTGTGCATTTTTAAAAGTTTTTTTTAGAGTACATTTACAGAGCCTTGTTTGTATGCTACTCTTAGTTGCTCTAACTTTAATGACTCATTTGCAGAGAATATTTCCTAAAGATGTCCTTCATAAAAAGGAGAAGTTTGGACTTGACAACAGTAATTTACTTAATTTATCTTAAATTTGGTTTCAGTGAGCAACCCTAATTAACCTGATTTTTTGCTGATAATCACTCTCAATGGAATCAAATCACAAATCCGGGGATGGATTGAGCGGCACCCAGAAGGAAGCAGCCCTCCGCGCACTGGTCCAGCGCACAGGATATAGCTTGGTCCAGGTAGGAACTTCTTGTGAAATCTGCTGAGACTCACCACTGAATGTGCACAGTGGTGGGAATATTAGTGGTCCTAAGATGCAAAATGGGAATGGTCAGTTACATAGCTCTTTAAAGAAATGTCACTTTCTAAAAGAGAAGGAAATTGCAACATTTCTGTTTTGTAGATGACCCTGAATTCATAGGATGTAACCTTCTGAATGTAACCTTCTTTCTACTCTAAGTTATCAGTTCAACCTTAACTTGTCGCAGAATCAGTGTCCACAGTTATAGAGACTATCACAAAAAGGCAGCTAGAATTTGCCACCCAACACTGTGAAGTAGCACCACATTGGTGTTTCAGGAATCAGCAGAAAATAAACTACAGCAGGAACCAGGCTTGGCTTCCAGAGAGATCACTGCACACATAAGACTTCTACATGTGGGATCCAAGGAATGAACGCTTTGTGTCTAGCTGCTGAAGTTTATTTTCTCAGAACACTTGCTCATCCAGTCTAGGATATGTGATACTAACTTCTCTCCACGTTCAGCATTTTGTAAAAGGAAAAAATAAAACACCACAATCTTAAAACTGTCTATTTGTAGACACTGTCTTTTAGAAATTATCTGTGTGTATATATATATATCTTTATGATATCTTCTTTTAGAGAACTAAAATGCATTAAAAAATGTAGTGTTAGATACATATATTATCTTATTTAAAGAGAAAAATGGTGCTTTTCTACAGTAGGACAAAATATTTTAATTTCTCAGCTATTTTCTTTCACTCACATATTTTCCCAACTTAACCAAATCTAGATACTACTATGAATTCAAATGTCATGTGTGATTAGCAATAAAATATACAATAGTGTCCTTTCATTAGATGCTCCTTTGTCAGTTGCAAATTTTACATTTATTTTATTTATTTACTTATTTATTTATTTATTTTTGAGATGGAGTCTCGCTCTGTCACCCAGGTTGGAGTGCAGTGGCACAATCTTGGCTCACTGCAAGCTCCGCCTCCCAGGTTCACACCATTCTCCTGCCTCAGCCTCTGGAGTAACTGGGACTACAGGCGCCCGCCACCACGTCTGACTAATTTTTGTGTGTGTGTGTATATGTGTGTGTGTATATATATATATATATATATATATATATTTTTTTTTTTTTTTAGTAGAGACGGGGTTTCACTGTGTTAGCCAGGATGGTCTCGATCTCCTGACCTCGTGATCCATCCACCTTAGCTTCCCAAAGTGCTGGGATTATAGGCGTGAGCCACCGCTCCCAGCCAAAATGTACATTTATTTTTAATTAATTTTTATAAATCATAGCATGCTTTGTTAGACATAATATAATAATAAAGTTATTTTCTTCATCCTAATTAAGAGTGTTAGTCTTTTTTAAGATTTCAAAACGTTTCTATTATTTCATAGGTGACTTTTTGAAGTTTCATTTAAGTCAATGGAGATACTGACATATTAGTTTTTTTAATACTTAAAAGTCAAATTACTTCAGGCTCATTAATAAACTTTTGAAAAGAGCGTTTTCTTTCTTTTTGCAATCAACACTTTCATAAATGTTATAAAAACAAGAATGTTTTTGAATCTTTTTAAAATTTTGAACTTCTTGATATTAGAAACATTTGTGCAAAGACAGTGGAAATAGAAAACATTTCAACCCTTTCAAACAGCAATCTGTTAATATTTATATATAAGAGTGTTCCCTTTCTGGAACTGTATTTCTAATGACCCATAATATAAGATAGAAATATGTATAAATCTGTCTAGGGTGAGATTAGCTGTAATGCATATCACAAACTTAAATGTATAAATATAAGAAAATTATTAAGTGAACTATGAATGTGTAATTATTATACTCAACAAGCAGAATTTATGAAAAATAATCCTAAAACAATATACATTGTCAATTACATTAAATTCAATTCTGGATACTGGTTCTTCCTTTTCCCCCAGATGAAATTCAGGTTAAGTCTCATAACTTTTCTGGTAACGTCCAGGTAATAAAAGATCCTTCATTAAAAAAATTGATATTTTTTCATATTGATGTTATTCCAATCTAGATCATTTGGAATAATAGTAAAGACATAAAATCATTCAAAGTTACAGTTATTTCCCTTTCCCAAGTATGTCAGAGTGGAGGATAATTTCTTTTCTGTTTTTCTGCACTGTGTTTTCCTCTTTCAACACCAGTTTGGTAACTACAATTTCTGACTCCTGATGGAAGCAGAAGGGAGAAATAAAAGCAAAGGAAATGATGAAGGGAAGCTTTTACTGAGCTACCTTCATTGGGTTCTTGGGCCTAACAGGTTATCGAAGCTTGTGAGATTCTTTGTAGGATCTTCAGACACCTAGCCTTCTGCTGGGTTCTCTTTGATATTTGAGGCAGCCCTCATGGAGAGGATGGAAGATAATCATTAATTCCTACATGTGGCCAAACTCTGGTCCCCTGGAAACGCGCATTCCCTGGAATGTGGAAACACCTAGCAAAATCTGGAAACACCCCTGGAAACACCCAGCAAAATCTGGAAGTTGAGGTGACACAAAGCAACCACCTCTCCTTGCCAACAACAAAGCTGCAGGCCAACCCATTGTTCACAGTGAGAGATTTCAGAACTGAGTTAGACCCACCAGCTTAGTGTGTTCCCCAAACACAAAGGCAGGGAATACACATCAAGCTGTCTAAGTGGTTTCTCCTGCTTTAGGCAAAATGATAGGCGCCTCTCAGTCCCTCCCACTTAGGGGGAACTAAGACTCACAACACAACAGCAGTTGTCTCCAAATATCTTTCTGTAAATTCTAAAACTCCTCTCAAACTCTCCAATCTCTTTTCTAAGCTTAGGGTGTAAGGTGACAGTTAACAATAGAAAAATAGTTTCCTGCTACCTTCTCATCCTGCTTGGCGCTCTAGTCACTTGGTTTCATACCTAAACCAGAGGCCAGAGTTAATGATAATTTATTACATATTTCAAAATAGCTAGAAGAGAAGATTTGAAATGTTCCTAACACAAATAAATGTTTGAGGTGAAGGATATCCTATACCCTGATTTGATCCTTACCTGATTTGATCATTACATATTGTATGCATATATTAAAATATCACACATGGACTCCTTAAATGTGTACAATCATTATGCATCCATTTTAAAAGTCCAATTCCATCTTAAAATCTTGTTACAGATGAAATAGTATTCAGTTACTAACAGTAATCATATAAAAAATTCTGAAGGGCAATTGTAACACATTACTGTTACAGCTATGAAGAAAGCTTGCAAATAATTTTTTTGAAAAGAGACCCAAATAACAATGGAGTTAATCTTACTCCATTAAAAAATTTTACTCCATTGTAAGGTCAAATGTTATGATTTAAGGACCTTTATCTGATACAGAAAATAATGATATGTATAATTTAAAATATTTACATATAAAATACTCCTAAAATATATGGCCAATCTTTATTTTACGTTGATCTTATCTATTCAGTAATATTCAGAAAATGTTTATAATAACAACTTAGACCACAAGTTATTGTAATAATAATAATAATAACAAAAAATATTCTAACTGCTTTGTGTATACTAACTCATCTAGTCCTTACAATACACTGTATGGTAGCTACTATGTTTATCCCCAATTTCCTGATGAAGAAAACAAGGCACAAACAATTTAGGTAACTTGTGAGATGAAGATTCTGTTGTTATTGGCCAAAATTTTTGGTTAGACTCAGAAAACTAAGAGTTGTTATAATGTTGTTGCAATGTGACTTTTAAGATTGCAATTTTAGAGATCAGCATGCTACAGCATATGAAAAACATTTTTTTGGAACCTAAACTTTGTAACATGATTCACTTTAGGTAATATTCATTAGCAGCGTGACTGTTGAATCAGAAGTGCTTCAATAATGTAGAAGCCTAATGTTCCAAAAGCTAGTTATCTATACCTAAGTCCTCTAATCAAAAATGTAAATACCTATATAATTCAATCATTTTGAATGAATTGAAGAATGCCTCCTGATTTTGGCTACAGAGTGTGGAAAATTATCCAAGACTTTAAATCAGAAGGCCTATAATCTAATCTAGTCCCTACCACATATGAGTTGTACGATCTTGAATAAATCCCTTAACATCTCCAGGCCATAATCTCCTGGAAGATCAGCTAGGCAATACCCAACTATTTGTCCATGATTTTTGTGATTCTAGTATCTTCTGAATCTACTCACTGGTTAGCACACTGGACTATTCGGTCAAAAGGGTAGCCTAAATATGTAGAAACACAACTTCAAACTCTTTGTAACTTAAGGAAAATCCTTTAGTCTTACTAATACTTCAGCCTTCCTACTCTGGATTATACAAAAGATTAATACGATTATCCAAAAAGAAAGAAAGAAAGGCAACATTAAGAACATCAAGTTTACTTTTTTTAAAAAGTTTTTGTACAAAAATTAAGATAAAGAAACATCCTAATACAATCCAAGAAGCATACCCATAAAATGATAGTTTAGAATTTTATAAATTAGGGTTTGAAGGATTTACTTTTGCTGTATCTTTGCAGTCTCTGATATTGAATGTTGAATATTTGCAGAACAAGAATTCAAAAAACAGAGGGTGATGAATTTGTGCTCTCTTATCACTAGCAGGACAAATACAGCTATCAAAAATAGAATTTTGTGAGTTACTTAATAACGTGACCCAGGCTTTTATGTAGCAACTGATGCAATAATGCCTGCTTCTAAGGGTTTGGAAATATGCTTTGTGATCTCTTTTTAAAATAATTAAATATCTTTGGATATTGATGGCTGAAGTTTTTATCAAAGTACTTTAGAGAATAAAAGAGACGTAATGCAGTACCCCGCATATAGTAAGTATTCAATACATACTCTTGATGAAAACTGTGTAATGTTACTAAGTTAAACTTTAAGCTTCATAATTGTATTATGCCTTGTAAAAATATTTTTAAAGAAAGTATGCTACAGTATTAACATGTGAATAGTCTTTGTCTCTGGGTAATGGAATTATGTATGGGAATTCTTTTCTCTACTTTTTTATTCTTAACTGTACCTACAAATTTCAAAAGCTAGTATATACTTCTCTGATAGCTAAAGACAAAAAAAAAAATCACATTATGATGAGCCTTTCCTCAAGAATGCGTTAATGATGTGGGTCATAAACTATGATATGTGATGCTCCTCCCACATGAAATTTTCTCCTTAGAACTAGAAAAATACATTCTCATAGGTGAGCATATTCAGAAACATATACACTTCCACCCAATGTGGTGTCTGTTGACATCAAGTTTAATTCTACTGCAACTAAACCTAAATGTATATTTAATAAAAATCACCCTCAAGTAGTCTGAATATTTTTAAAAATAGACTCATTATATCTAATATATATAAAATTTAAAATGTGGTATGTATTAGCTTTGTTTACCCAGTTATCCTATTGGTAATCTATTTTCTAAAAATCGTTACAGCACAATTTTTATGGGGTATGATAGTCCCCTTGCTTTCGTAAACCAGTGATCATCCTACGTAAACATCAAGATTTTTTGTTTTGTTTTGTTCTTCTCTTTTGCTTCCTTAGTCCCTATTATTGAGAAAAATGTATTAGTGCCAGGTCTTGGGATTATAGAATATAAAAATGCAGTGCCTGACCTAAAGTTCATATAAAGTGGGTGAAATGAAAAAGAATGCATCTAAAATTTACAACAACAACATAAGGCAGCCTCAAATGAGCAGTCCAGCTGTGAGTACCAAAAAGATCAGCATTTTCTGTATAGAGCCTTAAAAGTGACAATGCTCTTTGACCTGAGGAATGAGGACAAACATTTAGGCATAACAATGTTCATCATGCTGAAATTTATAATTTTTTAGAAATTTAAACTTAAACATATCCTAAATATCCAATATAATATTAATGGTCAAATAAACTATGATCATTCTTATATTTTCAAATTATATAGTAATATAAAATTATGATTTCAAATAATTTTCAAAGACATGGAGAAGTATTCAAATTTTAACATTTAGTTAAAAATCTGAAAGCTACATATAAATTTGTGAAGAATATTTTAAGAAATTCACATATAATAAAGAATATTATAAAATAAAGTATAATCTCTTAGTTTTTCTTGCCTGATGCTCTTCTTCATTTTCTAAATTTTCTATAATAAATGCAGATCGTTTTTATTACAAGGAAAAAATCTCATGAGGCAGAAAATATTTCTAAGGGTCATTTGGTCAGGAGTAAAAAGAAAAAAAAGAAAAAAAATCATGGAAAAAAACTTCATGATTAAATTTGGGTGATAAGTCCCTAGGTTCACTAGACTATTCTTTCTAATTCTACATATACATGAAATTTGTTTAATATTGATATAGTCCAATCCTTTTGTTTTGCAGTTAGAAAATAAGCCCCAGAGGTACACAATTATAAATTAGGGGCCAACAAACTATGCCCCATGAACCAAATGTGGCTACAGCTTGTTTATGTAGTAATTGCAGGCTATGAATTTTGTTTTTTTACATTTTAAGGATTTTTTTAAAACAGCCTAAAATATACAACTATTTGGCCTTTTACAAAAAAAAAAAAAAAAAAATTGCTGACTCCAACCTGATTCCTTAACCTAGCACTCTATATTAGAAGTGAGTCTAGGTTTTAAAGAAAATTATTTAATTTAGTATTTAATCTTCTGTAAAAGAAGTAGGTGCATCCCTTCTTGTGCTGCCTATTCACACCAACTCAAGCACTGGGCCCTCACTCATTCATTTATTAATTCATTTGTTGATTCCACCACAAAGAGAGACACGTTTCTACCTTTATGAAGATTAGTCTCATAGAAAAGATAGAAAATAAACAGATAAAGAAACAAGCAAAGTAATTACAGATCATGGTAAGTGCCAAGAATGTGATAAACCAGGTTGTATAAAACAGAAAGCCAGGTGACCTTCTTTAGGAAAAATGACAGTGGAAGCTAAGACTTATAAGATGAGAGCAAATGTACTTTGCAAGGAGCCAAGTATCCCTGGAAGAGGGAACACACAAGCAGTACTCCTTAAAGAAAATATTTATAAAATACAGAACACTTTTGGGTAGTGAAGACATTAATGTGTCTTAATCTCAAAGATCTAGTGGGATTACAGCAGATAAGTAGGTGGCTTTCATCTTTCCCTTCCTCTATTAATAAGCCATGGACCTGGTGTCCTGGGAACAATCTCCTCAACCTAGGAACAAAGTACAATTTTCAATTCCCACCCCTCACACTTTCCTTTCTATGTATACTCTCTTGTATGGAAATTCAATGAAATCACTTGTTTTGATTCTAATTTGTTCAATTCTTCAGCAAATACAAGCCATCAGGTACAAAGGATGGCGCTAGATCAAGTCTAACTAGAATACCGTTCCTCTTCTAAGAGTGCCCCAAATTAAGTTAACTCTCCATCTTTCCGGTTTGAGATAATGTATTTAGGTAATTTTAATTGAATGTTTCTCAAATGGCATTTTTTTCCTATAAATAATACAATAAAAATAACCTGAGGGCCTCGGGTTTACTAATTGGCTTCATCTAGAATGGCTCCAAGAGGAGCAGATGGAAAAACACTGTGGCATTGACATTCTTTTTCAACCACTGCACAAAAAATCCTAGGGACAGAAATAGGAATTTGACTTCATGGCAAAATATAGCTCCTGGGTCCTACTTTTTCCTCTATTGCCTGTTCTCGCCACCTGCTCACATCCCTGCTATCCAAGGACTTAGGTCATTCACCAAGTGCATGGATACCAACTCTTTAAATAGGTAGCAATAAGCATCAGAACAGGATGGGACCAGTAGATCATCACAGGGTCATGCTTCCCTAAGCTTATCACCCCAGCCACCCAGAGGCCAACTTTATTTTAAAGCTCAGAAGCAATCTTTCTTCTACTAGCCAGAGATGCCATAGCACGATGCAAAAGACTCCAAATGAAGGAGCAGTTCTGCGAATCCCCTTGTGGAGGGGGTGTGTGCCCAACATTTGTGGAAAGTTCATTACCCTAAGGAACACAGATATGTTCCAGAAGCTATTATTTCCAAATAGCAATGAATTTCTCCTCAAATAGCCTCATAGGGTGTTGGCTAGACATGAAGTCTTTGATATAAGATTCAAAATCTTCATAAACTACACAAGGTAGTGTTTTCCCTTAAGCTAGAAGCACAGAGTTTTTCTATTTTATCGGCTTAAAAATTGGTGTGAACCTCATGACCCAAACATGCAGAAGCATGACCAGGTCTTGTGAACTTTGGACTGTGCGTGCTGACAAATTCACAATTTTTTAAAAGTGCTATTCATTTGTTAGTACTGATTGGCAAATAAAATTAAGTGACTCTTCAACGTCAGAACCTGAAAGCTTACCATTATGAGATGCAAAGACAGCTTTCAAACAAGCTAGGCAAAGAAGAAATTATTGAGATCACAGCCTTGCAGTCATGAATTTGTATAGGATTTCAGCAGCTGTGATCCTTTATAACATTGTTAAAGAGGTGCTGAGCAGGGAACCAAGATGACATTAAATGGTACATTGT
The DNA here is from genome assembly GCF_043159975.1 of Macaca nemestrina. Taxonomy (NCBI): domain Eukaryota; kingdom Metazoa; phylum Chordata; class Mammalia; order Primates; family Cercopithecidae; genus Macaca; species Macaca nemestrina. The sequence goes on along the minus strand of NC_092133.1, from coordinate 46,929,200 downwards.
CCACATCATTAAATAACATCCAATCCCATATAGAGAGAATTATTCCACTTTCAGTTCTCTTTCAGGCTTTCAGGTGAGGAAAGTTAGTTGTTGGAGGTATGATTTAAACACCTCTCCAGGCCCTACTAACGTTTTTAAGTCCCGAGAGCAGGACTAGAGTACAGAGCTTTTAGTAGACGACAGTGTCTAGGTAGAAGTTGATCATGATTTCCCTTGTTTGCAATTGTTTTTATAATTACCGTCCATTTGTGGGAAATGATACTGATATTCCACTTATAAGAACAATATATATTTTCTTTTTGGTATAAGTTTATTTAAGTAACAAAGTGAATCCACACATAAAGTCATTAGGTAATTAACAGAATAGGTGTCAATTGGACATGGAATTGGAGATACACTGATTTTTAAAATTACAACAACATCCTCTTAAGACTCCAATTGACTAACTCACAAAACATCCTATGAACATTTTCCTCCATTAAACATGATATCAAATTCAGCCTTCCTTTCACAAGCACCCTCACACTCCCACAGGACTACTGCAATCACCTAGTCAACCCTCCTACTCCTTCATAAATGAAATAAAGTCAGAAAAGATTTAGTGCCTTGCCGAGTCCCTCAGCTTGTCAGAAATTAAAATTCACAAGGGTGTTGTAAGGAGAAGAATGATTGTATAAAATTCCTTACATGCCTCAAACCCGGTGCATTAGATGGGATTATGCTTGCATATGTTGAACTAGGAAAAGACAGAAGAGCAATTAACCAAACCAAATGTTCTTTATTATGTCTTTATCTGCACATGGGAAGTTTCGCATAACTTAATCAGATCTAGAGACAATAATAATAATTAATTCCGAAAGGCAAATTGTATCTGTAAGTAAACAAAATGTTATTGGGCCTATTGAATAAATTACACATTCTGTAAGGATAAAAGCCCCAAACGGATTAAGGAATGACTAAAGTTGTCATCTAATTACTTCTTGGAAGGAATTTAGAGGTTCCTATAGATGGAAGCAGTGTGTCTGGGCACGTGCCCAGAGCCAGAAGTGAGCATGAGCACAGCCATTTCTGACCTCAAAAAAAAGGAAATAATGCTTTGCAGTCCATCGTTATGCAAACTTTGCTGGAAAAGGTAAGCAGAGGGTCGTAGAAGTGACTTGGCATTTTACAGATTCTCTTTTATAGAAAAACACACACACAAATGCTTTTTGTTTTCTAATTTTGAAAAACACTCAAAAAACTTTTCTGTTTTGTAATTTTGAAAGAAAAAGTGTTTTGTTTTCTTATTTTGTCTATTTTCAAATTCAATATTCTTATGAATGACCAAAATCTTACATTATAAGAAGTTTTGCAAAACACAACATTTTAAAAAGTCTATTTGCTTTTGAATGCTTCAAATGTTGATACTGAATAATCCTTAAACATAAAGGGAAATTATTAAAATACGTTATTAAATGCATCAATTTGATAACATAAATTGCTTCTGCTTCCATAAAATAGTTAACAACTTCAAGTGAAATTAGGATTAATTTCCTTGGAAATAGACTTTTAATAGTCAACCTTCCAAAGTGAAACAGGAAGGTGACTCATAATTTACTAATAGTTGTTTCCTCAGAAGAACCATATCATACATTTTTTAAAGATAAAATGTCAGGGCTTTGTAAAAAGTGAAACCAATAAATGAATTTTCAAGAGCCAAGAGCCATTTGCATCTTTCTTCATGATTTTTGCCATAGATACATGCCACCAATATTATTTATTTAGAATTCATTCAATCAACTCACTATTTTTAGTCATTTATTTTAAAAGTAAACTTTTTTTCACTTATGTAAGAAACCCACGGGTTTTGTGTGCTAATTATGCTTTTTCTAATGTACATTAAAATAAATGCATAATTATTAAAATAAGAAATATTGACCTATAAACTACCTAATATCATCCTCATATATTTTGGAAACTCTAGGCTGTATGATGATAAAGCTAAATTAATATTTGAATATTATGTTCATATCCTAGCTTTTCCTGTCATTGTTTCTAATTCTACATCTCTACAAAATTTCCACAACTCATTTAGTCTTTATATCACAATTTTTATTACTCTTCATACTTTAGGAACATTATATCTGGTATTCATGTTGCATACACCTTGTAAAAATTGTAGAAAATAACTAATAGAAATAATGCCAACTTCTACAGTATATTAAGCCAAATAAATTCTGCTTTCTAAATTCCAGTCTAAAAGCAGATTTTACCAACACGAAATCACTGATTTTAACAAGATGTGAAGGTGAACAAACTATACAAAATAGATAATTATTTTATGTACAATTTAAAAATGAATATTCCCTACATCACTGTTTGTTGTCCTCAGGCAATAAAAACTTTGGAAGAGACTAAAGGCAAAATCACATTGAAGAGGGTCCTGTTGGTACATTTTACGGCCCCCTAGACTTTCCTTAAACTACCTACCACATAATGAAGGATCTAGTATATAGGTGGAATACAATAGAAATAATGTCTAATAAATACTTTTATTAAATTTCACAAATCAATAACTAGGAAAATGCAGTATAGACTCATGAAACACAAGTGACATAGTTAAGAGAGATGACCTCCATGCCTTGTTGTCAACTTTAAGAACCATACACAGGAGTTTGGTCACAGAACCACTGTTCTGGGCATGGTCCTGGTGACTGGCAAGCTGGTAAAGGCTTGAAGTGCTACTAAGCAAGCGTAGATTGGCCAGGACCCAAGGGAACAGGAGCAAGAATAAATACAAACCTGGTCAATTGGAAAATGCATAGGAAAACATCTGAAACAAGTTTAGTTATGAAAAATACACAGTTTCTTCCCTCTTACGGAGAGGGGAAAAAAGAAACAAAGAACCAAAGAGAACCACAAAGATGATTACAAACTTGAAATATGAACTTTCCAAAGAGCCATTAAAGAGACTGAAATTACTACTCAGGAAAAAACAGGCTGAATGAGGGTTCATTAATTAATGTCCTTCCAGTTATGAATGAGCTTGTTTATGGGAAACAGTAAACATCTGGTGTCCATGATTGGTGAAGTTGAGCAGGAAAATAAATGTAACACACAACATGAGGATTTAAGAGGCTGGTAAGCCTGAGAAGAATAATCATCACAATTTTTGAATACTATATAGGCCATAAAGTTCACCAAATTGAGAACTGCAAGGAAGCCTGGAAAAATCAATGATAGGACCTTTATTCTAGTGTTTTCTACAATAAATTAAACCAGTGTGATATTAGACAAGTTATGTACCTCTGGCCTTAGTTTCCTCCTCTATAAAATTAGTATATTGTGTTAATGTAAAAATGAAAGAGAGATAATGTAACTACAAGTGTCTTCATATTTTGTCTCTTCTGTTTACTGCTTGTATGAATTTGGACATATTTTATGCCTTGGATTCCTGGCCTATAAAATGAAAATAATAGTAGTAGCATCCTCATAGATTTGTTGAGAAGATTAAATGAATGTAAAACACTCAGCAAAATACCTAATTCAATTGGAGATAGTTGTTTTTACTGCCATTACTATCATGTGCAACTAACAGAAGCTAACTCTAACTGGCTAAGTAGGAAAGAGTTTATTGAAAGGATACTGGTTCACAGAAACTTTAGATGTGGAGAATCCGATTCAAGGGTAAGCTTTTAACAACAAAACCCAAAACCACATCACATATTTGTCACGATAAGAAAATGTTATCTACCATCACAGAATGCTCAAAATTAAAGTTTGCATCATTTGTGACTTTTGCATCAGAACTCAATTTTAGTAAAGGAAACCATGATTGTCCATGGTTTAGTAAAGGAAACCATGGTTTTCCAATAACCATAATGGCCCCAGCTGCAAGGAAGGCTGGAAAAATCAAGTGTCTGTCATTTTTAAGTTCTATAGGAGAAGGCAATTTTTGCCCAGATTCCCCAGGTATATAACAAGTTCAAATGCTCAGTGGCCAAAATTAACTCAGTTCATTCAACCTCCATGCTAAGACTTATGGCTTAGAATGATTTATTGAGGAAGGTTTTGTGGGTTTTATCCAAGGTCAAGAAGATGATAGACATAATCTCTTGAAGACTCAATGGCTCCATTATGAAGGACTTGAAATATCTGTGATAGGAGGAAATTTCCAAGTAATCTTGACATATAAACTGAGTAATTGGGTAGGCTCAGCATCCAATATTTAAATTAAAGCCACTAGATTTATAGTTAGAAATTGTGTCCTCAATTGTTAATTCACATAGGTGAAGACTTTCCACCTATTTGTATATGACTCTAGAGAGACAAAGGTTTCTAAGTCTTTGATTGGAAAAATAAAAGTTTTCAGGGTTTAATAAACATTCTCTCATGAAAAGCAAAAATCTATATTCTTTTAGTCTGAACTATTAATACATTTGTGCTGCTGGGGAGAATGCTTCCCTTGAGGAAGACATCAGCTAGGAGGGAAAAGACCAGTTATAACTGGGCTTTATCTATTTTAAACTCCTCAACTGAGAAAATAGTGCCTGACATATTAGCAACCCAGAACCCAACTGTCCTTTCTGAGTAATGGACAGCTATTCTAACCCCATGACTAATGCCCAGTGCCTGTCTTAAATTGATCTGAACTTCCATTACTGGTACATTCCAAGACCAGTGGGTGGCTCACAGAGCAAATCTCCCCCACTGAGTGAACTGCAGGGCATTCCTGAACTGGTCAGACTCTTTACAGTCTCAAAAAATATTCTTTAGATTTTTTTCATGTGTTTATGAAAAACAAAGACAATTAATATTCTTTCTTGCCCAGTTATTTCAGATTATAAGCAGGTAAATCCTGCTCTACACGTCTTACGTATAAATAGTTGGCATTTTCAGCAATTATAGCAATCAAGCAAGTTGAAGATACATTTTAAAAGGTGAATCTGAGGGTTGTCTATTTATTTTCAAACTACCAAAGCTTTTCAAAGCAGAATTTCTGGAATTACCACTTTACTATTATGGAATGAAAGTTTGGTTTCCTCAACTTGAAGGGTAAAAATACCACCGAATGTATAGTAAATTTATTTCTATAATCTGTTGAATGTTATACACATCAAAGATATACAAAAATTGGCTCAGAGGAATCATTGTCACCCAAATGGAGTTTGTCCAGGGAGTAATTTGGCAATTCAGGTTGAGTATCTTTTAGCCAAAATGCTTAGGACCAGAAGTATTTTGGATTTCAGATTTTTTTTAATTTTAGAATTTTTGCATATGCATAATAAAGATATCTTGGGGATGGGACCTAAAGTATAAACACAAAATTCATTTATGTTTCATATGCACCTTACACACATAGCTTGAAGGTGATTTTATACAATGCTTTTAATAATTTTGTTACCCCTTACATGAGGCCAAGTGTGGAATTTTCTACTTGTGGCATGATGTTGACACTGAAAAATTTTGAATTTTGGATTTTGGGGTTAGAAATATGAGATACATTTTTCCAAATATTTTATGTAATAAAATGATTGGAAATTAAAATGATTTGAAATTGTAGTAGGGAATTTACTATTCAATGAAATGATATATTTTTTCATAAATAAGGAGTTTTGTTTGTTTGTTTTGAGACAGAGTCTCGCCCTGTCGCCCAGGCTGGAGTGCAGTGGCGCGATCTTGGCTCACTGCAAGCTCCGCCTCCCAGGTTCAGAACATTCTCCTGCCTCAGCCTCCTGAGTAGCTGGGACCACAGGTGCCCGCCACTACGCCGGGCTAATTTTGTGTATTTTTAGTAGAGACGGCGTTTTACCGTGTTAGCCAGGATGGTCTCGATCTCCTGACCTAGTGATCCGCCGACCTCGGCCTCCCAACATGCTGGGATTACAGGCATGAGCCACTGTGCCCAGCCCTTTCTTTCTTTCTTTCTTTTCTTTTTTCCTCTTTTTTTTTTTTTTTTTTTTTTTTGAGACAGAGTCTCGCTCTGTCACCCAGGCTGGAGTGCAGTGACACCATCTCAGCTCACTACAACGTCTACTTCCCGGGTTCAAGTGATTCTCATGCCTCAGACTCCCAAGTAACTGGGATTACAGGCATGTGCCACCATTTCCAACTAATGTTTGTATTTTTAGTAGAGACAGGGTTTCACCATGTTGGCCAGGATGGTCTCAAACTCCTAGGCTCAAGCCGTCCACACAGCTCGGCCTCCCAAAGTCCTGGGATTATAGGCGTGAGCCACCATGCCACACCAATAGGGAATATTTTAATGTATGTATCTGTTGTAAGTGGCTTCCATACATCAAAGGAGCAAAACGGAGAAATTAAGCTGATGCCTGACTGCCTGGGTTCAAATTCTGGCTTCTCCACTTCCCCACCATGTGACTTTGACAAATTACTTAATTTATCTGGGCTTTGGTACCTTATGTAAATGGGATAATAACAGTCCTTAATCCATGACATTAAGTAATGATAGAGCAATATCTGACATATAGTAAGTGTTACATAGGTATTTGTTTGAAAATAAGTAAATAAATGTGTCTGAAAATATCGATTGCACATATTTAAGGTAATTATTGGTTGAGATATAAACCACTAAATTACCAAGGTTTGGGGTTTTTTCTATAAGCATAAAGACTTCCATTTCTCAGGTTTCTCTGTGATATCAAAGTTTTACTACTGGACAAGAATATTAGGGTAAGAAAAAAATACAAGAACTCTCTAGGCAAAAATTTAAATATTCAGTTAGATTAAAAACATACTCAGTTGTTTAAAACAAACAAAAAAAAGGAATCCAGGTAAAGTAGAAGACTCATATGACATTTTTTAAATTACTATTTTTAAAAACGTTGTAGGAATTATTATAAATAAAAAAGTGATCATGACCACAGACACCACAGACATCAATTAAATAATGTGATCCAAAGAACCTTTGTGCTAACACTTACAAAATAATTGAGAAAGACTCAAGTTGGTGTATATGAAGATTTAACAGGGACACCACAAGCTGCTTTACTTCAATTTTAAACAACAAACAACTGTCATACAAAACAGTGTCTTTAAACAACTAACGTATGTCTTTTAAAAATCTACATAGAAAAATATTTGAAAAGGCCTATGAAATTTTAAACAGTAACTACTTCTAAGGATGAGTAGAGTCATACATTGGATAATTTTTCTTTTTACTTTACATGTCACCATGTTTTTTCCACAACATGTATTATGTTATAGCATAAAACTTCTTAAAATATTAGTTGTAGAAGTTAGTAATGAACTCCTGGGCTCAAAGCATCCTTCCGCCTCAGCCAGAGTAAGTTCTAGTGTTCTATAGCACTGCAGGATGACTACAGTTAACAATAATATATTCTCAATATGTAGTTGTAAATAGCTAGAAGAAGGCTATTCCTTGCATTCCCAACACAAAGAAATGATAAATGTTTGAGAGGATGGATATACTAATTACCCTGATCTGTTCACTCTTTGATGTGGTAAGAAGATAGATCTCTTAAGTATTCTTACTTAATGAAATTAAAAAAGAAAAAAAAATTGGCCTAGCAGTTTACAAGTTTTCACAATGTTTATCTCAAGCAAGCTGCTGAAGCACAGAGTGTGGTATTATAATCCACATAAAAAGCTTTATTTTTTCTCCTTTAACCAGTCCACTATTATTATTTGTCAATGATAAATACATTCCTTATTGTGAAATGATTTTGAAAAATACTCAAGGAAACTGAATTAAAGACTTGATCATTTTCTTCTGTCCTTCACACCTGCCCTGGATTTGCAGGAAAATGGACAAAGAAAATATGGTGGCCCTCCACCTGGCTGGGATGCTGCACCCCCTGAAAGAGGCTGTGAAATTTTTATTGGAAAACTTCCCCGAGACCTTTTTGAGGATGAGCTTATACCATTATGTGAAAAAGTGAGTCCAAGTTTAACATTTAATTTTTCTTATCTTTCAAGGGAAAAATACTATTCTCTTCACTTTGCTTTCATTCTCAGCCTTTTTGGTCAATGATTGCTTCTGTTCAAATTACCATTCGTCAATTATGGACAAAGTTTCTAGTGATTGTCCCTTTATAATCACTGCCTTGACCTAGCTCTTGTCCTGTTACTGACAGCTTGAATTGCTACTATTTCTAATGACTTTCAAATCTATATCTTGTTCCCCAATCTTTCTACTGTCATGCCATCTAACTACAAACTATCCATCTACAATAATCCTACAACAACCTGTCTACAATTAGATATTGCTCCAACTTGACATTTTAATATGATTTTATAAAGTACATTTTCATTTTAAAAGAATATATACGTTTGACATGGCTCAATATGTACCTATAATCCAGAATGAAATCTTCTCCAAGTCTGAATTTTTCATCTACCTAAATGCATCAAGAAGATTAAGAATATGGCTTTTCAATTAAAGGAAGAATACGAAATTCAATTTCATTTTTAATAATTTACCGAGCAGTTTTTAGCAACAAGCAATTCCTGAAAAATTTAGTAAATATGATAATTCAGCTCTCTGTCTAAATGCCAAAATCAAATTGTGTGTGTGTGTATGTTAACAGCCTCAGATTCAGAACTGCACCTAATTTTACACATACAATCCCTGTTGGCACAAGGACAAATGATGAGGACTTAATTCTGTAAGAATCTTATACATTGAATCTGAAAATGAACATCGAGAAACACCTGAAACATAGAGATGAAACGTGCTCAAACTCTTTCCTAATGAGCCCAGAAGAAATAGGTGTTCATTACTGAATACATGGGGGTGGGGTAGGGTAAGGCTGAGCTGAGAAGTGACCAACCACAAAGGTAATGGCATGTGCTTAATGGCACTTCTCTCCAGACATGCCCCAACATATTTATCTGGGCAACCCTTCCTACAGCAGCCAGCAATAGTAAATTGCTCAGTCTAGACTGCTGCAGGACAGTTGTGGGGGTAGAAGGGAGTATTATATGGGCAAGTAGAGTCACTATAACCAGGGGAATAGAGTGCTCTCCTGCTCTGGAGGCCCTGGCCCTGAGTTAGTAGCATTTAGGCTAGCATTTATATTCAGCCAGCAGACTAAGAAAATGACAAGCCTCCCAGATCATACCCTGAAACATACCTGTGTTCATTTTGATGTCATGGCTGAGGAAAAAGACAGCTAAGAAGTTAGTTTGGCGAATGAGCATTCTTGTATTTTGTTTTAAAGATCAATGATAGAATAGGACCAACTGGAAATAAAACTATGAAGATTTCAGAGGACAATTTAGAGGGAATGGACATATACATCAAAAAAGTGCTTTTTTTTTTTTTTTTTTTTTTTTTTTTTTTGAGACAGTGTCTTGCTCTGTTTTCCAGGCTGGAGTGCAGTGGCACAATTATGGCTCATTACAGCCTCGATCGCCTGGGCTCAAGCAATTCTCCCACCTCTGCCTTCCAAGTAGCTGGGACTACAAGCACGTGCCACCATGCTCAGCTAATTTTTGTATTTTTTGTAGACTCAGGGTGTCACCATCTTGCCCAAACTGGTTTCAAATTCCCAGGGTCAAGCAATCCACCTGCCCTGGCCTCCCAAAATGCTGGAATTACAGGTGTAAGAAACTATACTTATGATAAAATGTGTTTTCATGTCTCTAAGATGTTCCAGATAATTATGTGATGAAAGGTAATTTGCTCTACTAAAAACACATTCTGTTAACTCAGGCTGAAATGTCACTTGGACACATTTTATTTAACTTAAGTTCTCTCACGAATCAGATAACTGATCTGAACCCACATGAAAATATGCAAACCATTCCACATGGGATGCAAATGCCAAATAGTACTGGCAGGAGGCAAACTTCAGAAAACATTGTGTGTGTGTGTGTGTGTGTGTGTGTGTGTGTGTGTGTGTATCAGCACATGCACACATACATTCAGAAGTACAAACATATAAATTTTCTATTTCTATTACTTGCAGATCGGTAAAATTTATGAAATGAGAATGATGATGGATTTTAATGGCAACAATAGAGGATATGCATTTGTAACATTCTCAAATAAACTGGAAGCCAAGAATGCAATCAAGCAACTCAATAATTATGAAATTAGGTAAGCTCTGCCTCTTCTAGATTAAAAGTGAAACAGACAATGCACCTGTATCTGTTTTTCTATCAAGTTTATCTAATATGGTATATGCCAAAAAAAAGCCAAGCCAGAAATGAAACAGATTAATAGTTTTCCTTGGCAAAAATAAATTTGATTAAATATTTGTTTAATATCAATACTATATGAAGTACCAAACTAAGTTCTATGAGTGTTCAAAGAAACAAAACTTAATAATTTGCCTGTTTCATAAATATATTTTGGGCAGTGTTCAAAATATTGGGAATATATCAAGGTATAATTTCCTACTCACACAGCAAATATATAAGATCACTCAAAATAGTATGAAAAAAATCAAACAGGGATGGGATGAAGTTGTGTGAGAAGGTGGCTACTCTAATTTTGTGTATTTAAGAAAATACTCTCTGGCAGAGTGAAACTTAATCTGAGATTTGAATGAAAAGAGCCAGTCATGACAGTCAGACCTTGGGAAGGTTATTTCAGGAAAGGAGAGAACATCAAATGTAAAGTTCCCAAAGTGAAAACAAGCGTGATATGTTTGAGGGGCGGAAAGCAAGCCCATGTGGCCAGAGAGGGTAGAGAGGAGAACTGAAAGCAATACAGTTGGAGAGCTGTGTACTCAGTGGGGAAGTATAGATGAAGTATAGAAGTCTCTGTGGTAAAGAATTTGAATTTTCTGCTAATAGAAGGGAGGAAAGAGTTTTGATTACATTTACAGTTTTTTAAACGTTCCTCTGCTGTTGGGTTGAGAATGTGCTATGGCAAGTGAGATTTGAAAGAGGACACCAGTTAGAAGGCTGCTGCAGTTGTCCAGATCTGGACAAGAGATGGTGGTAGTTGGATGAGGGGGTCAGTGGTGGACAAGATAAGAAAGGGTGAGATCTGGAATATATTTTAGATCGAGTACACAAAACTGGCTAGATGTTGGATTTAGACTGTGAGAGAATTCAGAATTTGGGGAGGAAACCTAGGATTTTCGTCCAAGTATCTGTGAACTTGCTAGTGCCATTGCAATGGAAAAGACTGGAACGATAGCACAGGAAGGACTCTTTGGGGCCCTTTACATTTGAGATGCACATTGAACATCCCAGGGGAGGTGTTGAGAAGGTGACTGTCTGCATTGTAGTGGAGTCAGGAGACAGGTCACAGTTGGAATATAAATTTGGGGGTCAGCTAAATATAGATAGCAATTAAGACCATGGGACTAGGGGAGAGTCCCATGTAACTGACTTTGTGCAACCAATAACCAGTTTTGATAAACTGGAAATAAAACTGATATCATGAAATTGTCTGATTTCTAAAACCTTCACTTGGAGAGGGAACTGTCATAAATTATTTCTTAAATGAAGCCCTGAGCCATGTGAGAGGAAGATTAGTACAGCAGTTACAGATCAATAGTTTTGGAGTCAGCCATGCTTCGTTTGAGTGCCACCAAGTAACTTCACCATTCTAAGCCTCAATTTCCTCATCTATAAAATGGGGATACTATCTATTTCATAGGTTTATTGCAGTGATATTATAACAACTTTACAGTGCTTAACCCAGTGTTTGGAACACAGTAATAGGTTGACAAATGATTTTTAAAAATTATATTTTCGCACAGTTCATCAATTCTAGATGCAGTTTTTTTAATATCTAATCCCTTTGTGAAACAGAGCTGCACCTTAAAATGGGTAGATCTTAAATCTGATGAATGCAGAAAGAGCAGATTTACCACAATTATTTTTCTCTCACTTTCTATAAGATGAAAAGAAGTCATACATTATCCTCACAGTCTGTAAATCAATTAACTACTGGCTTATTTTATTAAAAACTCCTGGGCTGGACACAGTGGCTCACGCCTGTAATCCTAGCACTGTGGGAGGCTGAAGCGGGTGGATCTCCTGAGGTTGGGAGTTTGAGACCAGTCTGACCAACATGGAGAAACCTCATCTCTACTAAAAATACAAAATTAGCAGGGCGTGGTGGTGCGTGCCTATAGTCCCAGCTACTCGGGAGGCTGAGGCAGGAGAATCGCTTGAACCTGGCGGGGCGGAGGTTGCAGTGAGCCGAGATCACACCACTGCACTCCAGCCTGGGCTACAAGAGCGAAACTCTGTCTCAAAAAACAAGCAAACAACTCCTTAGCCACAGGAAGATCAGCTAGATTCAGCAACCACTTGTAGTCTAACCATTCAGTTCCAAGGTTGGATTCTAGAAGAGAGTATTGGAGAAAACATAAAGGAGGTTCCCCTCCCACAGGTGCCTCCATAGACCCGAACGAGCTTTGTGTAGTATGTGGAGGATTGTTTGCAGTAGGAATCAGGAGATTCCTGGGGTCCAGCCCAGGTTCCTTTGGACAAATGCTTTAACCTCTTTGAGCATCACTTTTATTATTGGCACCTGAACACAGAGATGTTCTGAGCATTCACTATATGAAAGAATATATACTAAAGTGCTTTGAAACAGCTACAAAATGCTACATTATAGTTTTACGATTTCCAGAATTGGAAGGTTCCCCCATTCCTTGGTCTTTCATGGAACCTGGACATCGTAACAGTAATACCCAAAATGGTATCTGAGTTGAGATGGATATGGAATTGGCTCTGTAGGGAATCAAGTGGATTTGCTGTATCTACTTAACACATTGTTACCCAATAGGGCCTGTAAATATTCATAGGATATGAATAATGAATACAATCAATCCACCATGGCCACTGATAATTAACAGTATCCTCTGTGAATTTTAGTGCCTTTGTCTGTAAAATAGAGATAAAGATATACCTACCTCATGAGGTGTTTTGAAAAATAAATGAAATAATGTACATACATCTCAGTGCTGACACATACTAGGTGCTCTGTGAATGTTTGCAGAAGGTTATGGTGGTGATGATGGAGGAGGAGAAGGGAAAAGGAAAGGAAAAATATGACAGAAATTAGGAAGGGAAAGTTACTGGCCAGGATTCCAGTCAAAGAACGGGTTGGATGCCAGAAGCAAGGTAAAGGCAGAGTGTTGTCTTAAAAATTAGGGGGTAGAATAAATGGAATAAGACAAACCAGAATAAACACCCCATAGACAACCTCACCTACTTCCACTCTGCCTTGGGTCAGTCCTGCCAGGGAGAGAACTTTTGATGCAGAGAAGAAAACTTTAATTTGCTTTTATCCACCATTTCTCACCCACATATCATTATATGAGCTTCTACTTCATCAAATATTCACTGATCATCATCTAAATGTCTGGCTTCTAGAGACATTAAAGTTGTGGCCTCAGCTTTTGAGAGGAGATGGCTCTTTGTCTCCAAATAATTCCGGCAAAGGCTCCCGACAAACCACAACAGTTTAAAAATAAAATATGGAATTCTAGGCTCCCCCTGCTGGTAACTGATATATGACCGGCTCCCTAACTATCAAAAATAATATAATTTCTAAATACATTAATACTGTGGAAAAGGTTTTGGTGTTTTCTTTTTTAAATGAAGTTAAAAAAAAAAAAAAAAACTTGGAAGATTATTTTATCAGCCTTTCCCTGCCCTTGAGAACCACGCTCCTGGCACAATTCTTACTAGACTGAGATGGAGCTGTCACAGATCTGACACACAGTCCTTGCTCCTTCAGCAAAGCATAGGAGACAGCTGGGATAGTGGCCTAACCCTGGTCAGAAAACCTGCCACACAACCAAGAGCCATTCGCTCCATGGATAGCAGACAAATCGCCCACCCACACAGCTGGCTGAGAGCTTGTGTTCACTGCAAATGGGTCATTTCTGCTAAGCATACCTCACCCATTTTTAATAACTTAGTGTTATTACAAAAGTCATACAGCCTAATATGTCACACATGGAAAACATAAAAAAAGCATAAAGTAATAAAAGTTAAAACCATTTCTCTGTAACTCCATTGCCCCAAAATAACCACTATGTTGACATTTTATTGTCTTTCCAGATTTTTCTATACATTTTTAATCAAAATGGTCTTCACATATACTTATTTTATAGCTTTTTAAAGCCAACAGCCTATTGTGAACTGGTTTTTTTAAACCAATAAATATTCTTCTACGTTACTCTTTTTCATGACTGCAGAGCATGCAATGGTATGAATGCCTGTCTTTTGTTTATCAGTGATCCTCAACCAGGAGAATACTGTCCACCCAAGGGGGCATTTAGAAAGGTGGGGAGGCATTTTTGAATGATCTGATTGGTCACTATTGGCATGTAGTAGGCAAGAACTAGAGATGATAAACATACTATGGTATGCAATGAGAAAATCTCCAGTTCAAATCCAGTAACATCTCAGTTGAGAGACATTAAACCAGTTCTTTACCGTGAGGTACTTTGCTCATTTCCAATTTGGGGGAGATTTTAAAGAGCAGTAATAAATATCCTTAAACATAAATTCTAGTGCTGATTTTTATTTTCCAGGGACATATTCCCAGAAGATACTTTATTTGGTCAAAGGTTGTGCACACTTAAGACTTTTGATAAATTTTGCCAAATGTTCTCCATAATAGTTTAATCAATGTATACTCTGCCAGTGCAGGTGTACATACCTCAACTTGCTAAGAAGCAACTCTGAACAGTGGAAGAAACAGGAACTAAGATCCCAGAGCTAGGTTTCATTCCTTATATTCTATAACATTTTAAGCAAGTCTTTTAATTTCTTGGCGTTTCAAGTTCATCTGTAAATGGAAATAACATCTACTCTGCCCATCCCACAGTCTTTTTGTGTGGGCCAGATAAGATCATATGTGAAAATGTGTTCAAGTATAAGAGACTGTTTTTAACAGAGGTCACATCAGAACAGCTTTTCTCTTTGGCTGCAAAAACAAAGGAATGTCAGGTGTTGCAGACTCAAGTGACTGCAGGGCCAGGCAGGTGGCTTCAGTAACCTGGGTTAGGTGTAGGGGCCTCAGTGTTAGAGTTGCTTCAGGGAGTGGCGAGGATTCACAACTCTTGAATCCACATCTAGCCCAAAGAAAGCAGATGCTACTCAGCTTCAAATAGCTTTTTTCTTTGAAAATGTAGAGCACATATTGACACATCTAATAATCTTGCAAAAGAAGCCACAACTCTACAAAAATGGTTTCAACACTATGAATCCAAACATCTCACATCTTCAGGCAACATCTGGCCCAGGGCCATACATTTTCAACCTGAATCCTACAAGGATTCTCATCAATCAAAATCCCTGCTCTTTTTGCAGAAATGGGCGCCTCTTAGGGGTTTGTGCCAGTGTGGACAACTGCCGATTATTTGTTGGGGGCATCCCAAAAACCAAAAAGAGAGAAGAAATCTTATCGGAGATGAAAAAGGTTACTGAAGGTGTTGTCGATGTCATCGTCTACCCAAGCGCTGCAGATAAAACCAAAAACCGAGGCTTTGCCTTTGTGGAGTATGAGAGTCATCGAGCGGCTGCCATGGCAAGGAGGAAACTGCTACCAGGTTAGCAATACCCTCCTCAAAGATGAGATTTCTCTGCTCTATCCTGCCTGCCTCCACAAAGAAAATAAGCATTTTTAATTTTTTTGGCTCTCTATCTTTCATTATGTTGCGTTTTAAATTTTTTTATCCTTCTTCACTATCTCACAGTTGATTCCATTCCCTGAAGTTTTCACAGACTCAGTTTTGAAAAATATTCGTTCTGTGCATTGAGGGTAATTTACATGCACTAAAGAAACCCAGAACTTTAAGTGACAGCAATCCTACGATGAATAAAGAGTCTTCTTAAAATTGAGTATATCAATCACAGTTACTTTTGTGTATAGATTTTGTTATCAGGCTTATTAGAATTAGGGTATATTCTCCATTACAATGTAGAAATAAAAACCTCAAGTGATACATTATTCCAATGACAACTAGGTGACATACTTTCATTATGACTCCCTGTTGTCTAATAATTTCTGTCTAATTTGAGAGAAGAGAGATAAAAACTCTCTTTAGAAAGTCACCTTTATTTGTTAGTTATTACAACCACAGGATAGATCCCATTTGTTGAATAACTAGCAAATTCTCTATCCACCCTAGCACTGCCTCGGTCAGATCAACTTAGGAAAGTTGTTTAGGGTTCTTGACTCATTCTACAACATTCACTACAACTTACACAGGTTTTTAAATGAATACTAAAATAAGATTTCAAGAATGACAGACTGGACATATTGGAATGAACTTTTCTCATGAAAATTATGAGAGAGCCACCAGAATTCAAAACAAAACCACAACAAAGACGTCTACATTTATGTTGCCTTTGTACACACTCTTCAAAACAAACCAATACTAGATCAGCCCCCTAGATATCTTCAAAACTAGGAGACAGCTTCTAGCTTGGGGAAGATCTTTCAATAATACCTTCATGAAGGCAACTTAAAGTGAAAAACAAAAGGAGACAGTTCCAAAGATTGCTGAATCTTTTACAGAAGTAGGTATTTTTAATGTTGAATCTTTCATTCACAACTTCTTCCCTCTTCACCGGCCAGCAGTCAAGTCATCAAAATCACAGGTCCATAGATAGACTGACTAAGACTCCTCATGGGGGCATACTTTTTGGTGACCTGGACATAGTATTTTGCTATCTGCTTCAATTCTTCTTTCTTCTTCAACATCGACAACTCTACCATTGAAAAGTCTTTTGTATCCATCCTGTTCTCAGGCCACCACTGAAGTATAAACACACATATTCTAAATCTTATGTAATTTTTTTCAAGATCTAATTATTCTCCCAGCTCTGCTTTCTCTTCCATGTGCCCCACCCTCCGACTTCTCCATCCTGAACATTACCACCAGATTAATGTTTCCAAAATATCCTATTATCCTTTCAATACCTTCTTGCAAACAGTAGGAATTCAATCTCAGGAATTCAATCTCTATCTATAGGCTGAATGATGTCTGTCACTAACTGGCCAGTTCAAAAATATTCATAACTCCTTGTTGTGTATAAGAACTAAGTATGTGATTTCATTATTTAAGACCTTTTATTCATTTCCTGGTCTTTTATGACCACATTTGCTACCTTCTATTTCCCAATAAAAACTCTTCCTTCTATCAGGACAGACAACGCAATGACCTAGACACTTCCATGCTTATGTCTGTCTCCTTTATTTCTAATGCTATATCCTCTACTAGGAATACCTGCCCCTCCTTCACTTGTGACAGTCACCCCAGTTCAGCCAGTACCTTCTTGAGAAACCTGCCTCCAGTATTCCAGCCCGAATTAGTCACTTTCCTCCCTCAATGTAGGAAGCCATTCATTATCTGTAAAAACAGATATGTGAAATAATTTTGGGTGTGGGGGAGTAGGAGAGTGAAAGAGGGTCCAAAACAGGTGAAAGACAGTTTCCAGGGTCAAGACAATCCAGTAATCCCGGAGAAGCTCAACCTCCTGAAAGCTTTCCCATCTCTTCAAAGAGAATGGCACATTGGCCCACTAAGGAACTTCTTTATGTAAGTCAAGCTGACTAGGCTGGCCAGGGCCTGTCGGATAAGCTTAGAAATTCTTAAGCACAGTCCTGACTTATCCTTGTGGATTCTCTGTCCAGGATACACCATAGGGAGGCTACCTCCCCTCCCCATCCACTACTCATATTCACCATGATCCAATGCAACCCCCTTACCTATGGCCCTTTGAGCCAGTCTCAGGTGGATTTCATTCAGCTGGATTTTAGTCAGCAACTAACTCATCAGCAAACTAACAAGATGAGGCACAGTGGTGAGTAAGCCAGCCAGAGCAAACTCCTTCGCCTCTAATGAGATCTCAGAACAAAACCTATCACCCATTTGGATCATTCTACCAGTTACCCCATTGCAGACTCACCCACGACAAAGGAATTCTGTAATTGCCAACCCTTTGAGAAGCTAGTTTAAAAGAACAAGGAGACTGTTGAGAAAAAATGATAAGTGAAGACAACAAGAAACTTTTTCTTAATTGACCCAGACTTGGAGACAGAGACAATGGTTGTCTAAAGGGATGTAACTGCTCCTCAGCCAGTTACCTCCTCTCTAAACAGTGGCAGTTCCCCCTTGACAAATCTCACCTTTACTGAGCTCTTTAGAGGACGAAGTTGCTGCATCCCACTCAGAAACTAGAAAGGCATTCTAAGAACGCTCTGAAGAAAAGTCCTGGCAGTGATTCTCAACGTCAGGCTGCATCAGCATCACCTGGGAGGCTTGTTATAGCACAGATTGCTAGATCCCACCACCAGAGTTCTTGATTCAGTAGGTCTGGTGTCAGGCCAGGTAATTTGCATTTACAACAAGCTCCCAGGATGCTACTGCTCCCAGGACTGCACATTTGAAAAACCATTATTTGAATCAATGATTTTCCATCCTAGGCTGCACATTGGAATTACCTGATGTTTTCAAACAATATTAGTACCCATGTCAGCCTCTAATCAATTGAATCTGCATCACTGGAATATAAAGTTAGGGAACTGGTGTTTTAAGTTTTCCAGATGATTCTATTCTTCAGTCAAATTGTGTGATTCACAGCTAAATCTATTAGCTAATGATACTGGGTATTCATCTTCATGGCATGTAAATAGGAATACCTGGGAATCGCTCAGTCAGTAAATATTTATTAAGCATCTAGAACATATATTGCTCCCTTCTGAATGACATGAGAGATTCTAAAAAAAAAAAAAAAAAAGGAGTACCTAACCATTGCACTCGAAGAGTGCGTATTCTGAGAAAACTATACACATACAAAAACAGGAAAAATTATTAAAAGGAGAGTGTATTGTTGAATCATCATTTAAAAGTTATTAAGTCTTATCTGCATCATCTTTTCTTGACCTCACAACAATAGTAGGTTGTAGATAAGGAAACTGATGTTAGAAAGGATATGTTTTCTAGCCAGGATCATTGTTCTGACATTTGAACTTGTCTTACTTCAAGTTCATGTTCTCAAATCACTCTGTAACACTCGCTTTCACCAGAGGCCTTCAAAAGGATATTGGTGGAAATCATTGCTTCCTATATTTACTCTCATGTCTGTTCTCTTAGCCTTATGCAGCAGTTCATGGTCCTAGGCTGAGAAGACTAAAGCTAGAGCAGTAGTACTCAACTGTAGCTGCATTTTAGAATTAACTAAGCTACTTGTAAAACTCCTGAGATCCAGCCCACTTATATCAGAATTGGGAAGAGCAGTCCGGAGGTCAGTAATGAGCCGGTAAATCTTTAACAGCCAGCTCCTAGAGAAAAAAACAAAAGCCCTGATTTGTAGCATTTGCCAATTTCCATGGTATTAACACTCCCACTGTGGCTGATTTCAAGTTACCAACGTGGCTTTAACTGGCTCACAAAATTCTGATACTTTCTTTGTCTATTTATCTGTTGATGAACATTTAGGTTGATTCCATACCATGGTAATTGTGAATAATGCTTCCATAAACATGGGAATGCAGGTATCTCTTTAACATAATGATTTCATTTGGGGAGAATATATACCCAGTATGGTGACTGCGGGATCATATGGTAGCTCTATTTTTATTTTTTTTGAGGAACCTGCATATTATTTTCCATAATGGCTGTACCAACTTACATTCCCATCAACAGTATGCAAGTATTCTCGTTTCTCCAAATCCTTGAAAACATTATCTTTGATCTTTTTCATAATGGCCATTCTACCAGGTGTGAGGTGATAACTCATTTTAGTTTTGATTTATATTTTCCTGATTAGGGATGTTGAGCATTTTTTCATATACCTGTTGGTCATTTATATTTCTTCTTTTGAGATTTGTCTATTCAAATCCATTGACCTTTTTTTTATTTTTGAGACGGAGTTTCACTCTTATTGCCCAGGCTAGAGTGCAATGGCATGATCTTGGCTCACTGCAACCTCTGCCTCCCAGGTTCAAGTGATTTTCCTGCCTCAGCCTCCTGAGTAGCTGGGATTACAGGCATGTGCCACCACAACTGGCTAATTTTGTGTTTTTAGTAGAGATGGGGTTTCTCCATGTTGGCCAGGCTGGTGTCAAACTCCTCACCTCAGAAGATCCACTGGCCTTGGCTTCCCAAAGTGGTGGGATTACAGGCATGAGCCAGCACACCTGGCCTTTTGCTCATTTTTAATTGGGTTATTTGTTTTCCTACTATTGATTGTTTGAGTTATTTATATATTTGGGATATTAACTCCTTATCGAATGTATGCTTTGTAAATATTTTTTCCCATTCCTTAGGTTATCTCTTTCCTCCATTGATTGTTTCCTTTGCTGTGCAGAAACTTTAGTTTGATGCAATCCCATTCATCTATTTTTGCTTTTGTTGCCTGTGCTTTGGGGGTTATAGCCGAGAAACAATTTTCCAGACCAATGTCAAGAAATTTTCCCTTATTGTTTCTTTCTAGTAGTTTTACTGTTTCAGGTCTTACATTTAAATCTTATTCCATTTTAACTAGGCTTATGTGTATGTTGTAAGATAAGGGTCCCATTTCATTCTTCTGCATATGGATATCCAATTTTCCTTACATCATTTGTTGAAGAGGCTGTTCCTTCCCCATTGTGTGTTCTTGGCATCTTTGCAAAGATCAGTTGACCTTAAGCGTGTGGATTTCTTTCTGGACTCTATTTTGTTTCACTGGCTTAAATGTCTGTTTTTATGCCAGTATCATACTGTTTCGATTACTATAGCTTTGTAGTATATTTTGAAATCAAGTAGTGTGATGACCCCAGCTTTGTTCTTTTGGTTCACATTTCTTTGGCTAAGGTCTTTTGTGGCCCCATACAAATTTTAGAATTGTATTTTCTATTTCTGTGAAAAACATCACTGGATTTTCGATAGAGATTGCGTGGAATCTGTAGATTGCTCTGGGTAGCGTGGACCTTTTAACAATAATAATGCCTCCAATCCATGAACATAGGCTATTTTTCCATTTATTTGTTTCTTCTTTAATTTTTTATCAATATTTTATAGTTTTAAGTATACAGATCTTTCATCTTGTTGGTTAAATTTATTTCTAAGTATTTTTGTGGGGGGGATGGTATTATAAATGAGATTGTTTTCTTGATTTCTTTTTCAGTTTTCTTGATTTCTTGTTGTTAGTGTATAGAAAGGCTACTTACTTATGTATGTTAGTTTTGTATTTTACAGCTGTACTGAGCTTATTAGTTACAATGGAATATTATTCAGTCTTTACAAAGAAGGAAATTCTGTCATTTGCAACAACATGGGTGAACCTGGAGCACATTATATTAAGTGAAATAAGCCAGGCACAGAGAGACAAATATTGCATAATCTCACTTATATGTGGAATCTAAAAAGTTGAATTCATATAAGCACAGTGTTGAATGGTGGTTACCAGGGCAGGAGGCAGAGGTATGGAGAGATATTTGTCAAATGATACAAAGTTTCCATTAAAATGAATAATTTCTGGAAATCTATTGTATAATATGACTATAGTTAATGTATTTGTATACTCGAAAATTGCTAAGGGAGTAGATCTTAAATGTTATCACCACAAAAAAAAGTATGTGAGGTGATGGATATGTTAATTAACTTCATTTAATCATTTTACAATGTATACATGTATCAAAACATCATGTTGTATACCATAAATAGATGCAATTTTGACTAATCGTAACTTTAAAAAGCGTGGAAGGAGAAATGCAAAAATAATCTATTTTTGCAAGTAGAGAAGAACTGGCTCTAGTACATCATTGGGTGGAATCCAGGTTTCATTATTTTTTAAACCTCACGCAATATGGGGCCAAGGATGAGCTTGGCCAAAACCAGAGCTACCAAAACCAGAGTTACATGGGAGCCTTGGGGATCTTGGGGATCTTGGGATAATACAAACAAAAAAAGTCTAATGTAAAGCATAAAAGGGGAAGGGAAGAGAGTAATGAAGAAAACTAGCCCCTGGAATGCAATACAGAACAAGACGGTCACAGCTAGGGTAACAAGAGCCAGCTTCTCTAAGGTCGGTTATCTCTTAAGACATGCCTATTCTTCATTTGGGTTTTAGAATGCCAGTGTCGCGGACACTTTTACTGACTGCTTTTCAAGGAATATAAAGATACATTCTTATTGAAAATAACTGCTTCCCATGTGTAGTAATTAAACAAATAAACCCTTACCAATACTGAGTATTCCTGACTTTGTTCTCTTAAGCTTTGTATTGCTTATGGGATAAAGTTTGTTCCCAAACAATGAATAAAAAACAAACTAGATTTCCAATGAAATTTAGAACTTGGGTTGACTCTCACTCCCCTCTCATCACTTCAACAAGATCTGCACTGTGTAGGGGTACAGGAGCAGAGTCACCAAAAAACCAAACCAAAACAACAACAAAAAAGGGGGAGGCGGTTAAGTAGAACAGGTCTGGGAAAGTTATCCTCTCTAAAGCTCATTTCCCATTCTGTAAAATTGGGAGTCATTCACTTCCCCACAGGGTTACTGTGAGAAGGAACTGAGATAGCACATGAAAAACAGATGGTACAGTACAAGACACTCAATAAAATGTGTTTATAGTAATACAAAAATATATGTAGCCATGGAGAACAACTACCCTTTTCAGAAGAGTTAAATTTTTCATCATAGACTCTTCCATTGCTTGTCATCTGTCTTCTTAATTAGGATTTTTTTAAAAATGTCTGCAGATTCCAGATTTATTCATGTTGTGAAAGAGGATTAAGAGGGAACACAGCTGGTCTAAGCCTTGACCAAGTGTGAGGGACAGAAAACAAGCTAAGGATGCCTGAGCCCCACCCACCTTTGCCGAAACACCTTTTGAACATCTCAATTGTGGTACTTAGCCTAATTAACACCACAGATTCAAACAGCAGTAAATACTCTTCCTAGTAACCTTCTTAATGTTCTGTGGAGTCAGACTCTGTATCTGGACCCTAAATCCATACTTTTCCTTTCTCCCTTTTGCTATCTTACCTTAAGTGACTACCTTCATCCAATGAGTGTTGTTGTAAGAGCCAAATGTGCCCTCTGCTGCCTCATTTCTGTTCAACCTCAAACCGCATCCTGGTTCCCCTTATAATCAATAGTTATAACAAGTCACTGGTCACACAGAACTCCCTTCTAGTCAGTTACTCCATTCATTTGGAATGTCTCTTAAGATTAATACTCACCAATTTTAATGGTCTTCTTGCTCATTCAAGACCTCAAGGGTCAGGCCAATTTAAAAGACCATCGGTATAAACTGAGATGATGTTGTCCTGATTTGTACATAATTAATCATAATTGTGATC
Organism: Macaca nemestrina; assembly: GCF_043159975.1. NCBI lineage: Eukaryota > Metazoa > Chordata > Mammalia > Primates > Cercopithecidae > Macaca > Macaca nemestrina. Next base: position 46,905,955 of record NC_092133.1, on the reverse strand, counting down.
ATTTTCAACAGGAAGAATTCAGTTATGGGGACATCCTATTGCAGTAGACTGGGCAGAGCCAGAAGTAGAAGTTGATGAAGATACAATGTCTTCAGTGAAAATCCTATATGTAAGAAATCTTATGCTTTCTACCTCTGAAGAGATGATTGAAAAGGAATTCAACAATATCAAACCAGGTAGGACATATATACAAGATTAGTTTTTCAAAACATTCTTTAAAAGCACCTATGCTTGAGATGACTTCCCATAACTTTAAGTAGAAATGCTTTTATTTAGCTCATCTCATAATTGCATGCAAACCTCTCAAACTATGTTCCTAACTTTGGATTAGAAAATCAAGCCATATGGTCCTATAATATTTATCAATATTATAATTTTATATTTATCTATGTGATTATTTAATGAATACCTATTTTCTTCACTAAACTATAAATTTCATGAGTTTTTTTCCCCTCTTATTGTTTCCTCCTTCCTCGGACATTTAAGCTCTGGGGTACAATGATTGCTCAATAAATATTTACTGTAATAAACAATGCATGCCATAACTATATGTCTGATGCAGGGTTTCTCAGCCTCACCACTATTGATATTTTGGAACAGATCATTCTTGGCTGTAGGGGTCTGTCCAGTGGATTGTAAGATGTTTAGCAGCATCCCAGGCCCGTCCCTGTTAGATACCAGTAGCAACCTCCAAGATGTAATAATCAAAAATGCCTTCAGACATTGCAAAATATACTCTATGGGTGGGCAAAATTGCCCCAGTTTAGAACCACTGGCCTAACGGAATACACTTGTGACATAAGTAAAAGGTGACAATCCTAGGAACCTCATTTAAATGAAGAGGAAGGGAAAGGAATAAAGGGAAGGTGGAAGAGGATAGTTAGTTGCTACTCATCTTGCCAATATTTTTCAGTATCAATTCTAAGCCACCAGATTGACTTCCCATCTCTTTCTTCTTCATATAGGAGCTACAACACTGAGAGAGGTAGAGCATTTCAAGAAACAATGTGCAAATTACCATTTCCCAAAAACAGTTCAGAACATTAATTCTATAATCTTTTGGTAGATGTTACTGATAAAAGTGCTCCATGGTCAAATAAACTTGTAAACACCAGATTCTGCAAAATTAAATTAATTTCTTCATTATGGAACTTATCAGTCTTTAGCCTTCTGACATGCTTTGAAATTCTCCGAGATACAGAAAGCTTCATTTTTCAAATTTCTGAAGCACGACTGCTCTTTGTTGGCATATCATCTTGTGGGATTACTGTGTCTTTAAACACACTCTGGGCAGCAGTGGCTTAGGGTTATCATAGTAGTAATATCCTTTCATAACTGAGAATGTCCCAGCCTCCTGGCAAATTCCCTAGGTTGTTAATAAACATAGGCCATGGTACTGTCATGTTAAAGCTGCCTGAGAATATTCACTTGCACATACTCACATTGTCTGTTTCCAACTCTGGGTGCTATTTCAGATAGAACAGAATGATAAGCTGATGATTTGCTCTGAAGGATATTCAGTAAGGATGTCACTGCTCCATTTTGAAAGACTCACCAAGGATCTTTCTCCAGCCTCAAGAACTCTGCCTTCCCTGAAATATTAGTGTCATGGTGTGGCTCCACACCAACAGCTGTGAATCCATGACTAAGCTAGAAACTGCAAACGATGGACTACCTTACTGTGTGCCAAGCATTGCAGTGGGTCCTTTCACAGCATGTGTCATTTATTCATCACAGCTCTATAATACAGGTTGCTTTATTCATTCCATTACTTTATAGATAAGAAAACCAGGACCCAGAGTAGTTAAGTGGTTTGCCCAGGGTCACACAGCTAGCAGGTGGCAGATCCTGGATTTGAACTCGAATCTGGTAAAGGACATGTTCTTAAAAACTTTAATACTCTCATGCCCAATCTTTATTGCATTCATTCACTCATTCATTCAACTGTCTTTCCTTCAGTAGCTCCTATGTGCGAGGCACTGGGGAAGGAACCAACAAGTATGATGTGTGCGTGGAAAAAGTTTAAGAAATTCCAGAAAAAATACATCTTAGGCAGACTACTCTTGGAGTGAAGAGAAGATTTGTGTTTCGAAGTGACATCTAAGCTGAGATCTGAATGTTGATGCATTTGTAGGCATAGGAACCATAATGTGTGTGTATAAATATTGCCCACTATTCTCCCCTCATTGCATGTTGACTTTCTACCTTCCCAGAGTGAATAATACTTCTTATTTTTATCTAATTAAAACAGCACCCTTTTTTTGCCAAGGGTTAGAATGAGAAACTACTAAAAGGCTGCTTCCTTTCCTAGTCCCTGGTCATTAGCTTTCCCAGTCTGTGTATTGGCATATATTGAAGAGACATGTGTGCCAGAATCCTACTAATTATCGTGAAAATAATGAACGTCACATATCTCTCTGTTGCTTGTTCTCTCACTTTCTCTTTCTTCTTGGGACTAAAGTGTGTCCAGAGATTTCAGGTCATAGTCTGCAGCTGGTGGCACAACTCTCAGGGCTATATAATGATGTGTGGCTTGTTCTTCCTGGCCCTCTGCAAAAAAAAATATGAATTGCTGAAGGTGAACAACTAGCAGACATCTGCTGCATTGAGAGGGAAACGTCAGAGCTAACTAGTTTGTTTTATCTTGGAAAGTATGTACTGTGCCAAGGCTATACTTATCTAGAAAAATTTATGGAAAGAAACAGGAAAATGACTCTTTAAAAATTCCATTTAAAGTTTAGGTCCCTCAGAGGAACCTACCTATTACCTCAAAATATTTGACCATGTATCATTTTAACCATGATGAACTTGAATAATACTATATTGCCACTCAGAGACATAAATGATAATTATTAAACAAACTCCTATGCACTAAAGAAGAAACATATTAAAATAAGCCATGTGGTGAATGCTATTGTGGAGAAAACCAACTTTTATGACACAAACTCTAACTTTTTAACTTGTCTGTTTTATAAGACTAAATTTTTAAATATCAAATTTTCCAAAACCAGATGCATCTGGAAATTATCCAACAGTGTAAGATAATTTGAAATATCTGCAAACAGAATTTCAGAAAATCTAAATTCATTATCATCTGAAATGCCACCTAACTGGTGTAGATGACAGAAGTTGGGGTGTGAATTAACTGATAATATTCCCTTATTCCATGTGTATTTATAGAGTAACTCCTGTGTCCAAGGCAGTAGACAGGAACCAGGTGAAGATGATACCACAAAGTCTCTGAAGCAGGTCCTCGTCTCAGGGAGATAACAGTCCAGGGAGTCTAGGTGGAGAATGACATTGAAATATGAACTGAGCAAAGACTGGAAAGGTGAAGGTCATCATTGGCCAATGTCTTTCTTCTCAATTACAAAAACGAGTCGTGGGATTGAGTCATGATCATCACCCCGTGTGACACTGAAAGGAGTGAAGAGACTATATTGGATATTCAGTTAATTATATGTCCCATGCTTCATGGTCTCAGAGAGCTTTATTTATCCTTAGCCTGGCCAGATAATTTTGCTCTGTATAACCATTGCCATAAGAAGTCAAGGGTCGAATGTTGAAGGGAGTGTAAAGAGAAGTATCACAATGTCTTTAAATTGTCCTTATGTTACAGGTTCACTATTATTCCAAAGGAAGATAATTCTTAGTCATTGAACCATGTGAGAGAGTAAAAACTCTAATTACCTTTGTTACCTTGAATCTAAGAGGATAATGAAACTTTGATAGGGACAGAAAGGACTTCCCCCTCTTCTTTTCCCTGGAATAATGTCTCATCCTATGTTGTCTCCCTAGACTCTCAAGGTACACCCAAGTGAGTGTAGGGTAAAAGAAGATAATTGGCATGCTAAACTAACAGTGGTTAAACAAATTTCCACCTTACCTTCACTCTAAGCAAAAGGTCTATTTTTAAAATTGAGTAAGCAACAACATTTTAAAAATACAACATCCAACTATCTCGGTACAACTATCTTTTTCATTTTTATATGTTGCTATCATGTTCAGCAGTTCCTTTACATAAAAATAGATGGTTTGTTTGGGTTTTCTACACAAATAACATAAACAAATTTTGCAAATATTTGTAAAATGCCAAATATATCAATTACAATATGAAAATCCCCCTCATTCTTCCCAACTTTTCTCCCCATTCCTGAAGTAACCCCTGTTAAGAGTTTGGTCTCTATCTTTTCAGTTTGCTTTCTGTATAAGTGTATTTAAATTTTGTGCATATATATATACAGTTTTGGATTATTAAAAACACAAATGCTATAATATTGTACTTACTATTTTATAACTTTTTAAAACTTAACAGTAGATCTTGGGCCAGGCATAGTGGCTCATGCCTGTAATCCCAATACTTTGGGAGGCCGAGGTGGGCAGATTACCTGAGGTCTGGAGTTCGAGACCAGCCTGATCAACATGGTGAAACTCCTTCTCTACTAAAAATACAAAATTAGCCAGGCACATGGTGGCACATGCCTGTAATCCCAGCTACTCAGGAGACTGAGGCAGAAGAATCGCTTGAACCAGGGTGGCGGAGGTTGCAGTGAGCTGAGATCGCGCCATTGCACTCTAGCCTGGGCAACAAGAGCAAACTCTGTCTGAAAAAAATATATGTATACGTCTTTAATCTTTGCATGTAATCACATACAGGTCTATTTTCTGTATAGACTCCTTGGTGTTGGTATAAATGTAGCAGATTTAATCACTCATGAAAATAGACATTAAATTGTTTTATTTTTGCTCTTTCAACAGTAGTGTAATTGATATTCTTATGCATGATTCTTGTACATGTGTGTGAGTGTTTCTGTATGAGACATTCCTCAAAGTAGAATAGTAGATATTTACATTGTTTCCAGTCTTTAGCTATCATGACAGCAAGGCAGGCAACTTATCTTGGTTCCCAGATGTTCTTGTGGAAACAACTTTCTTTTTCTTCTTTTTGCTTTTCTATTTAAAGATTAATGGATAAGGATATAGGGAATACAGTTGTAGTTCCTCTCTGTGTGGACTCTAAATCTCAGTTACCTTATCAGAACTGTAGTTACCTAATATTTAAGTTTTAAAAAGTAAATTAAAGTTAATTATATAAGACAAAAGAGATAAAGACATTTTGCTGGGATGAAAAGCATAAAACTTAAAAAAGTAATCACCTAAATATACGTTTGTAAAATGATCAATAATTGAGTTCAACTCAACAAATATTTTGCCATGCAAAAGGTACTATCTTTTACATTACATAAGATGCAAAGGAAGATGGAATTCCTACCCTTAGAGACCTTATAATCTAGGAAGTGGAAAACACAAATCCATAACAAATTATAATAAGTCAGAATATAAATTTTATTTTTAAAACTGCAAAAAAAAATCTTCAGTTGAATGTTCTTGATGAGATCCTTTCTTAAATATGAGATATCCATGAAAAAATCCAATACTCTTTGCAGCTAGGTGCTAAAATATATCACTTTCAGGCCTCTCTTAAGTTTGTTAATGGGGCAACTTTCACTCTATTTTACAGGTGCTGTGGAGAGGGTGAAGAAAATTCGAGACTATGCTTTTGTGCACTTCAGTAACCGAGAAGATGCAGTTGAGGCTATGAAAGCTTTAAATGGCAAGGTAAGGTAGAACAAAGAAAAAAATATGCAGATTCCATCCAAGTTTGGTGCGGACATTACATTCAAAAGCACAGTCCTGCGAGTCTGTCTCACTCCAGCCTTCTCTGACATGGCTGCCTCAGTCCATTTAAGATGTACTAAAGAGAAATGATGGAAAACACAATGGAAATTGGAGATGTACCTAATATATCCAACTTTAGCTCTATTTTTTTTCTAATTTGGACAAGGCACTGAAACTCAATTTCCATGGAAAGAGGAGATTGAAGTAGATTATTTCAAGGTGTTTTTCACAATTCCAGTTTTCTCTCATTACTTCAAAGAGATTATCATCATTTTATTGCAGTATTTTAGAAGCTGATGAATTAAAAACATGTCAAGATAGCTGTTATTCTGCCTTCATAGTGTGATCTTCCACTTGGAAAGCTTAGAGTCTCTCACCTTGCCAAGAGTCGGGGCTGGGGAAGCTTCTATATCCTCACTACTGAGTTGTATACAGAAACCAATATAATATTTATGTATCAAGCCAATAAACATTTAAAACCTTCTATAGACCACTTATCATGCTAGGATACAAAAAGAATCAAAGATGTTTGACAAACAGTTAAAAGTTGGTTGGAGGAATAAGACAACTACACAAACACGTGCAAAGTACAGTCAAGTAAATATCATAAAAAGAGATCAACGTGGTGAGCAAGTTCGAAGGAAGAAGTGGGCCATAAAGAATAAAACATCTTCATGGATATGAGAAGATAATATTTCAAAGAAGCCATGAAAATTGGGTATAATTTCAAAAATCAAAATATGGAAAGACAGGCAGTCTTAGACAGAGGCACAGAATTTGAGAAGAGCAAGACAAGATTGGAGAACAGGAAAATGTGGAGTAACTTGGTTGGAACATAATGCACATGGGACTGTTTTACCTATCGGATCTGGCATCAGCCAGGGTCCCAAAAGAAAACAAATAGCAAAGGAATTAATTACAAAAGTGTGAGTTGGGGCTAGGGAAATCAAAAAAAGAGTGTCAGAATTTGGGGCTCACAGTATTCTGGAGTCAAAGGTACAAGGGGCTGGAGAATTAATAGAAATCCTGAAAGCGGAGAGAATTGTGTAGAGCAGATCTCTTTGCAAGAAGTAGCTGGGTGCAGTGGCTCACACCTGTAATCTCAGCACTTTGGGAGGCTGAGGTGGAAGGATTGCTTGAGCCCAGGACTCCGAGACCAGCCTGGACAAGATGGCAAGACCTCATCTCTACAAAAAATTAGCCAAGCATGGTGGCATGGACTACTATAGTAGTCCCAGCTACTCCAGAGGCTGAGGTGGGAGGATCTCTTGATCCCAGAAGGCTGAGACTGCAGTGATCTATGATTGTGCCATTGCATTTCAGCCTGGACAACAGAGTGCAACCCCATCATTAAGGAAAAAAAGAAAAGAGAACAGAAAGAAGTAGTGATTTTGGTCAAAGGACACAGTCAGCCCAAGGTGACCTTTCAAAGAGGGATCCAGCAGAATAAATGCCCCAAATTCACTGTTGTCTCTTTCTCCAACCTCCTACCAGCATTCCCCATTGGCTAAATCTAATCACAATCTAGAAGGCTAAAGAGGACCCCATGTAGAATAGTCTCCCAGAGCAGAGAGCAGGCTGGAGCTGGTAGGTGGTGAATTCCATAGGGAGTGGATCCAGATGGCAAAGGGAGGATCTCTTAGCCTAGACCCTTCAGACACTGTGAAGCCTCTTGCATATTAGCTCCTCAAGGGCCCACTCAAACTCAAAAATATTTGAGTGCTGGAGGGTGGGGTGGAGAATGTATTCACCCTGAAATACAAAAAAGACAACTGCAAAGCAAAAACTAATGCATAGTTAAATACATGTCTATAAAGAAAAGCATTATTTCATCTTCATTGATTATCACATTTAATATCATAAAGTGTTATTACTTGGAAAACAATCTATAAGTTCGATTTTCTCTATATGGAAACATTCCTGAGTATACACGATGATTGCTGGGAAGGAACAGCCATCACAAATTAAATGCCAATAATTACATTGGAATAATTACAGTGGAAACATATTCAAATTATTCCCAATTTTTGCAGCTAGATATTTTTATAGTAATATTTACACATATTATTTAGTTAAATATATATTTAATATTATACTTGACTATAATACGGTATGGAAAAATCTAAAGTAAGTTTTCCTAGGAACTATGGTTTTTGAGCATATATATAGAAATTTATATTTAATTTATTAGATGAGGTGAGATCTTGAATTTTTTTGTGCAGTAATTATCACATTTACAATTTAAGAAAATTAACCTATTAAGAATTGCCTTTTTAATACAGGTGAGAGAAACATGTCATAGAAACTAGTTATAAAGCTATTATAGTCACCCAAATGGGACAAAATAAGGTCTTGAACTTAGGTAGGAATGGAATGCAGGAGACAACCATGTACAGAACAGTAGGGGTAAATTCAAAGGACCCAGGAACTGATTGGAGATAGGGGTGAAAAAGAAGGAGAAGTCATTATAAGCTTCCAATATGGGAGGTTGTTATGAAATTCAGGAAGGGAAGCCTATTCAGAGAGAAAAATAATGAATTGAGCTTCAGAATGATTATTAATTTATTCCAAGTCTGTGAAGTGAAAGAAATTTTACTAAGCTTGGGTTATACTGATTAATAAGATGTTGTCCTAGCTCTTGAAATATCTAAACTAAATAACTAAAATACAATATTGAGTTTAAAATGCTTTTGGATGGGACAGAGGAAGGCAGAACAAAATTTATTACAAGAAATCTGAATTTGCAGCAAAGAATCATTCCATGCAAAATGTATCTTGATATGGAAGTGCCTATAAGCAGAGACCTATTTGAGTCTCTCATCTTCCTCAAGATCAGACTGAAGATATAAATAATCTTATACCCAAGGTCCTCCCCTATTTTCAGTATGCCAGTTCTATTTTTTCTAATTACATCAACATCAATATAAGATTGTTGAATATCAGCTGGATTCTATCAGAGTATTCCATCTAACTTATTTGACACTGGCTCCTGCTACTAAAAAGTAAGGTAAATACATAATACTGGAGACAAACCGACCCACAGGCTGAACAAAATGATCAGGATGACCATGAAGCACAAGCTTTGTCCAGCAGACTTCGATAATCCAGGAACCACTGAGTCACGGTTGAAATCAGAGGGTAAGGGTGCACACTCAGCTGCTGTGAATGTGAATTTCTGTAGAAACACTTTAAATAAAAGTCTTCTGTATATAAAACAGAGGATCATCACATTCTTATTAAAAAAAAAGCCACAAATGCTTTCTGACAATACTTTGTTCCTTTGATAATAAATACATCAATCTATCAAGAATTTGTTGAGAGCCATGTTTGTTTCTTGTGTAGGTAAGCAATACATAGAAGTTAGTAGCACATGTAGATCTACATACATTCATTATCTTTGACATCTGGAGCTGTTCACAATCTCAAAATTTGTGGCAATAATTTTTGAGGACAAGTTTTAAGCGGTGCATGATCTGAGAACCTCAATACTACTCTCACTCCCAACTACTCCTGACCACTGTCATCCCTGTTTATTAGTTCCCAACTGTTCAGCAGATCAAAAGGTGGCTTCACAAGGAAGAACCTGTGGCAGGCAATGCAACAGCCTCTCAGATTCCTCTTCCTTTGGTAGAGCCACAGTATGCCTTTCTTCTCCTGTGAAAATTTACTTGTGCGGCTGATTTAAGGAGCAAGGCAGTTAGTAGGCTATCAGCTGGATGGGCCTGATTTGGCTGCCCATGCTAAATGCTAATAATTGATAAGATTTCGTTATTGGTTTCCTTTCACCTTCATCTTATTGTGCTAGGTAATGGAGATTTTATACCATCCATAACAAAACTAAATTTTATTGTAGTTATATAATTATATAGATATGTAATTTAAAACACATATATGACCTAATAAAAATATTACATGAGTTTCTGTCTCAGTGACTGTAACCAGATTATAAATTTATAATGAATATGTCAATGGACACCGGCCAATATGTCACTGTCAAACCTGTTGGCATCTTATGCATCTTACCAACAAAATGGGTCATAAAAAATTCAACTGGCATACAAACACAAACCTATAAAATGACAAGATACAATGAATAAACCTACAGTAAGTAGTCTAACACTTAGAAGGAATCATGTTATTAGGGCTCAGCCACACTTGGTTATCTTTGTATCATCTCATGTTGATTTTTCTTTGCTCTCTACAACAGGTGCTGGACGGTTCCCCCATTGAAGTCACCCTAGCAAAACCAGTGGACAAGGACAGTTATGTTAGGTACACCCGAGGCACAGGTGGAAGGGGCACCATGCTGCAAGGAGAGTATACCTACTCTTTGGGCCAAGTTTATGATCCCACCACAACCTACCTTGGAGCTCCTGTCTTCTATGCCCCTCAGGCTTATGCAGCAATTCCCAGTCTTCATTTCCCAGCCACCAAAGGACACCTCAGCAACAGAGCCATTATCCGAGCCCCTTCTATTAGAGGTAACTCCAGTCAGATCTTGCTTTAGGGTAATCCCACGATTTCAAATGACTCAAATTGCAGTAGCCTTAGATACATTGGATGGGTCCACTGGGAGAAAAGCACTGAAAATTTTTTTATTAAAAATCAAGTATTATATCAATAGTTTTCCTTTGATAGGAGTCTTTTTTCACATTACAACTGGTTATTGAAAAAACGTGGTCAGAACATTGTGCAAATGAGCCTAGTGCACAGATTCAAACTTTACATGGGTCCATAAAATTTGCACAAACTAAAACCTAGTTCTATAACTGTTAGCTTCTTTTGTATCACTTGTCCACCATTGTGCAGTCATCTGTGGCTCATTACAACACTTCTGGAATAGACTAGTATAGTCCAGTGGAAACCAATTACCTCAAATAGCAAAACCCTTTCAAGGCATGTGTGTATTTGATGGTGACTCAGTGGCATTGTCTTAATATACAAATCACAAATTATTATAAATATAATCTAACAGACAAACGAGAGGTTCTCATCTGACGTCCTCCAAGAAATACGTGTTATACTTTCTTAAAAACCAAATTATTAAGGAAATTACTGTATTTCTTTAGTACATGGAGAACTAAATAAACACCAAATAGAAAAAACCCTCAGACTGCTAATAAAACAATAAACATTTCACATTTGAATCCTGTAAGAATTCTAAATGTTTGAGTAGTTTTCCAAGCTCCATTTCTTCAAGGAAACTAGAAGATAAAGAAAGCCTTTATTTTATTTCCAAGAAACTAGCTTGTCCCTGCCTTTTTGGCTCCTTCAGATTAGTTTTTCTAGGATATGGCTAATGCTAACTGAATCCCAGTTCTGTCCTCTAAATACGACATGAATCTGGGCAATTTGATAAATAAACTGTGTATTTAGGTCTATTCTTGGGTTTGACTTAGAGGCAAAGAGGCAAATCTAGATTACTGTGGAAACAATTATCTTACTATGTTTTACTATTTTTCAGTATAACTGAATTGATCATGCTAGGAGCTCTAGTCTTCAACGGCCTTAAAAGTTTCATACTCATAATTACTTGCCCCAAAATTTTAATGCAAATTAAATAATCAGGATTTCCTTTAGGATAACTTGTCTATGTGACAATAAATTATATCATTGTAACATTATGCATTTATAATGAAAAATCACATCATTAACCAATCCATACATTAAATACAAATTGTCAACCAGTTATGATGTAGAAAAAAACAAACTCCACTATAATGGAAAAAAATGCCTATCTTATAACAAGAAAGGAATCAATGAATGATATTCATGGATGAAGGGTAATCAATTTAATTTTGTATCTCTATGCCACCAACATAAAATCAAAGTAGCAACATGGCAAAACAAAAATCAAAAGGAATCTATGCATGAAACTCAATGGAAACTTAAGCCTCACATTGACCGAACATCAGAGAGAGGATGGTGAACCTAAAAGCATGCTTTCTAAATGCTTGTTTTCCAATAAGTCACTGGAGGTGGGATAATTAGAGATGCCAGAATTTATTTCTAATATACTGATCAGCGACAGTCTCTATGCAAGACTGATTTCAAAACAAGTGGTCGCATTATGTTGGAATGTTGTAATAAATACATTCCCAGTCTTTATTAGTCTATATTAGAAAATATCAAGAAAATATCAAGAAAAGGTAACCTAAAGACAAAAATTGCAAAATTTCTCTCCCAACATTTTTAAGTTGCTTATGTACTTATCAACAGTATTGTACTTATCAGTGGCATGGCTTTCTTCTGAAGGTAGTTTTTCAAAAAAGAGAAAGACATCTATCTTAAACCTTACCTTATGTTGAGTTTCATTACATTAGAATCCTAGAGTTTCCCACCCATCTTCAGGGCAATAATCAACGTGAATTGGGCTAACTTTTCCATTACAGTAAGATTCAGGGTGATTTTCTGGTGGTTTGATTCAGTTTAATGCCTTCTTACATTCCTAGAAATTTACATGAATGTACCTGTAGGGGCTGCGGGAGTGAGAGGACTGGGCGGCCGTGGCTATTTGGCATACACAGGCCTGGGTCGAGGATACCAGGCCAAAGGAGACAAAAGAGAAGACAAACTCTACGACATTTTACCTGGGATGGAGCTCACACCAATGAATCCTGTCATGTTAAAACCCCAAGGAATTAAACTCGCTCCCCAGGTAGGTAATGTTATTCCAGAAATAGTTTCTTTAAGTTGTGCCAATGAGCATCATTCACTTTTACCAAATGATTTGACTTGATCCCTACTCAAGCTATGGGTTTTTTTTTTCTTTTAATATATAAAGCATTCAATCAACGTCACACCCTTTGAGGGAATGCTGGGCATCAGGTGCTGTTATTCTATTATAGGTCCTTTCTCTTTTTAAAAAAATCTTAAAGCTTAACACCTTGAACAATATTCCACTGAAATACAAAGAATCTGAGAGCTATTAAGAATTATCAACCCATACCCTAAATGAAAATAAAATGAGGCAAAGACCCCATCTCAGAATAAATGCCTATTGTATGTGAGCCAGGTTGGTTGGCAAATGAAGGGCATTATGGCAGAGCCCTGAAAAGACCATTTAGGACATCTTTGCTTGGAAATACTGTATCTAAGAGAAAACTCCACCATGATAGCTAGGTGAATTACTAACTAGGAGATGTCGTCAGTCATACCAAATTAACTCTTCCTCCATAGTTATATTGCGGCAGTGGCATTACAGAGAGGGGTTTTTTTGTATTCATTTAAGAGTTCTAAGTTTCCATACTTCAACATTAACCTGTGTTTTTTATTATTGGAAAATTAAAAGTTATACAAGTTTCAATACGGAAACTGACTCCCAGGGTTAAAAATAAAACAAAACAGGGTCTATGCTAACCCTGAGACTGTTCCCTGTGGGAGTGTGATAGGTGCTGATCTCTCTGAAATATATTTTGGCTGAATAATCAGTTACAGTTTGTGTGTCTTAAAGGAAACTTCCCTATTCCCATGACAAAGGTGGGCTTATAGCCCCACATTTATGGAAGTAGCCCTTATAATTTCAATCCAGAAGAAAACTTGGTTTTCTAAAAGCTCATCTGGGGTAATTTTTCAATGGGATTTCTGACTTTCTTTTATGCACAAATTAGCTTATCTAAGGTTTCTGCTAGCCCCACCCAGGGAATTAAAAAAAAAAAGAAAGCCTACCAGAGTGCTAAACAGCAATCATTTGTTTGTTCACAAAAGATTTAGTAAACTTCTCTTATGCACCATGTAGTGCACTAGGTGCTGGAGATGCAGAAGTGAATATAAAGAAATCCTTACCACTAAAAATTAGATGGCAATCCAGTGGGAAAAAAACTGACACATAAACATATAACCATAATGAAATCTGGAAGTGATATGATGAAGTTTGTTCAGAAAATATAAAAGCCAGCCACCCAGTTTCTCTTGGGTTAAAACCCAAAACCAAGAACCTGATTAAAGTACTGGAATCCTTAGAAATCTTTTAAGAAAATAAAAAATAATAGACACAAATTCTGTATAATGGTAGTTCTGATAGCTGTGATAGTATGAAAAGAGATCTCTTCGTTTCACATCAAACTCAAGTTAGAAATTCATCATGTCTTATATTAATATGTCAGTAATAATCTCTATCAATTAATAGAAGTGTCTCTGTCCCCAGAAAAATAACTGGGGACAGCCAGTGTACCCGCTGCACTCTGCTATTGGACAAGACCAAAGACAACTATTCTTATACAAAAGACAAATTAATAATATTGTTCTCTGACCTTCTACAACTATGGCTTAGAAATGAACACCATGCCACCACCAACCAATATAGATGGGGCCTAAACAACCCCAAAGAAGAGTTATGAACTTCCAGCCAGAAGCAGAGACAAATACTGCCCTGCAAAGTCAGCAGTGAGAGCTGGTGTTCCTTCCACCCGGGTTTGCTCACCTGGCATAAACAGGCAGGCATCATATCTACCAGCAAAAGCTCCATTATTATTGCCCAAGAACTGTAGAGAATGCTCTGAGGATGACAAGAGATCCTACACAACAAGAGTATTAAAAAGAAAATGTCAATAGAGAAAATAGGAACAATCTACAAATTAATAAACTGGAAAATATCATGCTATTGCAGCTGGGTTAGTTAGCATAAATGAGGTAAGAAACCCCAGAGACACATCCTGAGGCACTGTTCTGTCTTCCAGAGTTATTTTCTCAGCCTTATGCCCTGCTTTCCACAGTCTACTGAATCTGCTGACTAATGAGAGCGTCAGGACCTCTGGACAACCAAAAATTGCTTCAGAATAAAGAAACTATGAATCTTTAGAAAATATTCAGTTTGGAGTAATTACAGAAGAAAACAACGTGCAGGAGGATGCTAAAAAGCATATTGTCATTAAGCAAAAGAAAAAAAAAAGCCAGAAATAGTGTCTTACCAAACAAATAAAAACATTACAACTGTCAACACCCGTCTAGGAATGCTCAGTAAATACCAATCCATTAAACTTTTTAATTCTATTTTTATGAAATTGTGAGATTAAAACCCTATGGCAAATGACATGAAATAAAAATATATTCTTAGGTTATCATCTCTAAACGATTATAAACACAGAGACTGAGGGTAATAATGAGTAAATCTATACAAATCTATGCACACAGTGTTGGAGCAACAGTTTTTACAAAAACAAATATTCCAAACAAATCATAAAATTAAGCTTTTGGTAAAAAGTTACAGCTAATGGACTAAACTAAAAATATATTACAGTAAATGGTGTGAAAGTGATTTTATGAACTAATAGACCTAACATTTTAAATGGAGTTCAAATTGAGTTCATCTTAAATTTTATGAGTCATTAAACCATGTGGCATTTTATATCTTCTGATATTAGCTTGAACTCTGAAAATTAGAGTTTAAAAATCTGAAAACTTGGGATATAATGTGAATGTGTCATTTGAGGGGAAAATAACTTTTTTTATTCTTGTAGATATTAGAAGAGATTTGCCAGAAAAATAACTGGGGACAGCCAGTGTACCAGCTGCACTCTGCCATTGGACAAGACCAAAGACAACTATTCTTATACAAAATAACCATTCCTGCCCTAGCCAGCCAGAATCCTGCAATGTGCGTAACTTCTCCAAATTCCTTACCATTTTAGAGCAGGATACGCTTGTAAATTAAATGCACTTAATCGCCATCTAAACAAGATACTGAGGTCTACTACCTACTCATTTGTCATTAAATGTAAGCATTGAAATGTATAGTTGGGATGTGCCAGCCATGCAGCTGGCATATAAAGGCCCCCAAATTTCATATACACAATGAAGGTTGTGTAGTATCACCAACCATTGGAAAACAGTCAGTAGTGTAAAATGTAATAGAAATAAA
The DNA here is from genome assembly GCF_043159975.1 of Macaca nemestrina. Taxonomy (NCBI): domain Eukaryota; kingdom Metazoa; phylum Chordata; class Mammalia; order Primates; family Cercopithecidae; genus Macaca; species Macaca nemestrina. The sequence continues at coordinate 46,890,417 of NC_092133.1, read as the reverse complement.
AACTATAGCCCATTCTTGGCTGGGCGCGGTGGCTCATGCCTATAATCCCAGCACTTTGGGAGGCTGAGGCAGGTAGATCACTTGAGGTCAGGAGTTTGAGACCAGCCTGGCCAACATGGTGAAACCCCATCTCTACTAAAAATACAAAAATTAGCCGGGTGTGGTGGCAGGTGCCTGTAGTCGTAGTTATTAGGGAGGCTGAGACAGGATAATCACTTGAACCTGGGAGGTGGAGGTTGCTGAGATCATGCCACTGCACTCCAACCTGGGCAATAGAGTGAGACTCCATTTCAGACAAACAAAGCTATAGCCCATTATTTCATCTGTGCAATGTTTAAGTTGAAGCATATGAAATTACCATTTTTATACATAATAAGACAATGGCCCATCATTTAATTTGGGACCAAATATATGACCTCTCTGTTAGCGGATATCACCTCCTGAATTTTACCATGAGCCTGCATTTCTGTATCTTTTAGAAACAATTTGTTTCACTTGTGCTTTAGAAAAGGCATGTAGTGAATTATTTGTATGTCCCAGGAATGTCATAAACCACTGATGTTCTAGATCAATTTGTAAATATTCCTACATGCAACCTATATTTAGAAGCTTTAATAGCAAACAGAATGTAAAACATCCACTCAAAAAACCACCATCCAGTCATTTTACAAAACTGATAGTGCCTTAGGTTTTCACCTGACTCAGTTGTACCAGTTTAAAAATGCCTACCCTGACTGACTTGCTTTCCAGCCACCCTTTCACACCTCCGAAGCTGAGTGCCTATGTGGATGAAGCAAAGACGTACGCAGCCGAATACACCCTGCAGACCCTGGGCATCCCCACTGATGGAGGCGATGCTGGCACCATGGCTACTGCTGCTACTGCTTTCCCAGGTATGGGAAAATTGTGCCAGAAATGGCGCCCTGCAGAGAGTATTTGGGAAACCCTTTTTTGGTACCACTGAATCATAGAAATGTTTGTGTACCCCACTTACGGCAATCTGACTTGCACCACCTTGGGACCAAAAAGAGTTTCCCAAACGAGTGACTCATTAAAACACAAGGCAAGAAAATCAAGCTGGGCAACAGAGTGGGTTCTGGTCTCGGCTCAGCTTTAAACTGCTGTGTGATCTTGAATGAGTCAGTCTCTCTGAGTCTGGTTTGTTTTGGTTTTTACTTTTAGTAAGAGAGTTTGAAACTACCTGTAGATATATGATGTTTATTGGAGCTCTTACTGTGTGCTAGGCACTCACCTAAATGGTCAGGAAGCATTATAATATCTTAGTAACGCTCATGATACCACCAAGAGTTAGGTTCCATCAGCAAGTCCAGTACACAAATGAAGAGCCCATGTATGAAAAGATTAAGTAATTTGGCCAATGGCAATTAGCTTTTCAGCAATTTTTTTCTCCCTCTCCAATCTTCAATCTACTTTTATTAATTTGATTCCAAAAGAGATTTTTTAAAGTCAAAAATTGTGTGTGTGAGAGTGAGAGACAGACAGAGAGCCTTTCAATATGTGAATAATCAGGACTCAACTTATTTGTTCTATAATTTTGGTCTGGGGCATATGCTGATTGCTTAAAGCAAAGCCTATCTGTGGATCAACAATGCGTTCAGAGGTCACGTGTTAAAAGATTTGTCCCCATTTATTATGTACCCACAACAAATGGTAATAATTAAAAATGAATCCTTTAGAGACTGAAGGGGACCACGAAGAAAGTTGTTTAGAAAATTTTTTCTCAGATGAAAATTTTATCCTTTTTTTTTTTTTTTAGTACAAGATTATTTCTATTGAAGAAATCTATCATTTTGATTTGTCATTGTGTCAGCATGTTCCACATAAGTTCAAATTAGAGCTCTAAGTATACCTAGAAACATGACATTCTTATCGATTAATTAATTCATATACTGGTCATGTGTAGGTGTGAGAAATTTTATATTTTCCTCACACCCACTGCACCTGGGGCTCATTCTCAGCATTTTGTTTTGTTTTGTTTTCTCAAAAGTTGTGAATATATCCTCCATTCTGGTCAGTGAGGCTAATATTAATGATGTTTCACATCTGAAAGTGACCTCAATTCTGGCTTTGTTTCTCTGTAAGAACATGGAGACGCTCTGTGGTGAGTCCCTCGGAGGTTACCAAGGTAATAGCTGACACTGCAGAGGGCAAGGTCCTTCCTGGGCAGTGCGGGGCCAGCAGCCGGTGCTTGCTTTCCACATAACAGGGTGTTTACATGTCCATGTACTCAGGACGCCTGCTAGGGCTTCTCAGTTCTTAGAGAAAGTTGAGCCCCTGTCTTGCAGAAAGCTGCACCCCAAAGACATCTAACAAATGTACTATTAAACTAATGAGCCACTGTCAGAAGAATTTCAAAGTTTGCTTTCACGTTGGAAAGGATTTGCTTTTACCCAAGAATGTTTTATCTTATTCTCACTTCTATTGGCTTCTGTGAAAAGTTAAAAATATTTGGGGTATGAGTGTTGTCTGGGGAATGCCTAAGAATCTGAGAGCCTCTCTTATAACTTTGCTGTGGAGTCAAGCAAAGAATAATAGGCTCCAAGGGAAGAATCGGTTTGAAACCCAAACACCCTGGCACTTAACAAATTGACCAAGTTGAAAAACAAAATTCAAAATCCCTAAAGGTAAAATCTGTGCCACGAACACATGCATGCATGTGTGCACACGCTCACACAATTATATTACTCACTTAGTTTAGAAATACTGTTTCCAAAATTATGAAAGTAACTGTTAACACATGTCTCCTATCCTTGGAAAATGGACCAAACTTCTCTAGTGCATTAATCAGCATTACTGACCAAAGTGAATGCGCCAAGAATGGATTCAATTTTTGTTCAAAATAATCCAACCAGCTTCCTGCCACCACTTTCTGAGAAGCCACCAGAAAAAAATCAATGTGTCTGGGGTTGGGCAGGCTTCTACCGCACATAAACCAAATGAGGTTTAAAACAACAATGAAAAACAGGTGTCCATTTGTACTTAAGTACACTTCTGTCTTTCTCTTGTTATCTTTTACAATTTCTGGATCATCTCAGAAATACTCAGGTTTTTAGACTAAAACAATGCAGAGAAATAATGCTTTAGATGGTAGCTAACATGCTCTCTTCTTCAAAAGTGAATGTTCATCCACTAGACACAATGCTAACATGAAAGCGCATAGATTTTTTTTTTTAATTCTTGGATACTTTGGTTCTCTGAGGGGGAGAACCAGCATCAAGGCCTCTGAATACACCAAGCACAGGCTTGATGAGGGGCTTGGGAGGTACGAAGGTCTTCTGCCATTCATAGTTAGATCTAAATATGGACAGGTTAGGCATTTGCTTTTAAGGTATTATGGAGAACTACACTTAACCATTACAGTATTTCTCCTACTGATCTCCCAGTCTCTACACATCTTCTCGGGTAAAGGCAAATGTTTTAAATGTTTCATTTAGGCAGGTGTGGGGTTGCAGGAGAACCGGTCCCACAGAGCCCCACCTCCCCACATACCATGCCCGGCCAGCCCCTCAGTCACCTTTTCTCATTTATAAATTTGGAAACCTTCAAAAAGTTATAAATCACAAGCTTTAATCAACTCAGCCTCCTGTTAAGTTTCTCTTTCTTGGGCCCTATCCCAAGCATCTTTAATTCTCTTAAGTATGAAGTGATTCTGACACAGGTGGTTGATCCCACTTTTGGGAACATTGTCCTAGGACTTTTTGAATGTGATTGAAAATCACTGAGTCCACATAGTGTGTCCTTAAGGGCACTTTTTAAAACATACATATTAACTTTTAGCTTTAAGTAATATGTTAAAAGTTCGTATGTCTAAAAGAAGACAAATAAGCCAAAAGGGAGCAAATGTGAATTCCTTTCATGAAGTTTTCTCTGCCTCTTCCTCCAGGATATGCTGTCCCTAATGCAACTGCACCTGTGTCTGCTGCCCAGCTCAAGCAAGCGGTAACCCTTGGACAAGACTTAGCAGCATATACAACCTATGAGGTCTACCCAACTTTTGCAGTGACTGCTCGAGGGGATGGATATGGCGCCTTCTGAAGATACTTTTTTAAATTTAAGAATAAGACACACAAAACTCTATTAAAAAACAAAACAAAAAAAAAAACCTCTAACTCGGTCCCCCAATGATCATAAATAATATCTTTCCTAAAGAAATGCCTTTCCAGAGACAGTATAGCTTATATCAATTGTAGAATGGTGAAGAGCGTTCATGACTGTAGAATCAGAAGAATGTAAGAACGTTATTCTGAAATGAAATCAAATGTTAAAGAGCATTTTGTTTAACAGAAAGCTGGAGAGCCACTGCCCCAAAAGTTGTTCTTCCAATGTTCCTGAGTGTTTGGGGAGCATGTTTACAAATCCTGCCAGAGTGGAGAGAGATCTTTTAGCTGGCAAGAGTTGGGAGGGACGGAGCAGACCTGGGCAGTCAGTAACAATCAAGGGAAGCCAAGTAAACTCCAGAGTCTTACCTCTGGCTCACAGCTGCTTTTGTGATACACAAAGTCACAAAGAGGAAAAGGGAAGGGAGGAGGCTGCTTTTCAAAATGCATGCACCATGGCTCACTGTATGGGGCGTGATTGCAGGGCTGAGCTCATGAAAGACTATCCAAGATTTTGTGGGTTCAACTTCTCTTCAGCATGAAAATTCCATCCAGTCCATTTGTCACAGATCAGGATCTTCCTGTCCCTGCAGCCCATGGGGACTTCCTAGAAATAGATATGATATGTTGTAGATATGGTCGAAACAAATACAGGCCCCATTGTTTATTCAGCTCATTAGTCCACACCTATTTTTCCCTAGAACTCCTACCTTTTCCAATAATCATGCCAACATGAGGTGACCTTTTCTAATTTAAAATTTTTTGACTTGTTCATAGTGATTGATTTTCATCATCTCAGACTCATTTTTCTCCTACCTAATATCATAAAAAAGTAAATCAGATATACAGAATATCATTTATGATACTTCTTCCTTTCAGCAAATTGACTGAAAAGTCATTTTAAAGAGAGAAGTGCAGATTTGCTCTCATTTCTTTGATATTGTTGCAGTATCCACCCCACCAACTAGCAATCAGAGACAGTTATATTAACTTGGGGTTAGCTTTGAATTATCTAACCCATTTATTTTAAATCTGCCAGGAAATCCTCTAACTTTCCTTCCTTTTTGTTTCAATAAGTATCAGGCAGCTTCACCATACCTGAGTCCTTTTGTCTTGAAGCTGCCACAGAAAAATCTTACATCAATCATTGCTGATTAGAAACTGTTTCAGACAATCAGCATGGGTGTTATTTACGATATTCACCCTAGAGTCCTGGACCTCTTCTCCAGGAACATCTGATGATGAAGTGGGGGAGGGCAACGGCGCCACAAAACCCGGAACTGAGGTAAAGGGAAGGCACTACTTTCTTGCCATACTTGTAAATGATTGCTTTGTTCAAACATAAATAATCTAAGTCCAACACCAAATACCTGTTACTCCTACATCAGTCTCATTAGTGGTTTAAGACACAGTACTAGAATTTTCATTTTTTAAAATCCCTTGGCTGCCGGGCACGGTGGCTCACGCCTGTAATCCCAGCACTTTGGGAGGCCAAGGTGGGCGGATCACGAGGTCAGGAGATGGAGACCATCCTTGTTAACACGGTGAAACCCGTCTCTACCAAAAATACAAAAATTAGCACGGCACGGTGGCGGGCGCCTGTAGTCCCAGCTACTCGGGAGGCTGAGGCAGGAGAATGGCGTGAACCCGGGAGGCGGAGATTGCAGTGAGTGGAGATAGCGCCACTGCACTCCAGCCTGGGCAGCAGAGCGAGACTCCGTCTCAAAAAACAGACAAACAAACAAAAAAATCCCTTGGCCCTTAAACAAAAATTTACAGAACACAAAGGAAAACATAAACACAAAGACATGGAAAATTTTGTCAACTCCTTAATAGAATTCTGTAATCCAAAAGCAGGCAAGATTCTAATCAAAATCAGGTAAATTTCAATCACAATCAGAAGTACTTGTAACATTTCAGTTGTCCTAACTCCAATGAGATAACAAAGCCTCCAAGTCTACAGCTGAAACTCTGAAAGGCCCTGTGCTTTCTATTTTACATTTAGCTTCTAATATTTTCTAGGACAGTAGTCCCCAAAGTAGGTTGTACATTAGAATCTCCTGGAGAGCTTTTAAAAATGCTAATGCCAATATCATATCTCATAACATTTACACTAGAATTTCTTTGGATGGGTGCCTGGCATCAGTATTTTTTAATGATCCCTAGGTGATTTCAATGTGCACCTAGGTTTGGGAATTGCTATATTCTTGTATTTATACTCTATCTCTTAATTTCTTTTCCTTTTTATTTCACTTTTATTAAGTAGAAAAAGTGCAATTAAAAAATCATCTAAGTTAAGACAAATAACCAAATCATATTTGTCCCTTAAATAGTATGAATTTAAATATAACTTATGTAGGCTTCAAACTAACTCTAAAAATGAGAAAGTAAAACAACCTTGTCCTAAAACAATTCTTAGATCCAAATTTACACTCCCCTACAGATCTGCTTTTATTCTCAAAGACAGTAATTACATTGACATAACAAATGCCCATTGGAGCAGGAAAATTTCTACTCCGTCTAAAAAGCATTCCAAATTCTAGGAGCAAAAGTTCTGATTTTCCTTAAAATCTTTGCAAATAAATAGCAAAGGTTTTTTGTCTTGTCAATGCAAATTAGGTTTGATTTAAAGAAGTTTTAAATTTAATCAAAATGAAAAGATTAGTTAATACAGGAATCTCTTTATGGGAAAAAAATCATCATTCTGGATAAAGTCATATTTGCTTTTTTACAAGATTAAGAGCAAACACCTAAACATACAATAATACCAAAATATTGAGAAAATTACCACTGGAACACCATCTCAAGTTATCACACCATTTACCTCTTTGGAGCCAGTTTTCTACAAGTAGGTAGATGTGGTTTTGGTTTTTTTGCTAAAATTTTACCTTGTTTTAGTAATATCTAGGGAATACTTTGAATTCCATTAAAATAAATTCATAGAAAGTGTTAATGTATCTACCATGGATATGTTTATTTTTATTTTCCCCAAGTTAAGTAGATAAAGCAAGTCCTGCTACCGTAAGTTTAAAACTGTTAAGACAACGGGTTTTTTTAAATTGCTGGTAGAACCAAAGGCTAATTCTGCATAAGGTTTATATTTTTAGACTTAAGATAGTGGCACCTATTTAATACCTTCACACCTTCGCATCACTATCAATTTTTCTATAATTTCTCATTTGAATGCTTCCTAATTCCTTACGGAGAAAATTAAAATTAGTCAGCTAACCAGGTGATAATAACAAAACAATAATTTAGGAACATCCAGTAAATTTGAATTGGTTCTGTAAATGTTGGTAATTAATAGCTTATTGATAAATAAAATCCCCTTAATGTTGCTTAAGTAGGAGGAAATTGATCAGCAATGAGATTGGGTATCTATTTTCTTTCCTGTAAAAATCTGCCTCTTTTCAAATTGCTTTACTTCTCGCCTACTGCATTAGTAACAGCACCTGCAACTGCAACAACATATAATTCTCCTAGTTGACTAGGATATCCTGCAATCTGGTATCATGCCAAACAACACTGTGTTTGGGGAACAGCACCCAAAATGCTGCTAAAAAGCTACCTCATGTCAAGAAAATATGGATTTCAAAAAATACCTGGCACAGTGGCCCATGCCTATAACCCCAGTAGTTTGGGAGGCCAAGGCAGGAGGATTGCTGGAGGCCAGGAGTTCAAGACCAGCCTGAGCAACATGGAAAGACGCCTACCTCTCCAAAAAAAATTTAATTGGCCAGGTGTGGTGTGGGCCTGTGGTCCCAGCTACTTGGGAAGCTGAGGCAGGAGGATTGCTGGAGCCCCCAGAGGGCAAGGCTGCAGTGAGCCATGTTCACATCGCTGCACTCCAGCCTGGGTGACAGAGCAAGACTCTGCCTTCAAAACAAGCAAAAATAAATATCTAACAAAAAGGGACCTGTTTCCAAATCACAGTTTCTTAACTTTTTCAAGGTGGAATAGAAATTAAACTATAAGTATATACTGATAACAGCTGTGCAGGAAATTGTTTTTTATTTTACTTAAAAGTTTTTTTAAGAAAAAATATTCTTCTGATTGCATAGATTAGCAAAATATTGCATCAATATAATTTTCCATTTTCATTAATTTTTGTTATATTCTAATGACTGTTTTATAATTCTGTCTTGGATAACTGGGCCACAATTCGAATGCACATAGACAGCGATGTTCTTAGGTGTGCCATTTGTAGAATAAAGGGCAATCAAGTTATTATTTGGGGTAAATTTTCATTGCATTTTAACCTATGAAGTTTGATAAAGTATATGATCATTGAACTACTCCAACACTAAGATTTCCTAAAAGTAAAAACTTACCAAAAAAAAAAAAAAGGACAATGTGCTCAATAGTCACATAAAGTCATGATTATTCTCTTCTTGCATTCATATAAAAGTTCCCAGGGGGATGAAAATGTATCTAAAAATTAGACTAGAAACGTGGCACTTTTATATATTGTAGATATACTTTCATATATTGTAGATACACTTTCATATATTGTAAATACATCTGTTAAAGATAAAGCTAAGTTTCTAACATAGGACTACAAGGAAACTTTGGATAAATATTTTTAAAAAGAGAATATTAATAGGATAACTTAACATTTTGTGTATACTTATTGGAAAACAGAAAGAAACTAGGCAGTAAATATTCCTACCTGACACGCAACCATTGTCAAATAGGTTTTGCTAAATTGTCAAATTTGATTTTGAAATTTTAGTTTACTCGAATAATATCTTGAAAATGCTCTGAATTTTGCTAGAACATATTCATAGAAAATGTAATGTATCTACCAGGCTCTATGTTTGTGTCTGCCAACATTAGAAAAACAAAGTAAGTTGAGCTATAATGAGTGAAACTAAGGAAAATGAGATTTTTCTGACTCTCATTCCTTCTCTTTATTTAAGCAGTAAAATATTTAAACTTTTTTTATTAAATGAAAAATTGGTACAGAATACTCTATTACCCTCCAAATGTCCAATATTTTTAAAGCCATGTTGTCTAACAAAGTTTATACAGAAAATAGAATGTATAGGTTTAACATAGATAGCAATGTATATGTAGCTCATTTGTGGGAGATTGCAAACTTTATGTGCCCCCCAGTTCTCCTTGGTTTTGTAGGAAAGCTAAAAGAAAAACTTGTACTCTCACTAATAATGAAATTCATAACCAATTTAGAAAGGGAAAATAACCTGAAAAGCAAAAGACCTCATTCATTTAAACATGCCTGGAATAAAATATGGAATACTTCTGTACCTACCTCCCGCTTACAGACTTTTCTCCTATTTTGAGAGAGAAATTCAAGAAGAATAATACAGATTTTTCTCTCTCCACAAATAATACTTTGTCTAAGGGAATAGGAGATACCAAGAAACAGTACCTTAAATAAAGTAAGCTACCCACAGGCCTTCTTGGAGACTGAAAAATATCAGCGCCATTCAGGGCTTAGCAATGTCTCTCTGAGGTGATAATACATCCTGATTTTCCAGGACGGTCCTGGCTTAGGTCTACTGTCCTTCTATAAGTATTAACAATGGTCCCTCTTATTTCCAAATGTGTCTCAGTTTAGACAACAAATTATACAGTGTTCGCCCCCCAACACACACACACACACGCGCACACACACACACACACCACCACCATCTTTATGGGTTGTTGTTTTCTTGTTTTTAATTTCGTAGAATTGGCTTTGCCCTCTCCAAAGCAGATAACAGCTTAAACTAAAGAGCCCAGCTACTTCTTTCTGACTGAGCAGGGTCATAGTAAACAGAGAAGAATGGATCACCTCCTCCTCTGAAATCTCCATCAATCCACTTTCTGTCTAACTCTCTCTCTACCCAGCCCATTTTCGGTCCTAGTTTTCCTCTCATTACTCCTGGGCTGTGAGTCCTGAGTTCTGCCTTCATGTGGCAGAGCAAGCTAGCCATTATTATGCCAGGTTAGGCGGCGGGGCAAGACAAAAGATAGCTCTTGGGAACACTTGCTTGGTCTGTAGAGACCCACAGGGCACTAGTAGGGTATTAGAGCATTTACTGGTTTCTTTCTTCCTTGAGTCAAGTTACTTTTATCCCAAAACAGACAGGTCTTATGTAAACCTTCACCTTAAAAAGCATATTGCCTTTTTTCCTTCTGCTTCACAAATTTGCTCCAACGCTAATTCCCTTGCATTTGATTTCATCATTATGATTGTTCATCAACCATTCTTCATGAAAAATTCTCACATCATTTCACGTAAAGGTTTTATTATTTTCAATGGAAAATAACATTGACAGATTATTTTCCTTTTTCATAAAATTTCCCTTTTCCCCTCCCTCTACTCTCTTTACTAACATTGGAAATTAAACAAATTTTACAGGCTCTATTGTTATTAACCCACAAATCTATTCTTCAGAGAATATATGATCAGCCTATATTTACTATGCATCTACTCTTATACCAGAAACTGCGAATACAAATACATATATTTCCTACTTCTCTCTTTAATGGGACACACAGTCTCATGGACCCATTCTGCATTTTTCAAAATTGAATATAATTGCATCACCTGATAGGTTTGCCATTTAGAATTCTGAAAATAAATCAACTCTGTTCTAAACCTTAAGTTTCCACTATTATTGCCAAGCTCTAGACTGATACAATAAGCCTTTTAAAAGGTGAATTTAACACTTGACCTATTATGGTTATTTAAGTAAAATGAATTTTCAAAGACTTCCCCCAGGAGAAATATAAAGGACTATGCAAAAAATCGAAGAAGGAGGAAAAGGTTAGTTAGAGGTCTAGAAGGAGAATTAAAACATGGAATTGAAAATTCACATACTGATTTGTGATGTTGATGAGCAGGTACCTATACATTTTATTTACTTGAAAACATTTTGGCCATTAACTATTTCTGTTTTCTAAATATACTTGTGTTTATAAAATTTTAAAATCTATATCACAAGCCTTAGACATGCCTTTCTTTGCAATAAATGATTTGCAATGAAGTATATATACCTTTTTACAAATGTGAATTTTATTTTGAAACTTGGCATTTTCTTTATAATTCCTAAGACATCTTTGGGCACACAGACTACAGATAAATCTATTTAAATCAATTCATCATTATCACTGGTTTAATATTTAATGTAACCATTGGAATTTTTATTCTTATTCCTTCACAGAATTCTCCTTTTCTTCTATGTTTCTGACTGCAATACAGCCCAATATTGTTATTCCCTATATCTTAATGAAAAGCAAACTGTCAGCAAAATGCATTTATAGTTTCCAGGTGTTAAGCAATCTCTTTCTTCTTTTCTTTTTTGTTATTATTTTTATTTATGTGAAGTTAGTTAGCTGAGGTACCAAAAAAGAGACAAAGACAGTATTAAAAAGTGTGCATAAAGCACTTATTTTTGTACTTTAGTACAATGTTTTATAGAACTTTGTGATCTATCTAAATATATTAAGTAAAATTACACCATTCACTTGTTGGGAAAATAATCTTTGGTTTGGAAGATATGAGCATAATGGGCATTTTAGAATCATAAATCGCATGAAATGAGAGACAATGCAATATTGTATAACTCCTGGATGATGCAATTGTTTTAACTGAATTTTCAAATGCCATTATAAAGTTTTAAAAATTATCAATATGAGTTGTTGGCTAATTTTTTCTTTCCTGAAAATAAAAGTTTTTCTTTTTGTGAGTAAATACCTGAATATTAATAATCCATAACTGCAATGTGGTTTTGACAACTTCTTTACATGATTCACATCTCCTATATAAGTTCACTCTTCTGAGATTAAATGCAACTTTTCATAATTAAATGCATTATTTTTAAATCCATAAAAAAACAAGAGGAATACTTAGCAACTAAAAATATTGAGGAAACATGACTCCAGAAAGGTAAGTGGGCCCCGAAGTTAACATTTGCCTGGGGGCATCTGCTGATCCCTAAGAACTAGAGCTAACACAGCAAACTATTCCTCCAGGACCAAATCCAGCTGTCTGATGCTTGTTGGTCCTTGAGCTAAAAATGACTGTTATGTTTTTAAAAGGTTGAGTTGAGAATGTTTTTCACATTTTTGAAAGGTTTGTTTAAAGGAAAAAAAAAAGGAAGAACAAAACCATATATGGCCCACAAAGCCTAAAATATTTACTCTCTGGTCCTCGACAGTGAAAGTTTGCCAAGCTTGCCTTAAGCTAATACCACATATTTTAATTTCTGTTACCTGTAGCACCCCACTTCTTGATGCCAAATTCTGAATCAGCTAGGATTAGGTTTGGCTGGCAGTGACAGTATTCCCAAACAGCAATAGTTTAAATAAAATAGCAATTTATTGTCTCTTACCCAAAAGTCCCAAAGGGCAGTACAATGCTGGTACTGTGCTTCACAGGTTCATGAACATAGGCTTCCTTTTGTTGCTTTTGTTGCTTCCTTTTGTTGCCTTTTGTTGTTTTAATCTCATCATCTAAGATTTACATCCAAGTAGAAAGATAGAGAAAGGACAAAAAAAGGGAAGGACACCCAGGAGGTGTCCCTTTAGGAGAGCTACTGGAAGCTGCCACAGGACACTGTAATTTACATCACATTGGCCAAAATTTAAGCATGTGGCCACACCTAGCTGCAAGAGAAGATGGGAAATGTAGTCTTTATCTAGGCAGGAAAAAAATTATTTTACTATGAAAGAACAGAAGAATGAATACCAAGAGAAAACTAGCAAAGTCTGCTACAAATTCCTACATCACAGGAAGGATGTGATGTTTAAATTAAGTAGGCATATGAGAACATCTGGCACTGGCCTTTCACGATGGGTACTTATGAATCTTGGCTCTGTAACCAACCACCTGACGGGTTCTTCCTGCCCACTGCACAGACAAAACCAATTCACTAAGACCATGACATTGCAATAAAGAAAGAGTTTAACAGACATGTGACCATCCATACCACATGGGAGACAGAGTTATTACTCAACTCAATCTCCCTGAAAATTCAGAGACTAGGGTTTCTCAAGGATAGTATGGCTGACTAGGGAGTCTGCTTCTGAGTGGGGCCATGGGACCAGTGACTCAGAGGGAGTCAGTGGGCTTAGGTGAAGCCACAGGTAGTCAGAAATGCAAAAACCTGAAAAGACACCTGAAAAGGCCAATCTGAGGTTCTACGATAGTGATATTACTTGCAAGAGTAATTGGGGGAGTTACAAATCTTGTGACCTACAGAATAATGGCTGGTTATCCTTTAGGTGGACACCTTAGAAGAATTCAGGCTCTTCATCCTCCTAACCTGGTAGTGTTTCATGAGCTTTCCAAGGCAGTTAGTTTGAGGGAAGGACCATTATTTAAACTATAAACTAAATGTCTCTCAAAGTTAGCTTGGCCAAGCCCAGGAATAATTAAGGGCAGCTTGGAGCTTAAAGGCAAGATGGGGTTTGGTTACATTAGATCCCTTTCACTGTCAAAATTTTCTCAATGTTCTAATTTTTGCAAAGGCGATTTCAGCTCTTTTACCCTGCCTTTACCAACTAAAAGGAAACTGCCAACTTACCTTAGAGTTTTTCGAAGCATTATCACCCTTTGAAAGTATAACTGTGTAGGGAGGATCCCATTGGCCCCACTTCCTGATATTCACACAATCGTATAATCTCCTTCCTTTGTGTACATGGTGGACCTAGTAACTCCATTCTAATGAACAGAATATGGCAAAAATGATTGGATATCACTTCCAAGGTTATGTTATGAAAGATTATGATTTCTATCTTGCTGGCTCTTTTTGCCTGTTCACTGTGATGAAGCTGGCTGCCATATTGTAAGCTGGGCTGTGTAAAGAGTCATATGGCAAGGAACTGAAGGTAGCCTGCAGCCAACAGCCCGTGGGGAACTGAGTCCTGCCATCAACCACATGATCGCACTTGGAAGTGGGTCACTCCTCAGCTGAGCTTTGAGAGGACTGCAGTGACCCTGGCTAATACATTGAGTGGACTTTATGATAAACTTCAAAGCAGAGGACCAAGCCAGCTGCACCTGGCTCCTACCCCACAGAAACAGCGATATAATAAATGTTATTTTAATGTGTTAAGCTTCAGGATAATTTTTTGTGAAGGAACTGATAACCAATACAACAGTGAAAAGCTACAAAATTACAGTGAATGTAAATGTGTTTATCCTCTGAGAGTCACAGCCATCAATGAATAACATAACACTGAGAAGTTCTAAAGGTACAGGGAATTCAAATGTGTTTATACCTGAGAGTCACTGAAGCTGTTGTGCAAAATCAGAGAAACCAACTGAGGTTTTGAGTTTATGGATAACTGTTGCTGATGTCAGTATCCAGGAGCATAAGCCCAATGTTGGAGAGGATAAGAAGCTAAAGAAATGCTATATATCTGATACAAAGTAGGTGCTCAAAAATGCTGGTTGAGTGGAAAGAAAAAAGGGAGGAAGTGATAGATGAAAGAGAGTATGGGATAGAGTGGAGAAAAATGAGAGGAAGGGAGGAAGAGAGAAATGGAGGAAAGGGAAGTGAAAGAAAAATGGAGGGGAGAGGAGAAGAGATAGGAGAATCTGGACGTCTGAGAACCAGGAACGATATTAAGTAATGGCAAGTGGGTGGTATCTTTTGCTCCCATATTTCAAGCAATTCGGAGTAAAATTTCCTTTTGATGAGCAATGTCATGATACGAACAACTTTAGATCCAAAAAAGTTTCACTAAGAAAAAAAAAATCCTCTAAGTCTGAACATTCACAAGGACACCTGATATAGTTGCCATGAAAAGCGTGAACTCTGAAGCAAGAATCCAGAATTCTGGCCCAAGTTCTGCCACTGTTTTATAAATACCTGACTCAGACTCTCAGACTCTATAGTAGAGACTATCAGTTGAAACATGTGGCTAACAGTGGTGGGCAGACTGTATTAGTCTGTTTTCACACTGCTGATAAAGACATACCTGAGACTAGGGAGAAAAAGAGGTTTAATTGGACTTACAGTTCCACATGGCTGGGGAGGCTTTAGAATCACGGTGGGAGGTGAAAGGCACTTCTTACATGGCAACAAGAGAAAACGAGGAAGAAACAAAAGCGGAAATCCCTGATAAACCCATCAGATCTCATGAGACTTCTTAACTATCACAAGAATAGCATGGAAAAGACCAGTCCCCATGATCCAAATACCTCTCCCTGGTTCCCTCCCACAACACGCGGGAATTCTGGGAGATACAATTCAAGTTAAGATTTGGGTGGGGACACAGCCAAACCATATCATTCTGCCCCTGGCCCCTCCAAATCCCATGGCCTCGCATTTCAAAACCAACCATGCTTTCCCAACAGTCCCCCAAAGTCTTAACTCTTTTAAGCATTAACCCAAAAGTCCACAGTCCAAAGTCTCATCTGAGACACGGTAAGTCCCTTCCACCTATGAGCTTACAAAATCGAAAGCAAGCTAGTTATTTCCTAGATACAATGGGAGTACAGGTATTAAATACAGCTGTTCCAAATGGGAGAAACTGACCAAACAAAGGGGTTACAGGGCCCATGCAAGTACAAAATCCAGTGGGGCAGTCATATTTTTAAACTCCGAAACGATCTCCTTTGACTCTAGGTCCCACATCCAGGTCATGCTGATGCAAGAGGTTGGTTCCCATGGTCTTGAACAGCTCCACCCCTGTGGCTTTGCAGCGTACAGCCTCTCTCCCAGCTGCTTCCACAGGCTGGCATTAAGTGTCTGAGGCTTTTTCAGGCACACAGTACAAGCTGTCAGTGAATCTACCATTCTGGGATCTGGAGAACAGTTGCCCTCTTCTCACAGCTCCACTAGGCAGTGCCCCAGTAGGGACTCTGTGTGGGGGCTCTGACCCCACATTTCCCTTCCACACTGCCCTAGCAGAGGTTCTCCATGAGGGCCCCACCTCTGCAGCAAACTTTTGCCTGAGCATCCAGGCATTTCTGCACATCCTCTGAAATCTAGGCAGAGGTTCCCAAACCTCAATTCTTGACGTCTGTACATCTGCAGGCACACCACCACATGGAAGCTGCTAAGGTTTGAGGCTTGCACCCTCTGAAGCCACAGCCTGAGCTGTATGTTGGCCACTCTCCCCCATGGCTAGAGCAGCTGGGACACAGGGAATGAGAATAGCATGGGAAAGACCAGCTCCCGTGATTCAATAACCTCCCCTGTGTCCCTCCCACAACACATGGGAAATCTGGGAGATACAATTTAAGTTGAGATTTGGGCAGGGACACAGCCAAACCATATCACAGACCAATACTGTTTCAGTAGCACACAGTTAACATATTACTATCACAAGACCTACTTCCTTGCCACTTGCCAAATTTTCTACCCCCTCTGTATGCTCCTAACAATAATAAATATGATAAAACTCCCCAGGGAAAGCAAATATCTGGCACATGGGCAAACAATCTCCTCTCCCACCCTTGGCAGACATTGAGGAATGACTCATTGATCTATTGGTCTAAGTCACAGCCTCAGAATTCTTTTCAGCATAGGGCTCCAGGTAGTCATTACCCATCAATCAGCATACCAATGAATGATACCACTGTAAATTTCCACTTTCCTCATCATTACATATTAAAAAAACTGAAGGTATATTAACAAAACCACTTCATAAACAACTTATTTTAAAAAGCGAAAGCTTTCCACAACCAGTACTTGAAATGTTGATCTATGGAATTAACTACAGATTTCTTAGCTTACATGGCTACGTAAATATTTTCTATATTAACTTTCTTCTATTCTCACTGTATTCTTCCCCTTTCTCAGCAGGTCCAGCTGTCTATTGCTTCAGTAAAGGTATCTGGCTAAACATCAAACAGAGATTTCCTGCAAGGCTTTCTGGCTGTGGTTTTTCAAAAGCTTTAGGGACTAGAAGAATTTGTAGGGTTTTTGAAGGAACTGAAAGGGTGGCAGGAAGTGACAAAAGCAGAGACAAACTATCATGGAGAAGCAAAGGGAGAAATGTGTATCCTCATGCACAAAACACCATAGGGAGGGGAAGAGAGAGAAGGAAGAGACCTCAAGAACCAAGAACATATGGAATTTAGTTCCTGCTTCCAAGTAGCACCATCCAGAAGTAACAAAATCTCAAAGAATGGCTACAGAGCAAGTTCAAGCAGCCTTGACTATATATCCATGACTCAAACATGGCTTCTGTAAGGGAATGAAAGGCACTGTAGGGACAGAGACATTGGCCTTCTCATAAATCATCTCTATGACTCAATTATTAAGATAAAACTCTCCAATTCTTTGGCTACATTCTGACACTATACAGGATACTAAGGATTGCAGCAGAGTCTCAGGAATGGGAAGATGAGTCTTGGCAAGTTTTTATTTTTACCTGTCCGGTAAGATGTGAGCTCAGTGAAAAATCAAGTTGAGTTGCGGAAAAATAAAGCAATGTTTTCTTTCATGTTGTGTTTATGGGCTGAGACCTGCTACTTTAACACTCAAGGTCCACCTCAACATGGCTCCCATTGGGCTTTTTAATCCCATGCTACCTTGCAGAGTGGCATGAGCACTGGCTTGGGAGTACGTACTATTTGATCTTAGAAAATCACTTAACCTCCCTGATTTTCTTTCTTCATCAGTCAAAGAGAAATCATAATGTTTCCCTCACAGGGTTACTGTGAGGATTCATTGAGATTATGTACATTAAAATACCTATCACAGTGCCTGACATGGTAAGCATCATATAAATAACAGTCATCATTATCACAAAAATCTGCAAAGGTAGCCTAGTAGGGTTTTCACAGAAATTTCCAGGTTCTTTTCTCTATGGAACAAGTAAAAACTAAAATTCCAGATTGGGAAGAAAGAAGTAACACTGTCTATATTTAAATACAACATAATAGTCTGAGTAGAAAATTCAGTGGACTCTACAATAAAGCTACTTGTATCTCATTTCTTCTTTAAGAAATAAGAATAAATTTGTTCTTAAAGAAGAAATAAAATATAAGTAGCTTTATTGTCAAATTATTTGTTTATTTGTCCTATTATTTATTATTATTTGTTTGTTTATTTGTTCTAGTTTTTCTTAATAAAGAACCAATAAGTGAGTGTAGCAAGGTTTCAGGGTATAAGATTAATATACAAAAATCAATTGTATTTATATATACTAGCAACAAGCTACCCAAAGTTGAAATTTAAAAAGCAATACAACTTGCAATACCATCAAAAAATATGAAATAGGAATAAATATTTTAAAAAGACATAAAAGACTTGTGTAATGAAAACTAAACATTGCTGAGAGTAATTAAAGAAAATCCAAATAAATGGAGAGAAAAACCATGTTCATGGGTCAGAAGACCCAATGTTGCCAAAATGTGAAATCTCCCCAATCATAGTTTCAGTGCAACCCCAGTCAAAATTCCAGCAAATTTATTTAGAAGTTGACAAGATGATTATAATTTTTATATAAAAATGCATATAGGACATGCTAATACAACTTTGAAAAGTAGAACAAAGTTTGAAGTCTTGTACTACTTGATTTCCAGACTTATTTTATAGCTAAGGTAACTAAGATATTGTGATATTGATGTCAGGATATTAAAGCAGATCCATGGAACAAAATAGAGTCCAAAGATATATATATGGCCAACTGATATTTGACAGACATATACAGTTAATTCAGCGGAGAAAACATAGTTGTTTTGACAAAGGGTGATGAAAGCAATTGAATATCTATTGGTAAAACAATAAAGTTTGACTCATATCTCACACCATGCAGAAAAACTAACTCAAAATGCATTCTAGAAAAACATTTGAAACTTAAAACAATAAAATATCTAGAAGAAAACATAGGAAAAACATTGTTACCTTGAGATAGGCAAATATTTCTTAGATATAACACCAAAAGCATGATCTATAAAAAACCAAATTGATAACTTGAAATTTATCAAAATTTAAAACTTCTGGTCTTTAAAAGAGAATGAAAGAAGCCATAGACTAGGAGAAAATCTTTGCAAAGAATATAGCTTATAAAGGCTGTATATCTAGGATATATAAAGAGCTCTCAATATTCAACACTAATAACAAAAGCCTCATTTTAAAAAATGGGCAGAGACTTGAATGGACATTTCACCAAAGAAGATATATGGAGGACAAATCAATACCTAAAAAGATGTTCAACATCATTAGTCATTAGAGAAATGCAAATTAAAATCACAATTACATATCCTTAAACATGTATTAGACTGGCTAAAATTGAATAGACTTGCCATAAGAAATGTTGGCAATGTTGTAGAAGAACTGGAAGTCTTATACACTGCTCTTGGGAATGTAAAAGGATACAATGAATTTTGAAAACAATTTGGCAGTGCCTTAGAAAATTAAATGTACACTCACTGTATGATCCAGCCATTCCACTCCTATATATTTGCCCAAGATAAATGAAAGCATATTTCCATATAAAAATGTATGTATGAATGTTCCTATCAGCTTTCTCTGTAATAACCAAAATATATCCATACAATGGAATACTACTCATCAAGGAAAAAGAAATAAACTATTGATATGCTACATCATGGGTGAAATGAAAAATAATTACATTGGGTGAAAGAAGCCAAACATGAAATAGCACATATTGTATTATTTCATTTTAAACAATTCTGGAAAATGGAAACTACCCTATAGTGACAGAAGGCAAGTCTGAGTTTCCCTGAGTTTGGAGCTGAGAAGGGTAGGGAGATTACAAAGAAACACCAGGAAGCATCTGTGGGTGACTGATATGTTCACTATCTTGAATGTGTTGACATTTTCACAGGGGCGTACGTATGTCAAAGTTTATCAAATTGTGTAATTTAAATGTGTACTATGTATTATGTATCAATTGCCCTTTAATAACGCGCTTTTTAAAATAGTTTAACATATTCCTATCACATAATCCAGCCATTCCATTCCTAGGTATTGATCCAAGAGAAACAAAAGCATGTATTCATACAAAGACCTGTGCATGAATGTTCATAGTGGCATTATTTGTAATAGCCAATAACTGGAATAAAACCCAAACATTCACCAACGGGTGAATGAATGAGTAAACAAATTGTGGCACATTCATTCAATGGAATGCTACTCAGCAACTAAAAAGTAAACATGTTGCCACATGGATGAATGTTAAAATAAGTATGTTGTATACAACAGAAGCCAAACAAAGGAGAGTACATACTGCATTATTCCATTTATATTATATTCTTGAATCTGCAAGTGCATGTAGAGTGAGACAAAGCAGATTGTGGTTGTTTGGGGAGAGGGACAAGAGGGAAGGATTACAAAGCAGCACTAGGAAACTTTCCAGGATGATAGATTTCTTCATCTTGACTGTGATGATGGTTTTGTGAGAATAGACATGTCAAAACTTATCAAATATTATAATTTTATTTGTGTAATTCATTTGTGCAATTTATTGCATGTCAATAACACCTCAATAGAAAAACTAAAAACAAAATGAGCATAAAATAGCAAAAGCAGTAAATACTTTCTGGGTACAAGAAAGTATTGGCTCAGCTAAATTGCTGTCTACCCTTCAGCAAGTCCTCTATCACCTCCAGACCCCCATTTCTGATTTTGTCATGTGAAAATCAGCTTGACGCTCTTTCATATTTGTTCCACTTCTAATAGTCTATGCTACTATTTTTAATCATTGATATCAGGGTTCTTCAAAAGACTTTAAAGAGCCTGCCTGTGAGCTTCCTTAGGAACCTTCAAAATTAATTAACTAAGGAGAGAGACATGGCTCGCCCTCCACATTTCTGGGTCCCCAGGGAAGGAACCACATCTTCCCCAACTTGTGCAGGATCTCAGAACAAGTGCCCTACCTGGGAACAAGTGTCCCAGGTAGTAAAATGTTTTATAAGGAGACCTGACTCACTCTTATCTTCGTAGCTCCTATAGGTCTGCAATTCTGCCACCATAATCCCCAAAATAACCTACAATTTTAGTGAGAACACAACCAGGGAGAGCTTAATTTGAAAGATGATGATCCTTACTGCCTTTCCAAAGGCAGTGGGTATAGTTGAAGGCAATATTAGCCTATATCTTCTATCCAACAGTTATGAAAATTAAAACTCCTATGTTTAAGAGTGTGTACCCACCATGCATGTGTATGGTTACCTTATAACTTATTAGTACGCAGAGTGAGCTCTCTTTGCTTGCTTTTTCTAACAAGAGCTGGGATAAATCATAGCCCTTGACTTGTCTTACTGATTTCCTGTTGGAAGTTGTGGACTTTATTGTTAGCCTAATGTTTCTCTGCTAAGTGCCTTGGGACTCATATTCCAACCACAGTCCCATCCTTGAATCAAAATCATGAGATAAAATATTCATGAGATAAAACACCCAATCAAGTGTAAGGGTGAAGGCTAGAATATTTTGTGCCTTGTCATTAGACAGAGCTTAGGACAGAGGCAGAACCAGATAATGGTTTGTCCCATCTGCTTCTGCATAGTAGAAATTTCCTAAAGGTGCATAATTTTGATGTGGCTCTAAAGTGCCTGGCTTAATGCCAGGGACCAACTGGGGAGTGCAGTGACCTGAGTTCTAGGTCCAGATTTACAACCAATTTAACCTGTGTTTTGGTCAAACCATGTAAGGTGCCTGGGTGGTCAGGCTCCTCCTTTGTAAAAGGACGTAAAGGGCTCCTACACTCCTTCCCTTAAGGAACTAGTTAGTTGACCCAAATGAGTGAAGCACACCTGTAAGACTCCAGGGAGTAGGACACAGTTGTCTCAACTCTGATCATTCTGAAGCGCTCACCCTTTGCCTTGATGCATCCAAGTCCAATGAATACTGAGAAAAAATAAAATATGCACAAAATAAAACTTGCCTACAACCCACAGTTTTTAAACTCTGGCCTCAAAGATTGCCAAAGTCTATTCTAATCCTAAAAACCTAAGATTGTCCAAGCCCAAGTGCACTGGACAGTGTGTGTACAGTAGCTTAGATCAAGTATGACATCCAGTGGCCTATTTGGCTAATGACACTTGGAGACTTTGAAATAATCTGGGGAATTCTGATCTCTTTGGCACTTAATCTTGCAGAAAAAAATTCAATTGAAGAAAGGGAACTGGAACTAACAAGTATTCTCCACTGGGTTGCAAGCACTGCAAGAGAAATTTTTGCCGTTTATTCCACCCACACCTCACAGTAACTATGCAACCAATGTTATTAACTACCAAAATGGACAAGAAAACAGAAAGAGACATAGAGATGAACTAACTTGCCTAACTATCTTACCAACCCTGCAAATAAGAATTTCTAAATATTATCTGACTCCTGAAAACATGCTGCATCCATCATTCCAAGACTTCGGAGAACTTGTTTCCAAGTTTCAATTTTACAAATGTGAAGATTAACCTGAGGAAGGATAAGTGATACCCAAAACATAGCTACTTAAGGACAGAGATGAGGCTGGAACCCAAGGCTTGCAGATCTACCTATTAATTATGAGATCCAATATATCATAGAAATGTCTTTACCTCCAAACAAGGCCTTTAAAACACAGACTATGCTCACAAAGACCTTTTGCCTCACTTCAGAAAAAGAGGTAGAGCTACAATTAAGCCCCTACGCTGACAATTGGGAGACTAGAAATAAACCTATTATAAAGAGTTGGCAGTAGAAAAAGGACAAAAGAAGAATTAATAATTTTTAAAAATATCTCTTGAATGTGTATAGTGCTATTAGCATTGGGGCAAAAAGTCTGATGCACTTTTCAGTTCCAAAGGTTTCACCCTATACAACCTGGCATAATAACTAATGTCCACGATGATGACACTGGGCCATTAAGAGAGATTGAATTATTCTTACAGTCCTATATTTAATCAAGTACGGAAATATGTAATCTAATTTGGAAATCTTTAAGATTCAAAATAATGAGAGTTAACATTTTGTGTGCAGCTAAATATCTTATCTTGAAGACAGGCTTTCATTTGCCACATTCTTAAACCTTTGAGTGTGGTCTATAGAAGTAGTCGGAAGTCATCTCCCATCTGGCCCAAAATTCTTCTCCCATTACTCTTTGGTTTATGCCACAAATATAAGTGCACTATTCCCAGATAAGGACTATATTCAATATCCACAGCCAGCCTGTTTTGCCATGACAAAACCTGGTCCCTTTCAGTTCAGTCTCAGAACAGAGTCAATTCAAGAAGCAGTTTATCAGGAATTCAAATTTTTACTTACATTTCCCAAATGACTGAAAGGAATTCAAATATAAAGTCCAGAGTAGCCTTGGTAAAGGTGTCATCTCGCCTTTGTCCACTTCCCTCACATACTGCGTCTTCTCTGGGATTTTCAGTAAATGTTTTTTCTGCTCCCCTACCGACAAGACTTCTCTTTCACCTGAAATTTCTCCCCAATATCCACCTCCTTTTTTTGTCTCCTTTATCTTGACTTAGCCATTCCCATTTGTCAAAAGTTAACTCCCACTTTAGAGTTTAATCCAAATACAATAAAATCTCCTTTTCACGGAATTCTTCAATCCTATCACTGAAAATGAATTCCTTCTCCTACTACATTACAATGACTTCTGTAGTTCACATCCAAGAGTAATAGTTAGACTTAAAGAAAAGATTAGAACAGGCTCTAGAGTTATCAATCCTATTTTACTTGTTTAGTTACCATTTATTATGCCCCTTCTGTATGCCAAGCATGTTGCATGCATTTTGCATGTGTTAACTCTTTAAGTCTCGCTGCTTACCTATGAGATAATTACTATAAACCTCATGCTTTAAGATATGATAACTATAGCTTAAAGAAATTAAGTACCTTGCCAATAATCACATAGCCAATGAGTGGCATAACCAAGTTTCAAAACCAGAAATGCTGACTCCAGAGCTGAGGTTATTAACCACTGGGATGGCCATGGAGGAGTGCCACTCAGACGTCCTTTAAGAGAACCTGCCACAGTGAGCATAGTTGGATCTGCCACATTATTTATACTCTTACATTTGGTAGCTAGTCAGACATGAGTAGGGCAGGAGAAGGCTCCTACTACCCCGAAACACACCAAAAATGTTAGACAACTATCAGGTGATGATCAAGCAGTTGTTAGCTCTCTCTCTAAAATAATAATTGATCACAGCTGGTGCCAGGGAAAGGCAGCCTCCCAATAGATAGAAACACCAAATCTGGTGATCAGCAGCTTCCCAACAAGATCTCAGGAGTTGAGTGAGTGGGCTCAAGCATGTGCATTAAGAGGCAAATGGTAGAGTTTAACTGATATATGATCTTTTAGGATCCTTCTACTGGAAAGGAAAAAACGTCTCAAGCGAGCATTCATCCAACTCCAATAAACACACCACGCATGTGTACTTCCCAAGTGCTAGCAGGCCACACTGTACATGTGGACAGCCCAACCCAAGAGAAGAATCACTGGAGAAGGGATGCAAGACCCCAGAACAATGCCGATGTACAAAACCTAAAGTCAAAAGGTCAAACCACACACTTGATCTCTGAAGTTGCCCGCTTGGCCCTCTTCTTACTTTCTTTCATTCCTGCTTTAAAACTTGCCTCAGTCTCTCCTTCTGCCTTATCCCCTCATTCAAATTCTTTCTTCTGAGGAGGTGAAAATTGAGGTTGCTGCTGACCCATATGGATTTGCCAGTAACAATAACAAGGTCATACTTTCCCTGGGTTACCCCCCAAAAATGACTAAGCACAGTAGAAGGACAAGAGCTGGGCCATTATTGTCATTCTTGCCCAACACAAGATCCCTTTATCAAGCATTCTTTGCTGAGGAACTCCTCACCAGCCTGATCAATGCTTTCTCAAGACTGCACTGTAGTCTGAGGATCTTCCTTTTCAATCATGCCTTCCTCCATCTCTCCTTTCACAAATACCATATCTGTACTGCAGTCTGAAGGTTCACCAAACTGTTTCTGCTCCTTTCCCTTTACCCTAAATAGGTATTTTTCCATTAAATCTCTGGCATGCCTAAGCCCATCTCAGCTTCTGCTCCTTGAAAGACACAGGTGGTACCATGAGTGGTCCAGGAAAACTGGTAATATAATGGGGTTCCAGGACTGGCTAACTCACCACCCACTTGGCAAGAAGGACTCCATCCCAAATAGAATATCAAATACAGATAGTCCTTGGCACAGGTGACAGGCCAACTGCTGAAGTTTTCCTTGATGTTGACCTGGGAAAATGCCCTAGTCACAGTTCAATGATTCAGTGGGAACAGCTCAATGATTCAGGCATTTGAAAGATATTTGGGACCTACTCCTACAAAGACAGCAGAGCTGGTAAATCAAGTTATATTAATGCTTCACAGAGACATCATGTGAAAGTGAGGATGACTGGCAACCAGCTACAAGCTAAGTGAGGAAACCATGGAGCCTGTTTGTTAATTTATCTCTTGTAATAAAAAAAAGGCATGGCTGAGGAGCAGATTCAGAACTTGAGAGTCAGAAATGCAGAACTCCAGAGACATTTAAATACACAGCCAAAGTAGGTCTGTTATACTAAGGCCAGGACTCTGGTTAGGAAAACATGGGACCCTGGAATATAGGATGGTGATATCTGAGTGGATGGCCACAAGGATTTTGGCTCTGGAGACTATCCAGACCTTGCAGAGGTAGCCCACTGCGCCACAGTAAGAACCAGCACTTCACTTATGTGGAAGACACTGCAGAAGCTTTAACTCCACAAGGCAATGGGTAACTTCCAAAAGAGTTGCTCCCATCTCCTCTTCTTACTCCCCACACCACACCAATGGGTAGGATTAAATCCAACAAAACCCAGCTCAGGACGCACTGGGCTTTATAAGAGGAAAAGGATTATATATACTTCAAAGGAATGGCAAGAATTACCTAGTAGGTACACGCAGGAGCTGGGATTGGATTGGATTGGGCTTTGGCTTGATCAAGAGGCCAAAGCATAAAACTGGATAAGGAAGAATTCATGGACTCGAAGGCACTTTCTTGAGATGTAGGATTTAATGCTCTCGGAAGGGTCCCTGGATAAGGGGCAAACTCACTACTGAGTGGCATACTAGTTTCCCATTGTTGATGTAACACATTATCACAACCTTAATGGCTTAACACAACACAAATTAAGTAACTTACAGTTGTGGAGATCAGAAGTCTGAAATAGTTCTTACTGGGCCAAAACGAAGGTGTTGGCAAGCTGCATACCTTCTGGAGACTCTAAGGAAGAATCTATTTCCTCATCTTCTTTGGTGTCTAGAGCCTGCTAATGTTCTTTGGTTCATGGCCCCTTCATCCATCTTCAAAATCAAGTGTAGCATTTTCAAATGTCTCTTCCTCTCTAACCATCCTTCTTCTGTTTTTCACTTACAGGGACCCTTGTGGTTATAATGGGATACTGGGATATGTGGATATCATGGGATACTGGGATACAGGATAATCTCCCTATCCCAAGATCCTAGATTTATCTGTACCCGCAAAGTTCATTTTGCCATGTAAAATAATACGTTCACAAGTTCTGGGGATTAAGATATAGACATCTTTAGGGGGAGGGGGCATTATTCTGCCTACCTCAGGTAACTCTTTGGAACCTGGAAAAAGTAAAAGCCCACACTGATTGAAGCAGAAATACTTAGGTTTTCCTGGAATATGGAAAACACCAGGAGACTTTGGAGATTACTGGATATAGGATTTGAGTTGATATTAACTCCTGGAAATATCATCAAATCATCATCATTATCACCTGTTAAAGTGGGGCTTCTCAAGTATCAGGTAATAAATGGAGACTGGCTAAAGTCTGGCTTACTGGGGCCCCACCAGGTCCACAAACCCACTTAATGCTCACTGCTATTCACCTGAGCCAGTGTTGTTGAACAACAGTCTCCCCGAGAAAAGAAAATAAAAGCCCAATGCCTGGTGGTCCTCTTTGTTTCTAGAGAGAGAACATCCCACGCCTAGATATACTGCTCTGGCCAATCTACAGGATGTGATACAAGCTGGCCTGCCACTGGGGCCATATGAGCCTGCAGACCCCGTGGTGTGGGAGGGATCGGGGATAGGATGAGATGCACTGTGGAGTGTATGGCAAGCCCAAAGGAGACATTTACACCGCAGGTCTGTAAGTATCTAGCCAGGCCACATCATCCGCAGTGAAGAAACAGCTCCCGGCTCATTACGGGGCCCTGCTACCGATGAAATGCCTGACACCTGCTTCTCAAACGGTCTGAACCCACAGCCCGTCTGTTAAACTGAATCACTTGTTTCAGCCTCCCTCCTGCTGGAGCTGAGAGATAGTCCAGAGGAGGCCAGGCTAGAAGTCGAGCTGAGGAACACCACACACTAAAGCACACAGAAGCCCCTTCACGCCAACAGTGTACCTCACCTCAACCCTCTACCAGAGTGAGCTCCTTCCCCATCAAGTTCAGGGTGTGGTGTTTAAATGATTTCCTCCAAAACCGAGAGGGGTTTTCCGAGGAGCCTCACTCCAGGAGTATATTTTTCCTTCTGCCAAGCTCCTCAACTCCTAAAGCAAGTAGATCTATGGCACATTTGCCCTGGAATCTCAAGAGCTTTGCCCCTTGCTCTCAGGTCCCTGGCGCAGTTGTTTACTATTCTCCCATTCTATGCCATTTTACCAAAATCCTTCCTCCAAGTTCACCACCCTCTCAAGGCCACAGCAGCTTACAGGCAGATTCTGAATATGGAGGATTGCACAACGATCTTGAAAGTGAACATCAGCCCCAGTTCACTTCTAGCCACGGAGTTTTATAGCTTCCCCTGGAAGGAGAAGAAGAGTAAGAAAAGATCTTCTAACTTGGAACCCTAAAGGGAAGAGAAGGGTCAGAAAGCCTACACTAGCACCTAAATTCAAACCAAACACACAGTTGGGATGAAAAGATACAATTATTTTCATGATGTTCCATAATAAGATTTCTAATCCGAAGTCTAAGCTTTCTTCCTGTCTCCTCAAACTTTTTCATTCTCCTTTTGTAAGTCCACAATTTGAAGAATTGAAGCCAGGGGGCAGGACAAAATGAATTCTACAACATGGGACAGACACCCAAGTTTCCTCTACACACTTCATAAATCTTGTCACCTGCTTTCCTTTTCTTTGTGGGGTTTTATAGACCCATAATAGCTTGGAATGAGAGAATGAAATATCCAGGATCTCATTTGGTACTCAGTTCAGCCCGAAGACATAAGACACACTATTTCCTGTTGATACGTGGAGAAACTGAGCCACAGAGGCACAGAGAGTGAGGGACACAGCCAGGATTCAAAGAGCCCACCTTGTCCTGTCCCCTATCCTGAAGGGAAGCTCTCAACCAACTTTCAGATATAAAGGACCCAAAATAGTCATCTTAAAAAAAGTAGCTCTGGACTAGTGACCTTCTAGAGTTACCAGTTCTTTAATATTTGTTTCTTATTGGTAAGATACAAAATCTGTGATCTCTTCAAGAGAGAGGCTTTGAAAATTGAATCCCAGATAATTGAGTTATAAATTCTGCTTTCATGGCTAAGAAACCCAGAGCTTAGTAGAGACCTAGAGGTGACATATCTTATCCAAATTAAGAATTCCTTGGAGACATTCTTTCTCTCCAAGTATCCCTCAAAAAATCAGGGCCAACTTTAGGAGTAGTAGATGGCTGTGTTTTTGAGGAGTGACACACAAAGACTACTCATCACAAACAGGATACAATTTCCAACATTCAAAGGAACAAATCACTTGCTTCTCCAAGAAGAACCTTTAAAGTGTCTCTATCCCAGGGAAATGTCAACTGAAAAGGGGGGCTCTTGTGACACTCCTTGTCAAGCTGATTATCTTGACCTCAACCACGTGAAAACCAAAATGACCTATTGAGAGGTCGTGTAATTCAGTGGGAATAGCATAAGCTTAGAAATCAGGCAGGCCTGGGTTTTAATTCTAGCACTACCATTTTCTACTATATGCTTTGTACAGGTTGCTTCAACTCTGTCAACTCCTACTCCCTCCTTTGTAAACCAGGGATAACATCACAAGATTGTAAGGAGGTGTAGTCAGTTAACATGGCTGAAGCACCTGGCACAGTATCTGGCACCTGCGAGACCGGTATTGGTAACATATTAAAATAAACAGGCCATGTTCAACTAAATGTAAAAAACATTGATTAGACAAACTTAAACAGGTTTCTTGCCTTCAGAGTTTCTGGAAACCTGTGTTGTCCTAATGTGCATGGTAAATCTTCAAGAGAGGGACTATTATAGCAATTCCCAAACATATTGGATCATAGAACTTTTTTCATGGCACTAACATAAACAATGCTGAAAAAAACAATTTGGAGCAAAACCTAATAGACCCTTAACAGACAAAACTTTCCTCCTTTCTTCTCCCACCCAGACTTCTTTACCTCCTAAAACTAACATACAAATAAGACACTTTGGTCTTTGTGACTTCAGTGACATCAGAAGTGTACTTTTGGGTTTTGATATTTTAATCTTAAACTTTATCATTTAAAATAGTAGTTTTATGAATGAAAACAGCTAGGCACTGCGGCTTAAGCCTGTCATCCCAGCTACTTTGGAGGTTGAAGCAGGAGGATGACTTGAGCCCAGGAATTTGAGGCTACAGTGAGTTATGATGACACCACCGCACTCCAACCTGGGCGACAGAATAAGACTACAAGACCTATCTCTAAAAAAACAACCACCGCCCCCCACCCAAACTCCCTGCCAAAAAAAAAAAAAAGGAAAACAAATGTTTTAACATGTATTGACAAGATACTTATGAATGAGTGTTATTTATACTGAATTTTTAAAGATAGCTTTGAGAACCTCTCCAAAGAGCTCAATCAAAGCACTATAAGGTAAGTTCAGGTAAATTATGAGATTAAAATATATGCCCTTAAATAAAGAGCAAAACATTTTCCTTCATTGTCATCTGGCCTACATTTACAGTCTTTGCATTATTTTCTGTCCAATTCAGTAGATGGCGCTGTAGATTGAACATAGAGAAAACCCATAGCGTTCATGTGGATTCATCCTTGAATGAATATTCTTGTTTTGTTTTTGTTTACCCTTTCTAGTTTCGATATTGTTCATCTGCTAAGAGGGTAACTTGTGTATTTTGTGGGAGCGGGATGGGGCAAAGTAGTGTAAGTAATGATTTTCTGCCCCTACTGGAAACTCTCCCTGTGCCTCTTAACCCCTTGAAAATTGGCATTTATAGAATTCCCTAGCTCAAGAAGGCCAAACGCTGGACTATCATTTGACCACCGACACAGACCCGGCCCATATCAGACAGTGCTAATCACCACTCGAGGCTGGTGACCAGCCAGTGCTGATCAATCATAGCCACTTTTCCACAGGAGCCAAACAACATTTCTCAATTCTTTTCAATACACTTTTCCAAGCAGCTACTATAAATCCCTCAACCAAGGCACCAAAGATACAATCTATTTCTAATATCTGCCATAGAGTTCGGAGATTTTTCAAGATCAAATCCTTGATAATATTCAAAGTTGTTAAGAAATGTATCCAAGCTTATCAGATGTGACTGAACCAGGACAATAATTCAGGACTCTTGACTCTAGTGGAAGAATTTGTATTCCACCCTGACTTAATGCCCTACTGCTAAGAGTCAGACTGCTGAAGTACAGCCCGGGAGGACCAAGTTCAGATAACCAAGCACAAAAGGTTTGTCTGGTCTCTGGTGGCCCCACTTATCATTTGGAGATGGGGAGGGGAAGAACAGGCAGAAATTAAACCCAAAAACAGTTCACGGGGGCCTGTACTATTTGTGCAGGCCAATTTTGTGCTGACCCAAGATAATCCTGCTCCATGGACCCAGAGAGGCATAGCCCTCCAGGTGCTCCCCCTTCAGGGCTCGCCACCTTCAGTTACAAAGAATTTTTATCCCTTGTTTTTTATAAGGCAATCAGGTATCAACTTTGAGTCAGATGGCAGGTCTCTTCATTAATATTGCATTTCCAGGGATGGATTTTTCATCTTCTAATTTTGTTGTTTAAACGTGTTTTGGGGAATAAAGTGGGTGAAGCTCTTAAACTATATCCTGTGACTTTTTTCCCCCAAAACTACTGATGATGTCAGAATGAACATTTTCAGTGGGCTGGGGGGCATTTCTAGATGAAATTCAGTCATGATTTTAAATATCATGCATCCAAAAGTCGTATTGCGTCCCTCAGTCTCATCCCTGATTTT
The DNA here is from genome assembly GCF_043159975.1 of Macaca nemestrina. Classification (NCBI taxonomy): domain Eukaryota; kingdom Metazoa; phylum Chordata; class Mammalia; order Primates; family Cercopithecidae; genus Macaca; species Macaca nemestrina. The sequence continues at coordinate 46,859,178 of NC_092133.1, read as the reverse complement.
CATCTAGCAGTTGAAACTCTTATAGGCAGTGCTATTCTCCAGTCAACCCAGATTTGAAATCTGTCATTTTCAAATCCCCCCTTTCCTTTACCCTGTTTCCCCCAGTCGTACTAATTCTTGTCTATTCTGCATCTGCCCTTTTTTTAAATGTCAATGAAATATTTCAAGCCAATAGAAAAGGTCAAAATAATAACCTAATGGATACCCACATACTCATCATTAAGTTCTGTCAAATGTTTGCATTTTGTCGAACTTCATGGTATTTTTTTAATAAAAGTCATATTTACAATTAAAGGCCTTGCAAATCCATCCCTGATATCATTTATTTATTGCTTTAGCTAACAAATATTTATCAGTCATTACTAAGTGCTAAGCCCTATTCTAGGATTGGGCGCACATCAGCAAATGAAAGAAAGCCCCTACTTTCATGGAGCTTACATGGCCCAGAAGTTACCTCCATCCCAAATTTGGTATCAATTGTTTCACGTACATTTTCTCATTTATTCCATTTTATATCCCAAACAATATACACTATTATCATGCATGTTTTCAAACTTTATCTAAAGAGTACTTTATTAACATGTAATACATATGCTTCTGCCACTTACCTTTTTGCTTCACACTTTGATAATTATTTTGAGACCTGTAGCTCCAGTTCATATGTGTTAACTGCAGTGTTCCATTGTGTGGAACACCCGTAATTTATTGATCTACTTTCCCTGTTGAGGAACATTTAGATTATTTTGCAATTTTCATAATTAAAAAACATTCTGTGATGAATAAGCCCCCCTCCCCAGGACTATATTTATATGGCCTCTTTCCCACTCATTACACTTGCCAATGCCTTGTTCCTAAGAGGAGTTCAGCCAATATGTGCTCTCTTGAATATTCTTCTAGAGCTGACCAGAAGTTTATTAGTGGACCACTCTGTCTTTCAGAGAGAGTGGAGATTCCTCTCCTATCTTCAGAAAAGAATTTACATAATACAAGGATAAGAGAAAATTATCCCCATTACTAAAAGATACAATTTTATTGGAAGAAGTGTAAATAAGGTGAATTGAAGCAAAATGCCCTTTGTCTTCTTTGGCACAAGCTTCCTTGAGCCCAGCACTGCTTTATTCTTCTTATCAGTATAGTAGTAATATCTGCAATGGTCTTTCTCAACCCTGACTGCCCATTAGAAGCCCTGGGAAGACTTTAAAAAGCCTGACCCTCAGCCACTCATCATACCAATCAATTGAGAATGTCTGGAGTGGGTTCAAACATTAGCACATTTTTTTAAGTTCCTCAGATATCTGTAATGTGCAGCCAAGGTTGAGAACCACGGAGCTAGGGCAGGGGTGATCCTCAAATTATGGGCCCCAGCACGCTGCTATGTGCTGAGCTCTCTGCCAAATTTTGGTCAATGTGCACAATTTATTTGCACTCTTACTAAAGATGCATGTGGTTCTTACATTCTTAAAATGATCACCATTTAGCATTCTGTCACCATTTGTGTAGAACGGCTTACTGTGCTGACCATGTACTTATATAACCTCAAGGCTAAGTCCTTCCATGTTCCACTAAACTTGTGACATTTCTCTGGCATCAGTCGAATGTTGTCAATGCCTCTTACCTACAGAAGATTCAGTGGCCTTTACCTCTCTACAACATGTCACATAAATTTTTCTTGGCTCACTGTTCTGACAGGTGTCATTATAATAGTGTGTTTCCTCTCTAGTAGGAAAAATGAATTGCACATATTTACTGAAGTATACAGTGTTGTCCAGCCCCATGTTCTAGAACTAATATAAGGGTATTTTTTAATCTTGAAATTTGTTCTTTATATCAAATGGTTACCTTTTAATCTCTTAAAACGCATTACCAATAATTCAACTATCATAAATAAATCATGAAGCTTGAAAGATTATAAACCACAATCTAAAGGGCTCATATTAGGTTGTGAAAAGCAAAAGGGTTCAAGGAGGCTACTTCTTCTGGTTTTAGTGTACATTCATGTTTCTGAAACTTAGGTCTTTCTAGGAGTTCAATACTTAACTATAAGAAATTTATGATGTTGTATTTTGATTCCAGGCAAAGGCAAAATATTTATATAAATGCAGGACTGTTCTCCAGGGGGCCTTGGACTGACCAAGTTCTCCCCTTCTTTCTTGTTTGTAGTTCTTAAGAATAACTAGATTGTGCTAAAAATGCAACATCCTGAGGAAGGGAGGAACTGCATGGAATAGCCTAGGCCTTATTCCTGTCCCTCCTAGGGAATGTAACACTTTGAGTTAGGCAAGAACTGCCTAGTACAACTGCATGGAATAGCCTAGGCCTTATTCCTGTCCCTCCTAGGGAATGTAACACTTTGAGTTAGGCAAGAACTGCCTAGTACAGCTCAGGCTTTGTTCCTCTCTCCCCTGGAAGCCGGATGTTCTTTGGAGTCCTGCTTAGTGAGCCACGTTGCCCTTGAGGTATGTAATCCAGAAGGGGTTGCCTTTCTGGGTCCTTGAGTTGTAGCACAAGTGGGACACGTGAAGTTGAGGCACCATCTGCCCCAGGTAAGTTTCTTGAGCTTTGGGGGACTGTCTCACAATGTATCCTAGGCTTCTCTCTTTTTTTTCTTTTTTTTTTTGAGACGGAATCTCACTCTGTCGCCCAGGTTGGAATGCAATGGCACAATCTCCTTTCACTGCAAGCTCCGCCTCCCGGGTTCACGCCATTCTCCTGCCTCAGTCTCCCAAGTAGTTGGGACTACAGGCACCCGCCACCACAACCAGCTAATTTTTTTTTTTTTTTTTTTTTTTTTTTTTTGAGACGGAGTCTCACACTCTAGCCCAGGCTAGAGTGCAGTGTCACCATCTTGCGTCACTGCAAGCTCCACCTCCCAGGTTCACGCCATTCTCCTGCTTCAGCCTCCCGAGTAGCCTCCCGAGTAGCTTCAGCCTCCCGAGTAGCCACACCAGGCTAATTTTTTGTATTTTTAGTAGAGACGGGGTTTCACCATGTTAGCCAGGATGGTCTCCATCTCCTGATCTTGTGATCTGCCCGCCTCAGTCTCCCAAAGTGCTGGGATTACAGGCATGAGCCACCTCACCGGGACCCTAGGCTTATCACTTTCTGCCTGTTTGTAGGTAATAAATCTACTACATTTAACTTGTTGCATATGAATGTGTTCTGTCTCACCAGCTGCAAACAAGTTGGTAACCAGTGCACAGTGAACTTGCTCCATAATAAGCATACTAGGAACTATATTGAGTACTTCTTATGTGCTAGGGATTCTAAGTGTTTAACATGTGTATCTCATTAATCCTCACAAAGTGAGATAAAGTATGGCATTAGAGTTGAAGAAAAAGCATAGAACACTTATTAGCTGGGCCGAAGGATGCATAGCTGATAGGTGATAAGGATAGAACTCAAACCCAAAGCATGTAACTCCTAGGCCCACCTTTGTAATCACTACACTATGCTATTCCTTAAACTATCACAGCTTACTGAAAGAAGGAGTGAGATGGGTTTAAATGTAATTGATGCCTTGTGCCATGTGATGATCAACTGATGCCTTGGCATCTGCTCAAATTTGAACTTCATGATAGAACAAACAGAGAAGATTGATGATTAGAAGTAAGTCATCAAACTCACTATAGCATAGTGGACTCAAAAAGACTCTTACAAGAGAGGTCAGAATCATAGTCACATTACAAGTGATTTAATTTCTGTAATAGAACTTCATGAACCACATTTAATAATTATTATTTGATTCTTACGGTTCATAGTTTTTCAGTGTATTCAGTATTCCTTACTTATTTATATAGTTGCAGAAGATTGATAAATAAAATGATTTATTCCTAATTCTTTTTCTGCATATTTAACTAATATTTTAATAAGGATTATAAGAAAATATGGGATCCATGAAGATTGTTTTTCCTTTTAACTCCAGTTCATTTATCACTCAAGTTTAAGGAACACTGATGTAGACTTAAGGACAAAGATGCACCAGAAGTCCCAAAGTTCACAGATGGTCCAATCCTGGTCCCCAGGGCTTAGGGTCCAAATCCCCAGTGTTTCTTGCCCAGCCTTGTGCTCTCTGTTTGGATCTAGCAACACAAATTATCCAGGACGGCTGACTGAGCATCCAGGTTTTCCAGAAACCTATTTTACTCCCAATTTCTTACCTCTGTAACTACCTAACTTGTCCATAGATCTAGCCCACTGATATAGCTTAGATTCTTGTCCCCACCCAAATCTCATGTCAAATAGGAGGATGGGCCTGGTAGAAAGTGACTGGATAATGGGGACGAATTTTCTTCTTGCTGTTCTTGTGATAGTGAGTTCTCACAAGTTCTGATGAGTTAAAAGTGTGTGGTACTTCCCCCTTCTCTCTTTCTCTCCTGCCGCCCTGTGAAGACAGTGCTTGCTTCCCCTTTGCCTTCCGCCATGATCGTAAGTTTCCTGAGGCCTCCCAGTCATGCTTCCTGTACAGCCTGCAGAACTCTGAGTCAATTAAACATCTTTTCTTCATAAATTACCCAGTCTCCGGTAGTTCTCTATAGCACTGTGAGAACAGACTACTACACCCACCATCACAGGTGACCATACTTTAAATGAACACCCTATAAGTAGAAGAAATAATTTCAGAGCTCAGAGAGAAGGCTTTTGAATTAACACAATCAAACAAAAATAAAGAAAAAAGAATAAAAAGAAATGGACAGTCTCCAAGATATATGGGATTATGTGAAATGGCAAAACCTAAGAATAGTTGGTGTTCCTGAGGGAGAAGAAAAGATAGTAAGTGTGGAAAACTTACGTGAGAGAATAATTGAGGAAAACTTCCCTGGCCTGGCTAGAGAGCTAGATATCCAAATCCAAGAATCGCAGAGAATTCCTGGAAAATTCAGTGCAAAAAGATCTTCAGGCTATCTAAAGGCAAATAGTCATCAGTCTATCTAAAGTCATTATGAAAGAAAGAATTCTAAGAGCATTAAGGCAAAAGCAACAGGTAACCTACAGAGGAAAATCCATCAGACTAACAGCAAACTTCTCGGCAGCAACCTCACAAGCCAGAAGGGATTGGTGTTCCAACTGCAACCTCCTTAAACAGAATAACTGTCAGCCAAGAATTTTGTATCCCACAAAACTAAGTTTCATAAATGAAGGAGAAATAGTCATTTTCAGACAAACAAATGCTGACAAAATTTTTCACTACCAAACCAGCACTACAAGAAATGCTAAAACATAACTTAACCTATCTAGGTAACAACATGATGAAGAGAACAGTAGTTCACATCTCAATATCAACATTGAATGTCAATAGCCAAAACACTCCACTTAAAAGATACAGAATGGCAGAATGGATTAAAAAAATTGAAATCTAAATATCTGCTATCTTCAAGAGACTCACTTAACACAGAAGGATTCATATAAACTCAAGGAAAAAGGGTGGAAAAAGGTACTCTATGCAAATGGAAACCAAAAGCGAGCAGAAGTAGCTATTCTTTCTTTCTTTTTTTTTTTTTAGACAGATTCTCACTCTGTTGCCAGGCTGGAGTACAGTGGCATGATCTCGGCTCACTGCAACCTCCACCTCGTGGGTTCAAGTGATTCTCCTGCCTCAGCCTCCCAAGAAGCTGGGATTACAGGCGTGTGCCACCACACCCAGCTAATTTTTGTATTTTTAGTAGAGATGGGGTTTCACTGTGTTGGCCAGGATGATCTGGATCTCCTGACCTCGTGATCCACTCACCTCAGCCTCCCAAAGTCCTGGGATTACAGGCATGAGTCACTGCACCCAGCCAGAGTAACTATTCTTATATCAAACACATTAGACTTCAAAGTCACAACAGTAAAAAACATATATATAAAGATGGTCACTATATAATGAAAAAAGGATCAATTCAAAATAATCCTAAGTTTATATGCACCAAACACTGGATCTCCCAGATTCACAAAACAATTACTACTAGACCTAAGAAATGAGTGATAGACTTCAATACACCACTGATAGCAGTAGACAGATCTTCGAGACATAAGGTCAACAGAGAAACAACACACTTAAATGACATGCTAGAACAAATGGACTTAACACACATTTACAAAACATTCTACCTAAGATCTGCAAATTATACATTTTTTTCATTAGCACATGGAACATTCTTCAAGATGGACCATACAATAGCTCACAAAACAAGTCTGAGTAAGTTTTTTTTTAATGAAATCATATCAAATATCTTTTCAGACCACAGTGGAATAAAATTAGAAATCAATTCCAAAAGAAACCCTGAAGACTACAAATACATGGAAATTAAGTAGTCTGCTACTGAATGATATCTGGGTTAACAATGAAATAAAGATAGAAATTAAACATTCTTTGAATTGAAAGATAATAATGACACAAGCTATCAAAACCTCTGGGATATAATAAAAATGTGCTAAAAGGAAAGCTGATAGCACTAAATGCCTTCATCAAAAAGTTTGAAAGAGCACAAATTGACAACCTAATGTCACACCTCAAGGAGCTGGAAAAACAAGAACAAACTAATCCTAAAGCTAGAAGAAGAAAAGAAATAACAAAGATCAGACCAGAACTAAATGAAATTCAAACAAACAAACAAAAAGATCAGTTAGACAAAAAGCTGGTTCTTTGAAAAAATAAACAAAATTAATAGACCATTGGCTAGGTTAACCCAGAAAAGAAGACAGAAGATCCAGATAAGGTCAATTAGAAATGAAACCGGAGACATTACAACCAATACCACAGAAATACAAAAGATCATTGAGGACTATTATTGTAACTGCCCAGTGGGTTCACCTTGCCCGCTACAGAGACAGAGCAGATTTATCAAGACAGGGGAGTTGCAGTGGAGAAAAAGTAATTCATGCAGAACCAACTGTGCAGGAGACCAGAGTTTTATTATGACTCAAATCAGTCTTCCCAAGTATTCAGGGATCAGAGTTTTTAAAGATAATTTGGTGAGTAGGGACTTGAGAAGTGGGGAGTGCTGATTGGTCCGGTTGGAGATGAAATCATAAGGGGTCAAAGTGAATTTTTCTTGCTGTCTTCTGTTCCTGGGTGCGATGGCAGAACTGGTTGAGTATTCTTGCCAAAAGAAAAAAAAATGACCTGAATCTAATCAAACTGTTAGATCTAACTAATATTTAAAGGAAACAGCAAGGATAGAAGAAGAAGTTAAAACACACCATGAATAAACAATTGGTCAGAAGAAGCAATGGGAAAATCTACTGGATAAACAACAGGATTTCCTTAACAAACAAAGGCACGAGAGAAGAGATCATGAGAAATGTTATAAATTAAGAGTGACAGAAGAGACAAACCAAATGTTATGCATGGAACTTGTCTGCACTCTAGTTAAACAAATCCAGTGTAAAAATATTTTTTAGATAATCATGGAAATTTGACCATGGACTGGGTATTGGATGATATTAGGGGGTTATTGTTACTTTGTCAGACATGAGAATGACCCTGTAGTTAAGAGTTTTTTAATTCTTTATCTGTTCGAAAAATATACTAAGGTATTTACAGGGTAAATACTCTACAGCTCAACCTCCCTCTCCATTCCAGAGAATGGTGAGGAGACAGATGAAGCAACATTAGCAAAATGTTGATACCTTCTGAAGCCGGACAATGGAGTAGCTGGAGTATCATCAGACCGCTCCCTCTAGTTGCTTGTATGTTTAAAAGTTTCCATAACAAATGGATTTTTTAAGGTCTCAGAATAGCCAATGACAGTCTAAGGTTGGAATCAAAGTGGAATTCTCACGATGCTCCTCCCACGGTGGAGGCACAGGAAGAATAATATGTATGGAAGAGGATCCTCAGGTTCCCCTTGTCAGGCTTCATATTCCCCAGCAAAGAGGAAACATAGTATTTCCACAGGACCCCGCTACGCTTTCTGCTAAAAGATGGACACTGTTTAAAGAAAATTAAAAGCCCCCCAAAGATTGGAAGATCTCTCTTCAATAGAGTCTGTAAAGCATTCTCTATTCATAAACACATTTCCTGAAATGGAACATATTCACATATTTAAATGTAAAGTGAATCACTTACAGAAAACACTGTTATTACTTTCTGCAATGCCTTTCTACAATCTGAATACAACTGTCTCCTGCCTTAATTTAAAACTAGGCCTACCACAATCTTTAAAGTACATCACAATTCCTCTCTGGTTTTGCCTCCAGGTAAACAGAAAGAAGGACTATACACTGACATTTCCCCTATTTGCTGCAGAGCTTATAGTACTTGCATAATAAATTGGAGAGGAAAAAGACCAACTCAGTTCAACTGCAACTGAGAAGAAACATGCATAATGATACTTATCCTGATTCTGTCAACTTGTAAATGTATATAATAGATATTCACACTTACCCACAACCCATAAAAGATCAATTTCCAAAATTGCAGAATATTTATTCTCTGTAAAATTTTAGTTAGAGCTGCATCCCAGCTGATTCATTTGGCATTTAATGGTATGTAAATTAGTTTCAGAATTTGCTATAGTCTTTGACAATGATAGATGACATTCATAGGCAACCAATGATAGACAAGATCACTTGCCATAAAATGATCGTGTTATCCAGGAAAGTAAAGAAGAGACATAATTACTGGTCCTCTAAACTGGAAGGCACCCAAGAATCTCTTTTAGCAGGTGACTAGAGGGGAAGACATTAATCTCTTGACCAGGGTATTTATTTCCAAAGCCTGCCATAGCAAAGTAACACAGATGGGGGGTGGCCTAAACAACAGAAATGTATTATCTCATGATTCTGGAGGTTAGAAGTTCGAGATCAAAGTGTCAACAGTGCTGGTTCCCTCTGAGAGCTGTAAAAAAGAATCTGTTACATGTCAGCTTCCTAGCTTCTGGTAATTGCTGACAATCTTTGGTAATCATTTGTTTGTAGATACATCACTTTGATCTCTGCCTTCCTGTTCACATTTCATTCTTCCTGTATGTGTCTCTCCATGCAGCATTCTTTTTTATAAAAACACCAGTCATATTGGATTACAGGCCCACTTTACTCCAGTATGATGTCATCTTAAATAATCACATCTGCAATGATTTTATTTCCAAACATTCTGAGATACTGAGGGTTAGGACTTCAACATATCATTTTGGGGGTACACATTTCAACCCATAACAACTCAGAGAGTCAAAAAAACAAAGAGGCCACCATACCATTTTCCATAGGTCAACTAGTAAAGACCTGCTTTCTGATTGTACACAAATATGTTGACATTTGTCCTAACCACAATAGAAAAAGTATATAAGTGGTAGCCTTCATGGGGCTATAAGAGGTATATTATTTAGAATCCAGGTTCCAGATACTTTAACAATGAGATGATACAGTGAAAAATGAGATAGAAGTTTATGTTCCTTTCAGTTAATCATCTGAGAATAAGCACTTTAGGGATGATTTAACAACACTCAACTATTAGGGATGCTGGGATCTTTTATATTATTGCCATCTTCAACACGAAGTTTCCATCTCTGGGCTTTTGCCATCTTGTTTGCTACACACCTTTTAAGAAGGAAATTAGGGCAAGGGAGGTGTATTTGTCCATTCTTGCATTGCTATAAAGAAATACCTGGGCAGGGCATGGTGGCTCATGCCTGTAATCCCAGCACTTTGAGAAGCTGAGGCAGGTGGATCACCTGATGTCAGGAGTTCAAGGCCAGCCTGACCAATATGGTAAAACCCCATCTCTACAAAAAAAAAATACAAAAATTAGCCAGGCATGGTGGCATGTCCCTGTAGTCCCAGCTACTTGAGAGGCTGAGATAGAAGAATTGCTTGAACCCAGGAGGCAGAGGTTGCAGTGAGCCAAGATCATGCCAGTGCACTCCAGCCTGGGCAACAAGAGCAAAATTCCATCTCAAAAATAAATAAATAAATAAATAAATAAATAAATAAATAAATAAATACCTGAGACTGGGTAACTTAAAAAGAAAAGAAGTCTAATTGGCTCTCACTTCTGCAGATTGTACAGCAATCGTCGTGCTGCATCTGCTTGCTTGACTCCTGGGGAGGCCTCCAGAAACTTACAACCATGGCTGAAGGCAAAGGGGAGCAAGTTATCTCATGTGATGGGAGCAGGAGCAAGAGAGAACATGAGTGGGGAGGTGCTGGACACTTTTAAACAACCAGATCTTTCTAGAATTCATCATGAGAACAGTGCCTAGAGAATGGTGCTAAACCATTCATGAGAAACTGTCCCCATGATCCAATCATCTCCCATCAGGCCCCACCTCCAACATTGGGGATTACAATTCATCATGAGATTTGATGGGGACACAGATTCAAACCATATCAGGAGTGTATGCCCATCACTTTTGAGAGTACAAGAGGAAAGTAGAACATATCACTTCTCTCATCTCATTGAACAGAACTTAGCTATATGGCTACAACCAGTTTCTAGAGGCAGCCCTGGGCTATACCAATGCTGGGAAATACAGTCCTAATCCATGACCAATTAAAACTATCACTATGGAAGAATGGGAGAGCAGATTGTGGTGTGGAGTCTAATGGTCTCTTCCACAGCCAGTCAACCTAATAAAACTCCCCACCTCCTTAAAATCCCCTTCCATTCTTGTGAAATTGCTGTCAAGTTTCAAAGGCTTAATTCAGTCCTTATCCCTTTAAGCTTCTCTACAACATTTGATACAATTGACCCGCTTGGAGTTCCTTCTTCCTGATATGGTTTGGCTCTGTGTCCCCAGCCAAATCTCATCTTGTAGCCCCCATAAATCCCACCTGTTGTGGGAGGGACCCAGTGAAAGATAATTGAATCATGGGGTCCAGTCTTTTCCGTGCTGTTCTCATGTTAGTGAATAAGTCTTACAAGATCTGATGGTTTTAAAAATGGGAATTTCCCCGCACAAGCTCTCTCTCTTTGCCTGCTGCCATCCACGTAAGATGTGACTTGCTCTTCCCTGCCTTCTGCCGTGATTAAGAGTCTTCCCCAGCCATGTGGAACTGTAAGTCCATTAAACCTCTTTCTTTTGTAAATTGCCCAGTCTTGGGTATGTCTTTATCAGCAGTGTGAAAACAGACTAATACACTCTCCCTTCTCCTAACTCTTCTAATTGTTTCCCTCTTAGTAATATTACTTTGTGGCCCTGCTTCTGTTCATCTTCCTTAAAGTAGGTGGTTCCAAAAGGCCTGTCATCTGAAACTCTTTTCTCTTTCTTATATGCACTCTCTTTTGCAAAATCATCAACTTCCTTGATTTCAACCATCAGTTTGAAATTGATGCTTCCCATATATCTAACCTTTTGCCCCACTTTCTCTCCGGTGTCTCTACTCCACGTTTCCCACTGTGTGCTGGACTTTTGCATATCTTGTCAACGTCTCAGACATCCAAAGCTAGATTTACCATCATCTGTCTGAAATCTGCTTCCTTTTACCCTGGCTCTTGTTTATAGCATTACTATGACCCAAATGTTTTAGGGTTTGGGCGGTTGTAACTGTCTTCTCCCTACCTTATCCAGTCAATGAGTACATTGTGTCCATTGTAACTCTAGAGTTTTATACACCCACACCTTTCTGACCTGTTCCTAAAGCCATTGTTCTTGTTCTTGTTCTGACTTCATTACCTCTTAGTCTAGATCATTCTACTAACTTCTCTCCTCATTCTAATTCTTCCTACACTAATATCAGGGATGCCAAAGCACAACTTTGAAAAAGATTAGGGAAAGGACAGTCATTGTGGCTAACCATGATTCCAGTCTCAATGGTAGAATTTTTTAGTTTCTACTATTTTCCAGATACTTACATGCAATATCTCATATAATACTCAGTAACATCTAACTAAACTAACAGCTAAGTAAATTAAGTGCATATATACACCAGGCACTGTGCCAACAACTGTACCTTATTTTAATCTCACAACCTAAAAAGGTAAGTACTATTATTGTTCTCTTTTTGTATATTAAGCAACTGAGAGGAAGAAACCAAGGCTTTACAAACCTAAGTCATTTACTCATGGTCTGATATTGGTTAAATGGTAAAACTAGGATTTGAACCAGTTAGTTCCAAAATATCCTCTCATAAACATTAACTTAACCTCATAGCAATTATAGAAGGTCATTATTAATATTATTATTTCATAAACCAAGGAAGTTAAGTAATCTTAAATTGACCAGACTTCACAGCCCAAGTTCTTTCTTTTCTTTATACAACTTCCCATTTATGGTCCTCAGTTATAAATGACCTTCCAGTCTCTGTGAGATTTCTTGCATTCGTGGATTATTGAGATTAAGAGAAACTGAGAAGAGACAGGCAACAAGTCAGCACAACACAGTCCACAGTGTGGGAAAGTCTTCCAGAGGGTGTATTCTCCTCATGATAGTGGAATCAACTTTGTAAAATCACAGACACTAGTTTCTTGAAATTCCACTTAAGGGTGTCTTTCTCCACGTCATCATCACTGTCCCTTGGCCATTTAGGGGATATGGTTGGACTTTGTCCTAAGCTTGCAAATGCTGGATTATTAAGTTCTTTTGTCCATTTAGCTTACTTTGGTCCGGAAAAAAAAGGGTAAATCTTTTATACTGAATATGAAAAAATACAATGAGACAGCAAATATGGGCAAGTCAATGTTTCCAGATACCTGATTTCAGACAGGGATAGTAGATCTTCTATTCTCCTCTAGCTAGTATTGACCCCATATGTCCAGGCTTCTACTTTTTCATTATGGTTGAAAAACATCCAGAAATAGGACCAACGGAAGCTAGGTCCCTGATAACTTGGCAGTATGCAGGTCAAGATGCTTTGAATTTTATGTGGGTGGCTCAAATTTTTAGTATTCACAAGTATTTATGAACTTGTAAGGCTGGAACTCTGAACGCTATCTAAAGGGAGAGAATGGTCTTCATTGGCTATACGTGCCATTTTAGCAGGTACAACAAACAAACAAACAAAAAACAAAAGAAATCATAGATTTGGAAACATGAAATTGACATAAGCAAAAGAAGTCTGAATAAATTCAATTCCATGGGTTTGTCTATGGACAGGGTTATAGCCCTGAACACAGAAGGATGACACTAAGTAGCACTGGAAACTGGGAGCCAAGGTAAGTTTTTTGGTTATAGAAAGTGTATTTTATTATTAGAGCAAATGGCAAATACATCCAAGGACTTTGATGTTATAGGGGAAGTCTCAAGGGGGAAAAATGCTAATACAAGTATAAAACCAAATTGCTATTTATGAAAGTAAAGTTTAGTGCTGCCTCACTGTCAACTCTTCCCTTATACTCTAACTACAACTTTGATAAAGTACTCAATATTCCCTCTACATGGAATAGTCTATTTGCCCAGTACACAAACACAAACACACACAAATACACACATACACGCACACACCATTGCCTTTCTTCTAGCTAATTTCTATATATCTTTGAAGTCTTAGCTTATATGTTATTTCTTCCAGGAAACTTACTGAAACATCCCCAAGACCATATTAGGTGCTCTCTCTCATTCCCTGAACAATAACAATATGGGTCACCCTGTACAGTAATTACTTGTTTATCTGCTTGCTTTGTTCATTAAACTGTAAGTTTCTTTTGGCAGGGAATAGCTTTGCCTTCATTATTGTTTCATTCTTAGGATTTAGTATAATTTCTGCCACAAAGTATATAGGTGCTTGATATAAATCTGTTAAAGGAATGTAAACATTTTGCAATACAGAAAGCAATTTTTTCATCATGATTCCAATGTGTGTCCTTTTCCAAAATATGTTTTCTAGAGTAAAACTAGTTATAATTATTTCAAAGAGCAGTTAAGTTGGATATGCAGATATTATTCCTTGCCCATTGTGGTAAACTTTAGGGCTGCTTGCAAACATCCTGGTTCCGTCACCTGCGCAGTGAAAAATGCATAGTAATGTGGGAGCTTCATGAACTATTGCATGATTTTCCCTGTCCCTTCCCCCTAATCATGGAAGCACCTGTTCCTGTTCCCTCACAATGGAAGAATGCTTAGAATGGAAATCTCTGTCAGGCTGTGAACCCAAATGAGAAGGGTGTGGAACAGATCCTTCAGCTAACCTCAATGGACAGGTCATGAGATCAAGAAATAAATCTCTAATGTTGTAGCTTAACTAATCTGTCTTGACTGACATACTTGTATGTCAGCTACTTCGGCTGTCTCTTTTTTCTTACTATCAGAACTTGCCTCACTCTCTAGAAGCACAAAATACTAAGTGTTCTTTTTTCCAGCCTCCCTTGCAGGTAAGAGTAGCTGTGTGGCACCGTTCTGAACAAGGAAATAGAAGGAAAATTCAACTTGTGTTCCTACTACTTTCCACCTTCCAAAGGGGTATTATAAAGAGAACTCTTTTCCCATTTTGCTGCTTCATTCAATTGTATGTAGACACGAGGTAGCGATCTTTTAGCCAAGAAGATAAGCCTAAGAATTAAGTCAGTATGTTAAGAAGAGCCACTAAGTGGCTACACGAAACCTGAATTTATCACTTCAAGACTTACTGCTACGTGAGGTTATAAATGTCTTCAGTATTTGGATGGATGTTGATCAGGAATATTTTCTGAGTTACAACTGAATGCATTCTAACTAATTGTGTAAAGAATGTCCAAATTTCCCTCTCCGACACCCTATCACTCTAAAATTTTGGAAGCCAATATAAACCAGCAAGTCAGATTGGATACCCAGGAAGCAAGAGCATCATTTGGAAGAACTAAACACATGAGAAGTTTATCCAGTGATGAAACCTTTTGGCTAAAGATAGAATCCATGCGCTAATAGTAGAAAAAGACAGTAAGCTCACTTATGTTGGAGGAGAAGCATAAGAGGGCACATTAGAAAAGGACATTCATAAGTGAATTCATTCTTGGTCTTTTTGTTCAGAATTAGCTCATGAAACCATTTCATAGTTAGCTACCTGCCTAGGAAATTTTTTTGCCCAACTAGTAAAAAAGAGAAAGAAAATAAAAGAAATGCCAACCATACATGTGTTTTTCCAGCAGTACATCTTCAGAAGTTGGAAAGGAACTGATAAAGAAGTGGGTCCCTCGTGCTTCAGTGGTTATTTATTAGTCATTTGTATCACTTTCCAACCTAATTTACATGTAATCTAACACCTTTTTTTCCACCTCTTTTTTTAAAAAAGTGTTCATTTGTCTACATTACCTTTCATTAGACAATACTTTTATGAGTGTAATTCTTAATTTATTATTAAATAATCCATTGAATGTTGACAATTTTACTCAGTACTCATCAAAAAATCCAGACCTGGAAAAGAGATTATTCAGTGCTTTTCAAAGAAGTCACAGAATCCTTAAAACCAGAGTAGGCAGGGTACAGCAAATAAAATGCAGACACTTTAACAAAATCTCCAAAATTGTTCTCCTACCTACCCAATCTGCCATATTCCACTTTTTCCACCAATTTCAGGAGTTTCCGTCACATGGTTTGGCTCCAATAAGCCAGTCCCTGCAGCATCCACAGACACGAATTGGATCTGTGTTTTTACATCAACAGATAAGTTCAGTTACTTCATAATATTCTTTTATGCATAGATACAGAACCGATATTGATAATCTAGGAATTTGGTTTTATTTTTACACATGAACTGCAAACATAGAACTGCATGACCTAGAAGAAATGACAGCTGGTAAGAAAATAGGTTTCTATGGGTTATCTGGGACCAAGAGTGCTGGGTGCAGAAGGGTCAGTAGATGATACAGTGACCACCTTGGTACAGTTGCCAGTGAGCTATCAGGAATCACAAGTAGATTGAGGAAAGCTTCAATAGAAGGCATAGAGGTAGTGGAAAATGATTCATGAACCCTTCTGAGTAATAACAAATACTTTTAAAAACCATATCATGAGTTCTAATATAATTTTCTTGTCTGGGATCAGCTATTTTCAGGATCACTTGTTCTTTTAGGCTCCTGAACTTTTACACTAAAGACTGTGGTGTCATTAGAAAAATGATCACACACTTGGAATCCCTGATTGCCTAATCCTCCAGCAGTTAATGTCCATGGAAACAGCCTCTAAGATGCCTATTCATCAAAAAGTGTTCCAGGTTCATTCTAATTCAATAAATTATGTTGAGATTAAGTTATACATAATGGATGTTAATATTACCATCATTAATATTGTTATTATTTTCAGACCTCAAAGTTTATTTTTGAAATACAGATTGATATTTTCCCTAAAATGCTAAAGCTTTTACATACATACAAAAGTATGACCTGGGTTTGGAAATTTGCTTTGCAGTCTGGGAGCTCCTAGTTAACTTAAAGGATTTTAAATGCAATTAGTACTTTCAAGCAATTGATGTCAGATTGTCATATCTTACTCTTTGGGGCATGAGGCTAGGTATTTTACAATGCCCAAAAACAACTTTCAAAATAGTATTTAGCAAACTGTCTGGAGCCTCTTTACCCCAAAATTAGAGTATCCAACACAGATGATACCCAAGATGTAACTTGAAGATTACTGATTGTTTAAATGCCTCCCTGGAATTTACATATTAAATTGATTACTTTCTCCTTCATAATAGTTACCTTTTGACACTTACATATTCATCCCAAGTACAATTTCACTAATTTTCAAGGCCCAGGCACCACTGTAATTCTGGGCATATAAATCGTAAATATTCTATGATTGAATGGGTCCGTGAGTGAGTGAACAAATGGTAAAAGAACAGATAAATTAATTTAGAACCTTTGCTCTGAGGAGTGCTTTCCCAGCCAGTAATACTTTTAATATGTACACTAATGGCAAAGCTTTCTGGTTTGGGGTGAATTTGATTAATGAAAAGAGTCAAAAAAATCATTTGGAATAAGTCTTGGGGATAAGAGACACAATCCAGTGGGATAAGGACACTTAGGAAAACACAAGGCATGATCAAAATACTGCAAGTCTGACTTTCTCATAATTGAGTTCTGAAGGCAATTCCAGAAATGATCTGAGCATCCACAACAACTCTGAACTAAGCATGTTAACTCCAGAATGACTGCTTAGAAAGGCTATGTTATTTTGAATGAAGAAAAACTGACATGCTGATTTTCTGTTTCTCTAATTAGGCTCATACATTTATGGTCAAGGTGTATATCATATTTTGTAAATGTGATTATAAGAAAAGACCATTTTTCTTATCTGTAAGATGAACAATAAGACTAGATGATTTCTATAAACTTTCCCAGTACTAACATCCAATAATTATTTATATAAATAAATAGGTTAAACATTGTTCACATGTATTCAGCCATTCTCACTAATATTTCAGAGGTTTTATATTGAAGGGACTCTCCTTTCAACAACCCCAAGGCTTCAAGGGAAATCATGCTTTAGGCTGTAGACCACAAGGTATATGGCTGCTGGAACAAGATATATGGGACAAACCTCTCTCTCTCTCTCTGTCTCACACACACACACACACACACACACACACACACACACACACCTCTGCCCCATTAGCAGTAAACTATCTGTCCCCAAATAAGGATGATTATAGAAGTCAACATAGTAGTGCACTAGTTCACATTCATTTGAAATCACTTATATAATGTGTACAGAGTAACGCTGTTCTTCACATGATCTGCCAATTTTTCACTAAGTAGTTACAACTTCAAAAGCAGGGGAAGTGCCTTCAAATGAAAGTATGACAGCAGGCTTCAGAATGTCCTGCTTCCGATTGTGTCCAAAATATCTTATTCTGTAGATTCCAGGCTGGGCAGTGTCTGGAATATGCCATTCCACTGTTGCATTACTCAGACCCAGGAGTCCCTTGTGCCAATAAAAACTGTTGATAGAAAACAAACAAGCAAGCAAAACTCAATTTTACTCTTAAAAATGTGTAATTAGAAAAAATACTGATTATTCATTTAATGAATATTCAGGGAGTACCTATAATGAGCAAGGCACTATCTAGACATTGAAGATACAGCAATGAACACAACAGACAAAAACGTCTATTTTCTAGAAGAGAAACTTTAAAGAACAGCAATTTGTAGAAATAGCTTTACTTGTTCCACCTTTCTTCCTACCTAAATTATATTCATCCCAGGAAACCTTACCTGATAGCCACAAGATGTCTATCCTGTTGTAGAATTGCAAAGTACTCTTTTAGCCTTTACCTGACACTTATTTTCACATCTAGATTCATTTGTTTTATATATATATATAATGAATACATGTCAGACTCTCTTCTAGAAGTACTGAGGTTACAGTAAGGAGCAAGATAGATATGGTCCCAAGTTTTATGAAGCTTATGTTCTACTGGGTTGAGGATGGGAATAAATGCAATAAACAAATAAAGCAATAAATATAAAAATCTTAAGAATGACAAATGTAATGTACAAAACAAGATGGAAGTTTTTTTAGGGAGATGTCATTTAAACTGAGTCTGCAAAAATCTGGAGGGAAAAACATTCTAACAAGAAGGAACAGAAAATACAAAGTGTCCAAAGCAGGAACAAATTTGATGTGGCCACAAAGCAGAAAGCAGGTCGGTTGGTACAGGGAATAGTAAACCACGGAAGAGTGCTTGAGATGAGAGAAACAGATGGAACCAGATCATGTTGGCCCGTGCAGATCACAGCAGAGAGTTCAGACACTCTTCTAGACTCAGTGAGATACCATGGGCTAACTGATTGACATCCTCAGTTACGTTGAAAGTTAATCTCTTGCGCACAGAGAGTGTGCTCGACATTCTATGTTTCTCAGTGATGGGTTCAGTACTCTCAACAAATATTTGATTATTCTGCTGCTAAGGAACAAGGCAGGGATCTAAACATATCCTCAGTATTGACTGCTATTAGCTAAAAACTTTTAGCATTTAAATATAAATCATTATTTTTATTTCCTGTATAACCTTTTAAATGGTAAAGATGCATTACTTGTTTAAAAATTTACCTATACTCTAAAGCTCTAAATACCAAAGAAAAATTATGCCCATATTTGTATATGGTTATCAAGTGGGCCATGATCAAATTCCTATTTTCAATTAACCATCTGAACCATACTAACATACTTACATTTAACAAACTAATATCACTTAGTTGAGGCAATCTGAATTAGACCCAAATAGCCAAAAACTGTACCTACTTCCATGCCACTGTCCTAAAATGCGAAATGTATAGACTTGGGAACAGAAATATTGTCTTATTTCAGACACATTGTCAAATCTTCAAAATATCTATTCAGCTCAGGAATTTGGTAGCTAAAAGCAAAGAGATATGTCTCTCTGAGGAAATTGCATGAGTATATTATCTCCTCACTCAAGTCATTAAGGGTTAAACACCCAAGCCTATAGCGTTTTAGTAACTCAAATTAAGAATCATTGATCACATACAAACATGCAATACATATCAGGTATAGACTCATTTTCCCTACAGAAATATCAAGCTCTACAGAGACATCTCAACACTTTTACTCCACACTCCTTTCAACCAATTTGCAATAAAGCTAGTTAGATTTCAGAAATAATACCTGTGACCATGGGGGAAAAAACAGAACAGATGTCTGTAAGAATGGAAGCCATAACCTCATTAGCACCTAATCTTACAGAAGCACATACCACACTGTTTTGTAGAAAAATGAATCAAAATGAAATCTAATAAATCAACTAAATATGGCCAGAAAGCTCCTTGAGAATTTGATATCATTAATACCTTGTATTGAGCCAGTCTTTTCATTTGTCTTCCCAGCATTACAAGCCAACTGTTTTCAAAGCTTGAAACACAAAAATATTCAATAGATGTGCTCACCGAGTCTCCCAGGAGGCATCATTACACACTATCTGCCACGATGTTGAAGTAGCCTCATATTTCTCCACAGTGAGGAAGGTCTGATGGGTCTGAAATGCAATTAGGAATCCGTTTGTAAATATTCCCCTTGTTGACCATATGTTAGCCTACCAGTACCTTGTGTGAAAATGTGTTAGAATTTCATCCACATTCTTAGGCTTTCCTCTTAACATTCTATGCAATGTACTCAGAATGTTAATTTATCCAGTCTATTAAAAAAACATGACTTTTTTAGAAATTTGAAAGAAGCATAATTTTAGAGTTAATAGCAAATTTTGGAAATTAGGGCAGAAAAGAGGCTGGAAATAAAACTTACGTGAGATTTTAAAAAGGTATAAGTTGAGCCTTTTCGTGACATGCTTATTGATCTAAATATCCCAAGACTTTCTCTAGTCACCTCAAGATTTAGAAGGGAAAATGGTAAAGTTTAATCTATTTTCTATCTCTAGGTGAATGAATTATTAGTTAACGTACCTCCCTGTGTGAAAGAATTGAAAAGAATACATAAATCTTCCCTATCCTGGGGTGCTAAAGGAGGTCTCTAGATTTTTATAATAGATTCCTAGAAACCACATCATAAAAAGATTTTATTTCCCCATTGGAAGATTATTATAATAGAAGAATTTTTTCAGACCAAGAATTCAGCTTCAAACAAAGCGCAGATTTGAATAATATGACAAGTTAATAAAGACAAAGGCTATAAATTTCTAGTATCCCTTTAAATCCCTGAGATTGTGACCCTAAAAGGCACATGTTTAATTCACCTATATTTATCACAGTCCTTTACGTCTGTCATTTACTGGTGCTCAAATAACCCCTTGCTAAATGGATCACCTATTTACATGTGGGCCATGAAATTGTTTAAAATTCTTCTTTAAGTATTCAACTGATGAATTACATTCAATAAGGAAGTTTTCATAACCATAGGAACTTGTAAAGAGAGTTATTTCTGTCTATTTAGGGCAAATGACATTGGGAAGGCCTTAGATGGAGAAGATACAGTAGGCTTTTTGAATATGTCTAGAGTATAGACTGAAGAACAAGTCTAGGCCTCTGAATATCAGGGATAAAACATATGACAATTTTTTCCCAACTACTCTACCATAATCTCTTCCAGATGCATAATTAGTTAATATAAGTTACTTTCTCTCTCCAGCCCTCAGTTTATTCATCTGGAAAATAGAGGTAATAAAACTTAACTCATTGGGTAGTTGTAAGGATGGAATTAATCATGTGATAATCCATATAAAACACTTTAATAGGAATACTTGCAAATAGAACCTGCAAAATAGTAAGCATTCCATAAATAGTGATGACAATTACTAATAATGGAGGGTACTGGAAATTGTTTTATACCAAGTCCCAGAGCATTCTTTAAAATTAATTCTATTACCACTACAGTACTTTAAATGTTTTGTTCTCCTGCTTCTCCATGGCAATAATGATGATAGAATTTCTCTACCCTAGGCATATCAGATGACAGCTAAACCTGCAGTTTTGATATAACACTTTGATATCTTCAGAAAATAATGTTATAAACATGTAACTATTATGGCACAGATTGACCTCCTAAAGAAATTACTTCAAACAGGTACATATTGACTACCTAAGAAGTAGAAGACTATCCCCCAATGTCATATTTTTTTGAGAATGACATTTGAGAATGTCATATTGCCACAATTGTTATCTTGGCAACAATGACATTTTAATGAACAGGAATGGGAAGGTTCTTTTGGAAGGAAGGTATTTTTGGATTATAAGTGACTATGCGCCCTGGGAAGAACAGCTAATTGATAGAAGGAATGCATCCTCAGCCATAGTAAAAACCATGACCTTGAAATCACAGTCGTATGCCCACTGTTTTTCCACTATAAATTCCTTTATTATTTGATGTTTTACAACTAGAATGTGTCCAGTTATTGCTTGTGTAGTTATAAGTACATGTTAAGGAAGCTATAGAAGTATAATTTTATTAATAGATATATTACATATGTATATAGTTTATCATACATATGATAAAAACAAAAAAGTCTGAAATGCTTTATTAAAAAACTCTTAACAGCTATTACCTCTGGAAAGCAGGTTTGTGGGTAGAAGAGAACATATATATTCTATTTTCTGTACTCCTATATTGTTTTAACATTGGACATGTATTTTGAATGTCATTTTTTAAGTTTAATAATTAAATGCCCTATTAACACCAGTAGTAAATAATAGGAAAATGGCTAGTGCAAGATAAAGTAAAGCACATGTGCCAGGACTCTAAGCCATGAGAGTATCCACCCAGGGATCCGTGACCATTCCACAACTGTACAGGTAGGACCAGAGATGGTAGTGTAGAGGAGGAGAAGACAGCCAAAAAGAGAAGAAGGAGCCAAAGACACACATCCTTCAGTTGGCCCTTTGATTATTTCACAACATTTGGTAGAGTTCTATATATTTGAATACAGTCATACATTGGATACATCCTGAGAAGTGCATCGCTAGGCAAATTCATCATTGTATGAGCATCACAGACTTAGACTTACACAAACTTAGATGGTGTAGCCTCCTACACACCTAGGCTATATAGTATAGCCTCTGGCTCCTAGGCTACAAATCTGTACATCCCATTACCGTATTGAATGTTGTAGGCAATTATAACATGATGGTAAGTATTTGTGTATCTAAACATACCTAAACGTAGAAAAGGTACAGTAAAAGTATAGTATTATAATCTCATGGGACCACTGTCATAAATGCAGTTCATCTTCGACTGAAACATCATTATATATGGTGCATAACTATACATATATGTGATTGTATTCAACTTAACATCTTCTTGACAGACAATGCAGTCATACATGCATTATGCTATACTTGGTCCTAAATAGCCAATTATATATTTCCTGTGTGCTTTTACCCAGACTCAATCCACATTAACTGTACCCATTGAATATTTTCCCATATCTACAAAATAAGATGGAAAACAAGTTGGAACATTTTGTCTTTATGATACTAACCTCTAGAGGGATATTTAAATGAATGAATGGCTGAAAGGTGGATTTACATTTGTAAAAGAAAATCATTGATGCCTACCTCGTTTTGTGCTGAATTCTTCGGGTTAGCACCTACAAATATAACTTCAGCAACTTCTCCCTGAAAATAAAAATTCATTTAATGACTTCTAATAAAAGGATTTTTGCTATACTCACATTTTGGCACTATTTATTATAAATTTTATGATTTAGGGTGCCTTTATAGATTTCATTGTATTTAATCAAGTAAGTTATCTTCTAAGAATATTAACCCTTGCAACAATAGACATAGGAATGTTTGGCCAATGAGTTTGCTTTTGGTAGACTCAGATACAAGTGAAGATCTAGAGCTGTAGTTCATATTAGTGACAGCACATCAAAATGGCTTCTTCAGGCCTTGATAATTCCTCATAACTCCCTCCCAACACAAATACAGGGAATATTTGAATCAAAATTAGAACAGTGAAAACTTTCCACAGATGACTCATATTTATGCTTACATTTATAGTTAAGCTTATATTTTTACAAGAGATGGAGTGGCAGGATGTGTATTTATCTTCCCACCTGAAACAACTAACTAAAAAACTGGGAAAAATATATATTAAACAATGGATTTTCAAGTGACAATGAAAGACGGTGATATTTGAGTGCCAGCAAACAAACAAGATGAACCCCGTAATTCACCAGCTCAATGTCATCAGAGTTTATGGGCCATGGCAGAAGGAGGAGAATTCAGGCCAAGTCTGGCAGTCTAAGTTGAGGATATGGAGCTGGGAGTCCACAAATGGCAAATAGTCTTGAGTTTATAGCACAGAGCATCGTAGAAGAGCTGCACAGAGGCAGAAACCTGGAGATTTGCAGAAAGCTCTCCTCAAGTTTGCATGCATATAAGGGAACTATTGGAAGCCAGGAAAAGAATGGGCTAACAGAATTACAGAGAACAGTCCCCAGGCTCATAGAGAGTTGTGACAAGATTCCGTTCCCACCAGGCCAGACTGGAAAACCGCATAATTCAAAAGAATTTTACCTCAGTGCGTGAGGGGATGGGGGGTGCTGGGGGAAGTAGGGAAGGGATTTGCTCAAGGTGAAAAGCTGCTCTGGTCTTGCCTAAAATGTTTAGTAATAGGTAATACAATAGGTAAAAGCACTAAAACTAAATGCTAGTTCTTTGAGAACACAAATTACCAAAATTAGAAAGAAAGAGGGTACATCATTGTCAACTCTTCAGAGATTAAAAGGATTAGAGGAGATTATGATGAGCAATGACAACTTTTATGTTACAACAACAAAGTAAACAACTTATATGAAATGAGAAAATTCCCCTAGAATGATATCAATTCCTACAAAGATAAATTCCTATAAAGACACAAAATCGATGCAAGAAAAAAAACAGGAAATACGAATGGACATATAACAAGTAAAGAAATGGAATTAGTAATAAAAATTTTGCCATAAAGGAAAGCCACATCCATATGGCCTTGCTAGTCAATCCAATCAAATATTTAAAGAGTAAATAATGCCAATCTTTTAGATACTTTTTCAGAAAGTACAAGAGGAAACATTTCCCAACTCATTCTTTGAAACCATTATTGCCCTGATACCAAAGGCAAAGAAAACACATAAAAAGAAAACTAAAAATATGCCTCATAGACATAAGTAGAAAACTCCTTACAATATGTTAGCAAATCAAATTCAGCAACGTCTAAAAAGGGTTATACACCATGACTAAATGGTATGGCATTTATTTAACATCTGAAAACCAATGAATGCAAATACCATATTAAAATAATAAAAGACAAAAACCACATTGTCACCTCAGTAGAAAAAAAATTGCAAAAATCCACCACTTATTTCTGACAAAAACTCTCAATAAGTTAGGCATAAAAGGTAACTTTCTCAACATGAAAAAGAGAATCTACAAAAATCCTAAAGAAAACATCACACTAGATGGTGAAAAACTGAATACTTTTCTACTAAGATTGTAAACAAGACAAGAGTGTCCAGTCTCACAACTTCTATTTGACATTGGATTGGATCTTCAGCAAAAAGAAAAAAACTGAAGGTACCACACAACCTGACTTCAAAATATACTACAAAGCTATAGTAATCAACACAGCATGGTACTGGCCTAAAGTAATCAACACACCATTGGTACACATAGACCAATGGAGCCCATAAATAAGCCCGCACATCTATGATAAATTTATTTTTGACAAAGGTGCCAAGAATGCACAGTGGGGAAGTGACAGTCCCTTCCATAAATGGTGTTGGGAAAACTGGATAGCCGCATGCAGACGAATGAAATATAAAAATTGACTCAAAATTGATTAAATATTTAAATATAAGACCTGAAACTATAAAACAACTGAAAGATTTAAATATAAGACCTGAAACTATAAAACAACTGAAAGATTTAAATATAAGACCTGAAACTATAAAACAACTGAAAGAAAACCTAGAGGAAAAGCTCCATGATGTTGGTGTAGGTAATGTTGTTGTTTTTTTTTCCAAATGTGACTCCTAATGCAAAAGCAACAAAAGCAACAAAAACAAAAACCGATACATGATATTACATCAAACTAAACAGTTTCTGCACAACGAAAAAAATAATAATAATAACAAGGTGAGAAGACAACCTAAGGAATGGGAGAAAACATTTGCAAACTATGCATCCAATAAAGAGTTAATATCTAAAAGATATAAGGTACTCAAACAACTCAATAGCAAGAAAACAAATAACCCAATTTGAAAATAAGAAAAGGACCTGAATAAACATTTCTCCAAAGAAGACATACAAATGATCAACAGAATATTTTAAAAAATGTTTGATATCAGTGATCATCAAAGAAATGCAAATTAAACTACAACGAGATATCACCTCACACCTGTTAGAATGCATAATATTAAAAAAGACAAAAGATAAGTGTTGATAAGAATGTAGAAAAAGGTAACTCTCACACACTGTTCATGAGAACGTGAATTAGTGCAGCCATTATGAAAAGCAGCAAGAGGTTTCTCAAAAAATTAAAAATAGAACTACTGTAAAATATTATACACAATACCATTTCTGGGTCTATATCCAAAGGAAATGAAATCAGTTTGTTGAAAAGATATGTGCATTCCCATGTTTATTGCAGCACTGTTCACAATAGCCAAGATATGAAACAACGTAAGTGTCCATCAATGGATGAATGGATAAAGAAAATGTAGTACATATACACAAAGGAATACTATTCAGCCATAAATAAGAATGAGATCCTTACATTTGACACAACATGGATATACCTGGAGAACAGTAGACTCAGTGAAATAAGCCAGGTACAGAAAGATAAATACCACATGATCTCATTTATATGTAGAACCTTAAAGAGTTAAACTCATAGAAGTAGAGAGTAGAATGTTGGCAGAAGGTTGGTTACCAGGGGCTAGGTGGTTAAGGGGTTGGGGAGGTATTGATCAAGGAATATAAAATTTCATTTAGACAAGGCGAATAAGTTCAAGAGGTCTACTGTACAACTTGATGACTTCAGTTAAAACAATGTATTGTTTTTTAAAAATTGTTAAGAGAGTCTCAAATTTTCTCACAACAAAAAATAATAAGAATGTGACATAATTCGTATGTTAATTAGCTCAATTGAGCCATTCCCCATGTATACATATTTCAAACCACCATCTTGTACACAATAAATATGTATAATTTTATTTATCAATTAGAAAATTAAATAAAATTATTTAAAAAGCAAAATATTCTATTGAAGGTTCTAGCCAGTCCAATAAGGAAAAATAATTAGATGCATTCAGAAAACAAATATAGAAAGGAATAAATAAGTTTATTTTTATTCACAGATGACATGATACTATATGTAGAAATTCCTAAGGAATCCAGACTCCCCTCTTATTCATTCCCTGCCCCCCCCCAAAAACAACTGAAACTAATAACTGATTCAGCAAGTTTTCAGGGCACAAGATTGATATAAAATAGTAATGGTACAAATTCTGCTTCATTTCTGTATGTTTTTCCTATCCTCGATTTAAGAGACAACTCTCAGTGTCAGTAAATAGTTCCATGATCATTCATTTAGGAAAAGGAATAATTTGGATTTTAGAATTTCAATTTGACACAATTACTAACAAAAAATAAATATTTTCCCATTCTCATTACTTTTGCGGAGATAAGAACAATTGTCAAAATTATCATTGCTAACAGCTGGTCTACAGCGTGATTAGAGGCAAATGGTGACACTAAGTGTCATCCTTCTCCTCATCCCCAAAAACAAGCCTCTAAAGGATTCCAAGGTCTGCGCGTGTGTCTTACCACTCTGTATTCAGGTTTTGCTGGCTGCAGGACATCCCCAAAAGTTCTGCCTATTGGTGCTCTATCCACAATATTAGAAATTAATGGAACCATTAATTGTTGGAAAAATGGAGGTTCTGGGCCTCTGCTCAGGTTGGCTACTGTGTCCTGGAACGGAGAGCATTTGTTAAGGAGTGCATACGTAGAGTCAAAGACCCTTTTCCCGGGCTTCCAGTTCCAGAAATGCCTTCATTAATGGAAGAGTGCACACACACATACTCATACACACTCCAAGAGCTAACAACCTTGAGAAAATAGGAAGGTAGCCTTGCTAAGCATGAGCCTAGAAATTAACAATTTAAACTCTTGTCACTGGGAGAAAGTTTTGGTCATAGGCAACTCTTTTATTCCCCTAGACAACATAAGGACAGTGACCAGAGTACAAGGTTGGAAGCATACTTTCGAATTGTGTGACTTTGTACAGGGGCCTACCATGCAAAAAGGTAATTATAACATGACACCGTAATTATTATTTTAATTTTAAAAAAGTATTGAGCCACTCTCATCTGGAGTCAGTACCAAGTTTTTTCCTAGATTCTTGTCTGTTCTAATAAAAGAATATAATAAATATACTTTTAATTTAAAATTTAAGATCATCCCATATCCTGACTGGTTTAATCTATGTTGCCCACAAAGTTTATCATTTTTAATAGTGTCATAAAAATACAAATCTCAATTTTCAAATATCCCTTGATATATATTAGGTTGGTACAAAAGTAATTGGCATTTTGCCATTACTTTCAATGAATATTTAATGTTCTTTATTCCTCACATTATAGATTTAATCTCTACAACTGCATATGAGATAGGTTATGTATTACCATTCCCACTTTGCAAATGAGAAAATAGGCTTGGACATATTCAGTGGTTTTTTTCAAGATCACATAGCTAGTTTTAAGGTGCTTGACCAGAAATTTGACTGTAAAACAAATTTCCACCAAATTAATTGCATTTTTCTCCATTGTCACTACAAAATTTGAAGAATCTATTTTCATGAGAAGAACTATAGACCTATGAGCATAGTGACAGTTAAACAGTAGTTACCTCTAGGGATGGGTTATAGGTTTATACTTTTCTGTATAATATGAATGTCCTACAAATAGATTTGGCTTTTATAATAGAAACAAATAAATAAATAAATACAGACAGTTATTCAAAAAAAAGTAACCTAAAACTGAGAGCAAAATTATGATAAAATGAAAATAAATATCAATTGATTAAAATATGTGCAAAGAAATTATATAAAATACTGAAATTTCAAACACACAATCAGTAACTAATAATACAGTCATATGAAATGTTCAACATTCGACTGATGCAACCTACAGAGACAACCATTTCATTTATTTCAATTTATTACATCCAAGCTCTTTCATTAAAAGGGCTTTATTTTCTTTGCTACGCCACAATTGTTTCACATTTTTTATTGAGGCTTACATATTATTATATAAGGCGCTGCTTACTATTTTAAGCCCTTTATCCTGTTTGTTGACTAACCTTCTGACATTACAGTTACAGCTTCATAAACAACTGCATCCAAAGGGAATATTTCCACAAGTGAAGTTCCTTTAAATCAAGTAAACTTGTTCAGTGGTATATATTTTAGGTAGATGCAATGTGTTCATTCCAAGGCACCACCATTTTTACATCAAATCTAAGCTTCCATTGATTTAACAACTCATATAATCTTTTGAACCACCAAGAAAGTAAAAGCATGCTACTAATTATAATAAGATTCCTCTGATTGGAAAATGCATCCCAATTTCTGAGATATTATTATGTGGAAAATGGGCATCTTAGAATGCTGACCTACTCAACTCTTGGAGCGAATGGGGAGAATCTGGCAAGGATTAGAGAACACAGGTTCAACTCCCAGGTATAGTAAGCTTCCTCACTTATCTTCAAGTCTATGTGCTCCTCTGAAAACTGGGGAGAAATGATATCTCCTTAACTTCACATGATGGTTGTAAAAATAATGAGATAATATATATGAAAGAAGCTGCCACCACGAAAGGATGTTAACTAGATCCAAAATTTGGAAAGAAATTTTATTTTTCTCAGAGATACTACAAAGCTATAAGTTTTGTAAAATATAAAGGTTGTCAAAGAAACTGAACACTCGAAGCTAAGGTCCTCTTTTGCTTCTCTCTGCATTTTCTCACCAGACACAGACACATACAGACATACACACACACACACACACACACATACACACACCCACACACCCACAAACAATATTTGATTACCGTAGCAATAGCCTTAGCAAGGTTTCTGAAAAGCTGAATGTAAGCAGATAACGTGTGAGGTCCATAAATTGTCGATGCTGCCTCATATCGCTGAGCCTACAGGAAAGGCAGGGAGAGTTGTATATGGTTCTGCATATTTAAATCCATTTACAGAGGTATAGCATTTTAGGTAAATGTGATACTTGACATCTCACATTATTCAAAACTGGCATAATATTCAAGATTATGTATGACAAAAGAGGATGGGAATTTCCATTTACTGGCCAAGGTAAGCGATTCCCATCAACTACCTATTAAAAGCAGTAGGTTCTCTCTGCTTATGCCATTTAGACTGTCACTCTATGTACTATGAAAGAGGGTGCTAGCTCCTAAGCTTTAGTCTATTGTAAGTACTTGTAATATAAATGCTTTCCCCCAGGGCATATGTCAGAAGAAAAAACAAAATAAAAAGAGTCCTTATAACTTCTGGATAAATAGTTAGAAGGTACTAACTGGAGAAGGACATTTAATCCATCACAGCCATGAAACGGAGCCAAATGCATCTTTTACCTGACCTCCAGGTCTTTGGCTCTTTTACAGGAACTTCAGAGTCATCAAATCTAAAACCAATTTCACCACTCCAGACATATCAGCTTCCTCCACAACATTCTCATCTCAGCGAATGTCATCTTTCCACTCTCCCATGTGAGGATCAGCCTGCAGTTTCCTTAGACTCCTCTCTCCCTCATCCTGTATCCTATCAGTCTCCAAATCTGGTAATTCTATCTCCTTCAAATCTCCTGAGTTCTTTCATTTTCCTGTCTTACTTTCTCCTAAGGTATAAGTAGATTTTACCTTAGTTCAAACCCTCATCTCTCACCCAGATCTTTTTTTTTTTTTTTTAATTTTATATTAGGTTCAGGAGTATATGTGTAGGTTTGTTACACTGGTAAATCACATGTCTTGAGGGTTGGTTATACAGATTATTTCATCAGCCAGGTAATAAGCAGAGTACCTGACAAGTAGTTTTTTGATCCTCTCCCTCCTCCCAGCCTTCACCCTCAAGTATGCGTGTCCATGTCTTGCCCAGATCGTAACTACACTATGGCTTCTTAACCAGTCCTCTGCCCATATACAAGCCCTTCCAATTCCTTTTCCACACAGCCATCCTATTGACCTTTCTAAATCACAAAATTTTATCAAAGCATTCTCTTGCTTAGAATCCTACTGCAGTTCCCCCAAAGCCTTCCTTACTGAATGAAAGCTCTGTAGCATAGCATGTAAGACTATCCATTAGCTAACCTGTGTCTCCCACTCTGGCCCCCATCTCCTTACCATCAACTTCTCATACTTACTCCATGCTACTCAACTAATTATGCTCCATCAATGTGCCTGCCCTCTGGACCTTTGCATATATATAGTTTCTTCTATATGAGATACATTCTTACTTTTTATTTGCCTGACTCTCACTTGTTCTCAAGAACTCATACAGATGTTACATCTTCCTGAACAGTCCCAGTCCTCAAATACCCAGTCTGGGCTGGTGCTCTTTCTCTTTATTTTTATAACACCTTGTGCATGCCTTTCATGAAAATGTTATTGTCTGTTCTCTTTTCTATCTTTGTACTAGACCCCTGACTTCTAGTGATCTTGAGGGAAGGGACAGATTCTTTTCATCATTATGCCCCAGAAAGTGGCTAGCACAGTATCTGTAACAATACATATCTGTTGAATGAACGAAGTAATTAATAGTAATCCTTGCAGGAGTATATTCCTGTGATATGGACAGGAAACAGGAAAATACTGGCTAGAAAAGAGTGGTTCCCTGGCAAAGTTTCCACCCTTAAGCCTGGAAATCTGTGGCCCTAAACAAGAACAAGCATTTTCGGTTTTGCACCCAAACGTTTCTGTTCTGCGTTTTCATTCACTATGCCCCCCTATCCTGTACCCATAAAAACTCCAAACCCCCAGCTCCACAAGCAGACAAGGAGATGAACAGAAAAGCAGAATGTCAGAATGGCACAGCAGAGAAAAGAGAAGGAGTATCTGAACTCTGAGAGGAGTTTGGCTGGGGATGGCTGGAGAGATCGGCTGCTGGACAGTCAAACTCCAGGGGAAGATCACCTTCCCACTCCATCCCCTTTCCAGCACCCCATTCATCCCACTGAGAGCTACCTCTACCGCTCAATAAAACCCTGAATTCATCCTTCATGTCCATTTGCAACCTGATTCTTCCTGGACACTGTACAAGGACCTGGGTACCAAGAGGGCACTGAGCTGTTTAACACTCAGGCCATCTGCAGACAGCAAAGTTAAAAAAAAAAAAAAAGTGCACTGTATGTAACACATGCCCACTTGGGCTTCCAGAGTAGCAGGCACCCAGACCTAGATACTGCTGCAGGACCCTCATGGAATTTGCTCCTGCTGGCACCCAAAAGCACTTGCCCTGCCTCCTGCACCTGCCTGCCTGCGTGCTCTCCTTCCCATAAAGGGTTTCAGCATGTACAGCTGCCGAAAAGATGAGCCACACCCCTGTCACACATACTGCAAGGGGTTCAGAGAACTCTCCCATCTCACCTGGACCAGGAGACAAGCTAGTAGGGGTTCCTGACCTTGTTTGTGACATGGACTCCTTTGGCAGCATGTTGAGACCTAAGGACCTCCCTCAGAATAATGTTTCTAAAGGTGTAAAATAAAATACATGGAATTGACAAAGGAAACCAATTAGGTTGAAATATGTTTACCAAACTATAATAAACCAATGTTGTATACAGTAATGTATGTGCTTCTTTATTATGCTATTGAATAACAAGTTATATCTGTGGATCTAATAACTACTGTGATTATAAAACAACAATAAGAGTAAAAGATATTTCTAGATCTGCAATCACTATTTGTGATATGAAAATATCTGTGGTTCCTATTGGTGACAGAGGTACTGCTAAAATCATTTATTTTTGTTTCCTATATTTATAATTGACAGAAATGCTTAATAATAGAGGTAGTGAAGAAAGGATGTAATTATTCCTATCCAAGTTTAGCATCGTTAAGACCCCTTTTTCAATGGGAATTCCTAGAAGGCAGGGACCTTCAGGAAAGCCAACAGACGGTAGCAGGGCAGAGGCCACTCTTAGTATGACTGAATATTTACCAAGGGGTAGACTGTATGCCTCTGTATGCACTGCTGTTATATACCAGCAGATATATTATTAACAGAAATTATTAATTATGAAACTCTGGACTGTTTTCATGTTTTACTTAAAAAGTACTTGGGCTGCTTTCTGGACTATTTGTAAACAATGAAATATTACCAGCTACCAGCCTCCCTCAAACTCTCTGGGACTCTGTTTCTTAATATATATCATCAACATAATAATATCCTACTTCCAGATATACTGTAAGGATTACTTTAAATAATATTTGCAAAGTCTTAACTAGTGCACTCAATAAACAGCTACTAGTAGGAGTTTTCTCAGGTGTTACAGAGGCTTAAGGCATCAAATGCATTATGAATAGTGTTAGAAATGCTTTATGCCACAACTCAGGCTTATTACCAGTGCCCCTGACAAAATAATTAATTTCAGGGAAAATGTAAGTCAGTAAAACTAGAATTCTGACCTGGACTTAAGAGGATGTATTTGAAACTCTTAAATATGACCTTTGGTTTATCATTCTCTTATCTGCTATACCTAAAACATAATCATCTCTCAGAAACATGACTGGGACAGTTTACAAAGCAAGTCTGTATTTGACATGACCAGGGTATAATTCATTTAGATTATGAAAACCTTTAGCTTTACCTGGTATTCTTCATAAGTGGTAATGTAATGTGTATAGACATTGCATAGACCTGAAATAACAACAGTCATGTTCTGCATCCCATGAGATGCAAATTCCTAGGAGAGAAAAGTAAAATCCAATAAAATTACTCTTCATCTTTAAGTATAATATCATGCTGTTATCCTTAACACACAAGCATTGATTACATTATTAGTTTAAGATATTTTTCTTAATAAAATTTTTCTAACTGCACTAAGTTGGACAAGTCAATGGATCTATAAATACCTTGATGATCACAGTTGCAGATGTAGAAACTTCTTACTACTAAAATAGGGATTTAAAAAATCAACTTGTTAAAAAATCTAATGGGTGGCTGGCTATTAGCTAACCAGAATAGTGATTTCCAGAGCTAAGTAACAAGACATTTTTGACATGTCAATTCAGAACCATTTACAATACTGCCTGAATATAAAGAAAATTTAAAATATGGCACAGATAAAATACAGAATTCCCAAAGTATAATGCATTTTATTTAGACTGTTCACAGGAACTTAAGATATTGTGGTACTCACAGGTTACTTAGTATTTAATATATAAAACCATTATCAAATTTTAAATTATTAATACATAAATACCAATAAAATATTTTTAACCTAATGATAAATCCCTTATGTTTTCTAAGTCTGGTTCTGATACTACCAATATTTCATATTCACCTAAGCCATTAATTTCAAGAAATGTGGAACTCTAGTCATCTTAAAAAAGATTAATTTAGAAGACATAGGATCATAGGGATAGGATATAATTTCCTCTTCATCAAATATGAACATGTAGATATGTTATTTTATTTTTAACTTACTGCTTGAACTGCCTCTCGAAGTCTTCGTCCAGACATGGTCCTGAGTCAAGAAAACAATTATGTGCACATTTTCCTACTCAGACTGTGTGCAGAGTATGCAGAAACACTTTCAGTGAAAGCCAAAAAATTACCCTGGCTCACCACGCAATAGGAAAATATGTAGGAACCCAATGACTATGAAAAGCTAAACTTGAGCTTTTTTTCCTGCCTGTCCTAGCTTCAAAATAAATCCTAAACTGAAAACAGTCAATTTAACTAAAAGATGGAAACAGAATCAGTGGTTATCACTGGCAAAAGATCATCATTATTTTCCATTCTTGAGTCAACAAAATGATTAGTTGCATTCTATGTTTGTAAAAGCTGAAGCAGGTAGAAAATACATTACTGTCCCTTCCTACAAAGAATTTGCTGTATCATTCATTCATTTAATTCTTCAGTAAAACACTGAGCATCTACTACACACCAGGCCTACTTCTAGGTGCTAAGGATTCAACAGTATGGAGGTTACATTCTAGGGAGAGGAGAGGGTTAATAAGCAAATAAAAACAGATGATGAGAAAAACTATAGAGAATAACAAAGCAGGATAAAGAGGAAAGGGAGTGGTGGTGGTCACTGTGGTGATGGTGGTGCAGGTGGTATTGCGGGTGCTGCTGGGTGCTGATGTGGTGGTGGTGGTGGTGGTGGTAGGTGAAGATTATACAGTGCAAACAGCACTGGTATCCCTGTTAGATATTTGGGCAAAGAACTAAAGGGATAAAAATTTAGTCATGAAGATAACTGGAAGAAAAGTGTTCCAGACAGAAGAAACCATAAGTTCAAAGGTCCTGAGACAAAAGTATCTTTGATGAGTCTGGGAAGTGTAATAAGGCCAGCGTGGCTGAATCAGAGGTGAGTAAAGAGGAGAAAGTTAAGAAGTCATATAGGAGAGTTTGCTGAAGAACAGATCATGTAGGAGATTGCAAGTTTGAGGATTTACCTGGAATGAAATGAGAAGCTACTGGAGGGTTTTGAGCAAAGACATGACATTATTTAATTTATACTTCAAAGGGCTTAATCTAGCTGCTGTGTTGAGAAAAAACTGCAGAGGAGTAAAGACAGAATGAAGCAGACTAGATAGCAGGTTATTGCAATAATCTGTGTAAAAGATTGTGGTAACTTAGACCAGGAGGGAAAGTGACAGAAGGTGTTGGGTAGAGTATACGAAATTTGCTGAAGAATTCAAAGAGGAAAAAAATAGAAAAAGAGAATTCAAGGATGACTCCAAGAGATAGGACCTGCTGGAAAGATACAAAATTGCCAGTTACTGAGATAGGAAGACTACATATCAAGCAGGTTTAAAACATTCTTCCATGCTTTTAATACCTAATCTGATTATTTCAAGTACCTGTATTTTAACATGACTGCAAATCTTTCTACTGACATAATAACTCATGGCAACATTTTAATTTGGGGTAAGTTTTTTTTTTTAATTTTCATGTCTGCTTCAGGTTAGTTATCGATAATAAGCACAGAGATAGTTATTCTTCAGAGACCCCAGCAAAAGAGGGTAGGAATATTTGTCACTGTCACCAAACAGTACAGGAGGATACCAAGGGGTCAGTACAGAATGATCTTTCATTATAAGAAGCAATTCCAACAGAAACATACAACAAACAAATTTTTAACTAAGTAATAAAAAGAAGAACTTACGTAAACTCCCCAGGGATAGCAGTTATGGCCAAGGACCCAAGGGTAATAATCTGAACATCAACAATATCTGGATGCCAGGGATGAGGTTTTGATAGCTGAGAACCCAAAACAAGAAAATTATGTTAGGGATAACACTCTCTCCATGGTTAACAGACACATAGTGGTCCCAGAAGTTCCTCTAGTCTCTAATTTATGATATAGTATTAAATATTCCACATGGGCATTTATGTCCTAGTCATAACATGAGAATTTCAAATGCCAAAGTCCCATTAACCTGCACTAATCAATGAAGTTTTTGGTGGATCTGTCATCGTGAAATCACAATGTATAACAGATAACCAAACGTTTTCC
Organism: Macaca nemestrina; assembly: GCF_043159975.1. Taxonomy (NCBI): domain Eukaryota; kingdom Metazoa; phylum Chordata; class Mammalia; order Primates; family Cercopithecidae; genus Macaca; species Macaca nemestrina. The sequence goes on along the minus strand of NC_092133.1, from coordinate 46,823,131 downwards.
TAGAGTACTATTGGTGACTATTCTTATAACCAATAAATAAGGACTTCCATTTGGAATGGTTTAACTTAATTTCTCTTTTCATTATAATCGCCCTTTAAGTTTACAGTTGCCAAGTCTTGTCTTATTTTCCAAGATTTTTCCCAAGAGAATTTATCCTTTTCCATATTCAGAATAATATAGCCTGTCCCTCTATTCCTTCCTTTCCTCTCTTTCTTCTTTCAAGAATTTTAATAGGATATTAGGAACAAAGTATTTTTAAAATGCTTCTAACTCAACAATCCAAGTTTTTTTATGCATATTGAAATGACCTTTTGACATTTAGAATGCAAAATATATGTTTCAAAGGAATGTAAAAGAAAATTGCTGTAGTTGATAATGTTGCCTGAACTGTGAGAAAATTTAGACATGAACATGTTTCATTTTAGATGACCTGAAATGTTTTCTTCTGCAGAAAATTCGATGCTGACTCCCTTCTTGGAACCAACATTAATAAATTCTGAATAAGATAAATGTTCATCTTATTCTGCCTTTCCCACTGTCCTAATTATTGTACTTATTAATCATAAGTGCAATAGGTAAATCAGTATACATCATAATCATAACCTTCATTCCTTAGAGTCACAGAACCCATTTTTTAATATTAAAAACTTGATATGGGAATATCTAAATTAAGACCTCCCATCTCAGTAGATATCTACCATTCATTATCTGACAGTTCACAAATTTAAAAATAACAATATGACAATTTCACTATGATAATGAAAATGCATTACTTCTCCAGTGTGAAGAAGGATGGGCTTTGGTTTATGACATTCTTTAATTTCTTCAGATGGCTTTCCCAGGATCTGGTCCCGAATGGTGTCCCAAAATGGATCCCCTTCTGTTTTCCCTATTAGAAATGTTACGATTAGTATACTTCCTTGAACCAACCCTCTGAAAAAAGTCATTATTTTGACAAATACTGTACAACAATCTTTTAAGGAGTTTCAGAGATTTTATTAAGGTTGCTGTTCAATAATTCTAAACAGTTTGAATAACAGAATAGGAAAAATGTCTTGTGCAGCCTAAGACATGAGCCATTGTTTAATTAGATCTTCAGTGTGGTCAAGAGAATGACAGAGTACATTTTGTCAATATCCTTAAAGTTTTGTTTCTGTTACTCCTGCTCATCCATGTTGCAAATAAAAACAGTTTGACATAATTAACTGCAGAATTGTTGACTAAATCACCTTTTTCCTGTTTTGAAAACTAAAAATGACACCTCCAACTCTCAATACCAGTTGTCTGACTTATGGTCCCTGAAATAATTTCTCCTGGATACCCATTTAATTATCTACACACACATACACACACACAAAAAGAAAAAGAAAAAAAAAAAACCAAAAGCAGTAAAAAACAAAAACAAACTTCAAATGCATAATCTGAGGAAAAAGGTTTTGTAACTATAAAACCTATGAATTAAGAATCTATATACTCTATCTGAAAAATGTAATAATCATAAATGTCGGTGTAGCATAAACTGAAAACTCACAGAAATGAAGGAAGAAATACATATTTCAGTAACAATACTGAAATTTTCAATACCCCACTCTCAATCATGGATAGAACAACTAGGCAGAAGATCAACAGCAAACTTGAACTAGACCTACCAATCTGTAGAATACTCCACCCAACAACAACAGAATATACATTCTTTTCACGTGCACATGGAACATTATCTGGGATAGATCATGTGTTGGCCAAAAGACAAACCTCAATACATTTTCAAAAGTAGAAATAATACAAAATATGTTTTCCAAACACAGTGAAATGAAATTAAAAATAAATAATAGGAAAAAAGGGGGGAGCTCACAAATATGTGGAAATTAAGCAATATGATCTGAAATAGTTAATAATCAAGGAAGAAATCAAAGGAAAATCTGGAAATACTTTATCATGAACGAAAATGAAAACACAACACATTGAAACTTATGGTGGTGACAGCAGTGCTCAGTGAGACATTTATGGTTGTAAATGCCCATATTAAGAAAGAAGAAAGATCTCAAACCAATAACCTAACTTCTACCCGAAGACATTGGAAAAGGAAGGCAAACTAAACCAAACGAAAGAAAAAGAGGAAATAATCAATATTCAAAAGAAAATCAATTAAACACTGAGTAGAAAGACAACAGAAAAATCAATGAAACCAAAAGCTGGTTTTTTGAAAAGGTCAACAAAACTGGCAAAACTTTAGCTAGATTGACCAAGAAAAACAGAGAGAATATTTAAATTATTAAAATCAGAAATTAGGGAGAACATTACTACTGACTTTAAAGAAATAAACAGAATTATAAAGGAATACTGTAAGTAGTTGTATGCTAAAAAATTAGATAACTTAGATAAAATGGAAAAATTTCTAGAAAGATAAACTACCCAAACTGACTCAAGAAGAAATAGGCAATCTAAAAAAAAAACTATAAAAAGTAAAGAGATTGAATTCATAACATATTTTTAACTACCTACAACAAATGACAGAACTCAGATTGCTTTACTGCTGAATTCCACCAACCAAAGAATTAGTACTAGCTTTTCCAAAACTTTTCCAAAATAATAGAAAAGGGAACACTTCCTGACTCATTCTATGAGGCCAATATTATCCTGATACAAAACCAGACAAAGATATCACAAGAAAAGAAAACTACAGAACATTGTCTCCGATAAATGTGACACAAAAACCTACAACAAAATACTAGCAAACTGAGTACAGCAACATAGAGAAAGAATTGTTATAGAACATGAGTAACTGGGATTTATTCCAGGAATATAAAGTTGGTTAAACAAAAACTGATTAATGCAGTACAACACATTAATATAATTTTTAAATTACATACAGAGAGAAACATTTGCCAAAAATCTAATACCATTTTATGACAATAACACTCAACAAACTAGGAATAGAAGTAAATTTCCTCCACCTGATAAAGGATTAAAAACCCAGAGCTAACATTATACTTAATGATGAATGACTGAATGCTTTTTCCATACTATCAGGAACAACACAGAATGTGTACTCTTTCCACTTTTATTCAACATTGTTCTGAAGGTTCTAGCCAGGCAATTAGGCAAGAAAAAGAAATAAAAGGCATTCAGATTGGAAAAGAGAAATTAAAACTATTAATATTTCTATTTTAAGATCACACGATCTTGTATAGAGAAAATCCTAAATCATCCATTAAAATATTAGAATTAATAAATGAGTTCAGCAAGGTTGTAGGATACAAGGTCAATACAACTATCAGTTGTATTTCTATACATTTTTATGAACAATCCAAAAATGAAATTAAGAAAAAATTTCCATTTACAATAGCATAGAAAAGAGTGAAATACTAAGAAATAAACTTAACAAAAAAGTACAAAATGTATACTCTTAAAACTACAAAACGTTGTTGAAAAGAGTTAAAGACAATCTAAATGAATGCTAAAACATCAATGTATATGGATCAGATTACATAATATTGTTAAGATGGCAATACTTCCCCAAATTATTCTGTAAATTCAATGACATTCCCATCAGAATCCCAGCTGACTTCTTTGTAAAAAGTTATAAGCTGATTCTAAAACTCCTGTGGAACTGCAAGAAACTCAGAAGTCAAAACAATCTTGGAAGAGGAGAACAAGGTAGAAAGACATACTTTCTGATCTGAAGCGAAACAGTAACCAAGAGACGGTTTTACTGGCACAAGGCTAGGCATACAGATCAATGGAATAGAATTGATAATCCAGACAGAAAGCCACGGGTCAACTAATTTTTAACAAGTGTGCCAAGATTATAGAATGTGTAAATAATAATCTTTCCAATAAGTGGTGCTGGGATAACTGAATAGCCATATGCAAAAGAATAAAGGCAGGCCATTACCTCCATGATACACAAAGTTTAACTAAAAATGGATCCAAGACTTAATGTAGAGCTAAAACCATCAAAATCTTATAAGAAAATAGGGGTAAATCTTCATGACATTGAATTTGGAAAAAGATTCCTATATATGACACCAAACCATGAGTAACAAAAGAAAATTTAGACTTCATAAAAATTAAGAATATTTATGCTTCAAAGGATACAATCAATAAAGTGAAAAAACCTACAGAATGGAAGAAAAAAAAATTTTTTTTTTGAGACAGAGTCTCACTCTGTCGCCAGGCTGGAGTGCAGTGGCATGATCTTGGTTCACTGCAACCTCCGCCTCCCAGATTCAAGCGATTCTCTTGTCTCAGCCTCCCGAGTAGCTGGGACTACAGACGTGTACCACCACGTCTGGCTAATTTTGTATTTTTAGTAGACAGGGTTTCACCATGTTGACCAGGATAGTCTCAATCTCCTGACCTTGTGATCTGTCTGCCTTGGCCTCCCAAAGTGCTGGGATTACAGGTGTGAGACACCGCACCTGGCCCGAAAATATTTTTATGTCACACATCTGATAAGGGAATGAATACAGAATACACAAAGAAAACTTTTAACTCAATAATAAAAAGAAAAATGACCCAAATTTTAAAATGAGAAAACTACGTAAATGACATTTCTCCAAGGGAGAAATACATGTGGTTAATATGCACATGAAAAGTTGTTTGACATCATTAATCATTAGGCAAATACAAATCAAAACCACAATGAGATATCCCTCCACACCCACTAGGGTGGCTAGATTCAATAAGTCAGATAATAACAAGTATTGGCAAAGACATTAAAAAGTCAGAAACCTATACACTGCCTGTAGAAATGTAAAATGGTGTAGATATTTCAGAAATAATATGGCAGTTTCTCAGATGATTAAACATAGAGTTATATAATTTAGCAATTTCACTCCTAGATATATACCCAAGACGAAAGATGAAAACAAACACCCAAATAAAAATCACATGAATATTTATAGAATATTTATAGATTCATAATAACCCAAACATGGGATAACCCAAATGTTCATCAACTGAGGAAGGCTGAAACAAATCTGGTATGTTGATACAATGGAATATTATTCAACCATAAAAAAGAATGAGGCTGGGAGCAGTGGCTCGCACCTGTAATCCCAGCAGTCTGGGAGGCTGAAGTGGGCAGATCACTTGAGGTCGGGAGTTCCAGACCAGGCTAGCTAAATGGTGAAACCCCATCTCTACTTAAAATACAAAAATTAGCTAAGCGTGGTGGCAGGTGCCTGTAGTCTCAGCTACTTGGGAGGCTGAGGCAGGAGAATTGCTTGAACTTGAGAGGTGGAGGTTGCAGTGAGCTGAGATGGTGCCACTGTACTCCAGCCTGGGTGACAAGAGCAAAATTCTGTCTCAAAAAAAAAAAAAAAAAAAAAAAAGGACTGATGCATGCTGCAATATCAATGAACCTTTGAAACGTGATACTAAGTGAAAGAAGCCAACAAAAAAATGCCACATATTATATGATTCCATTTGTATTAAATGTCCAGAATAGGAAAATATAGAGACAGAAATATTAGTGGTTGCTTAGGTCTGGGGGGGTACATGGTCATGTGTAAGCCTGGAAAACCAGCAGACCTTGAGTTTAAAAATTAATAAATGTATTGGCTACAGTGAAACCTGATCAGAGAACGGAACCCAGAAGCTTCAGAAGCTGAAACCATAGATTTCACTGGACTTCACCTTACCCTGCGTAAAATTGAGGCCTCCAACTCCATCAATAGTGCCAGCCGCAAAACTGTAGCCCAGTGCTGGTTTACATGTTTTTGCCTAAAGGAAAAGTTTTAGAAACATAAAAGGAACAGATAAAGAAACGAAAGTTAAGCTGAAAGTAAATAATGAGACCAAACCAAAACTTCACCCATGGGGCATAACCAGTGTTCCTCAGCAGCACTTACTGTATGTGTGGAATTGAGCCAGACGGTCACATTTGTCATATCCACCCACTGGTGTGCTGAAGCCAGTGGTCCCGTTACCTCCTGGGAGGCAGAGGCATACAGTTCCTGGAAAACACACAGGCTTACTATTCCAAGCAAAAAGGCTAAAGTGAGTATCTCCAACTGTACTCAGGAAGTACCAATTTGATGCACTTTGGAAACGCATCTCTCAGCAAAGTTTTTGTTTTGCTGGTTGCTTAGAATTGGCCACCAACCACATGGGTCTCTCTACCAAACCCAGGAGTTTCCCAGAAGCTTGAAGTCTCCAAGGCTGTTAACCTGTGTCAGCTCCCCATGAAAATGAAATTATAGTGATACAGGCTGTGGCACAAAATGCCCCAATCTCACTTGAAAGATCACCAAGAAAATTTAAGATTAGGAATAACTGGACCAAATTACTTTCTTTGCTACAGTGAGAGTGTATTTTTGGGTGTTCTTGTAGGGTCTTCCTTTCAGAATACTTGAGTCCTGAAGCAGGTTGGGGCCAAGGGAGGCTTGGAGGATTTCAAGCCCTACTTTGTCTGCAGCAGCTCACCCACCCACAACCCACTCTTTGGTGCTTTTGCTTTTGTGTTTTAATATGGTCAATTGATGCTTTTTCAATCTTACGGGAAACATGAGTCAAAACATGTTTAAAAAACTCTTTGTTTGTATTAATTCATATTATATAACATAGGCAAATCCTGTTTCATCAAATGTTCTCTTGCCTGACACTTAGCTCATTTCCACTCTGTCCCCACCCCAGTTTCAACAGCCACATGAGAGCTCTCATAAGTCATCAGCAAGACCAGCTGCAGCCTGCCGCTCCTAATTAAGTTGTGCCTTACTGAGAAGAGAATGCAGAATGTGGGTCAAATCTCTATGACTCTCAGGCTCAGAATGGGAGCAAAATTTCTGACACTAAAGTGTGTCATGGGTGCACACCCTAAATAGAATCTGTGAATTTAGAATAATCCACTGATAATACCACAGTAATTAAAAAGAAACTGCAGCAATTAGGCTGGCTGTTGCTACCAATTTTGTGTCAGATTGTTCTTTAAAGGTGCTTTTGTCCTTCTTTAGTTGCTCTTAAAAGATTTTAGAACTCTTGGAATAAACTATTTAAACACACACACACACACATAGAGCAAAGGTATGAATAAGCTATGAAAAGAAAGAGATTTAATCATATCAAGGGCATCTCAGTTTGAGATTCTTTTTTTTTTGTCTTTTTGCCTAGAAATCTGTCTCCATAGGAGCTGAAACAAAATATGGGGACAAAATGGGAAATAAAATTTAGGAGGGGGAGGAAGTCAGAGTAATTCATAGTAATCTCAATGGAGACCAGATTCTCTCTTCATCAAAAAGTTGTGCAAAAAGAAAAGAATAGATGGATGATCTTTGCATATTGAAGAACACCGGGAACTAATTTAAATCCAAGTTTCAAGAACTGGAGTTCTATGGTTCAGCTTTCTCTTGTCACCAGAGGAAAAGTTAAGAGATAGCTAGATGACTTTAGGCAAGCAAAGGCCTTAGAGACTTCCGAGAATTTGAATCAATCTGGTCATATCTAATGCCACAAGAAATTGAAAACCTTATAGTCTATCTTCCTAGTGTCTGAAGCAAGCACTCTGGTTTTCTAGACATTCTAAAATAGAATGTTTTCCTGAGTACTTGGTTTTAAATGTACTTCCTATAAGAAGTCAGACCTGAGCAGGCAGACAGAGGTTCCTGTGTGGATTGCAAAGGCCACCTCCCAAGCTGACCTCTTCCAGACTCCCCAGCACAACCTGAGCATTTGCTGTTTTCTTTACAATATTCAACTTCCTAATGAACCACGTCAATGGATTTTAAAGGACAATTTTAAATGAAGATGAAAGGAGCGAGGCCCATGGCTTACCTTTGCTCTCTGATACATGGCCCGTCCTATAATTTGTGTGCTGTCGAACATATCCTGTCCAGGTCCCTTAGCAATGCACATGTTAGACTGGAACAAAATAAGATAGGATGCATTCTTGGACAAGTAAATAATTATGTTAAGGAATGAAGAATTATAACTGAATCTAAGCAAATAGATTTTTAAAACCACATTCTAGCAGTTCTTTTTGGGTAGTCTTTCAAAGTAAGACTATAAAAACAAAATCATACCTGGAATTAGAACAGTGAATGTCTTTAGAAATTATCTATTCTGAAGCCTTTCTTTTAAAAATAAGGAAATTGAGGCTCAGGTTAAAAGATGTGTTGGTGATTATCCAGGTATCTCATATCTGAGCTAAGACTGGAAGCCAGGTCTTTCTATTGACTGCACATCTTTCTACTTGCTTGTTCTTGCCTCTGATTCTTACTCATGATCACCTTAAACTAAAACTCAGTTAAAATTATATTGGAACAACTAGCTGGACTTCTGGGGAAAAAAATCAATAAACAAATCTGGCCCTATTTCCTACTTCTTATGTCAGAAAAAATTGAGATTGATCAAGCACTTAAATATTATAAGTGGAATCAAAAAATTACTAAAAGAAAATATGGATAAACATATTTTGTAGTATGAGGGTATGGGCAGACCCTCCTGAAAGTTATCTAGAACAAGCTTAGTTAAACTGGACAGCTTAAACATCTTAAATTTCCATAGGAGGCAAAAGACATAAATAAGACAGAAAGACAACTGATAAACTTTAGGAAAAGTTTGTACTATTTTGACAAAACTAAGACTTTAGTATATTAGGAGCTTTAAAAAGTCGATAAAAAAAATATCTTTATTAATACTGGTATTAACCCAACTGGGTAGAGTTGACTGGGATGGAATAAATACCCCAGAAATAGTGTACAAAAAAGCATTACCACAGGACAAATGTTCTACAAACACAAAGAATAAGAAGCCAAAAAATAGCATCTACTACTCATGTCAAAGTTGAAAACAAAGCCAAATCAACATTGTGTGAGTTAAATAAATGATGATATAGCCTTACTTGTTGTCTTTAAAACATATCACACAGATCTGGATATACTCATTGAAAGGTTTCTAAGACAAATTAAGTGGAAAACTGAAGTTCTGGATACAAAATTCAAAATCCATGAATAAGTCATAAAATGTTGTTTATAAATGCATAGATAAATACATAGGAGGAGGTATGAGAATAGTAACTTCTGGGAAGAACAAAGTATAGAGGAAAGCGAGACGAAGAGGGACTTTCACTTTTTACTATTCTCTGCACTTCCACATTATTTGAATTTTTTACAGCAATTCTTTTTTGCTTGTAATTTTTTAAAAAGGAAAAGGAATTTTGGTCTTATATGAAAAATCCTATAAACTATAATCCACGAGAAATGTCTCAGGCAGGCAGTTTTTAGTACAAACTTGTGACTTTCGAAATGCCAAAGCAAAATGTTTCAGATTGTCCAAGTTTGGGGAAGGGTAAAGTTAATCTCTGACAGTTACTGAATTGTCTCATCATTCAAAAAACTTAACAGTCACTCAAATGGAAAAATACAACTTCACTCAATTAAAATTTAGTGGGTTTGGACAGGTGTTTTTGAGAAGAGCAGATGCTAGGGAGAACTAGGCCAGTGTATGCTAGAAGACAAGGTATTTGTAAATATTCAAATATAAAATGTATTTGAGATGCAAAAACAAAGATTTCGTGTGCCATAATTACCTACCCCACCAATGGGACAAGTGCTATTGGCGTTATCACAGGACTCTCCCGTGTTGATGCAACGTGGGCCGAGAATGTTGGGGGACACATCTCCTAGGTTTGATGAAGCAAAGGCTGCTACAAATGGCCCCTGACAAAAGAAATACCATGTTGCCTTTTATTCTTTCCTATTTCCTATAATGACTGCCATTAGAAATGCAAACATTAAATCCACTCTGGTAAATTATTCAAAATCATTTGCAGACAATAAAAAGAGGATATAAAATATTCTGTAGGTTGCCAGTTCACTCTGATGATAGTTTTGCTGTGCAGAAGCTCTTTAGTTTAATTAGATCCCATTTGTCAATTTTGGCTTTTGTTGCCATTGCTTTTGGTGTTTCAGTCATGAAGTCTTTACCCATCCCTATGTCCTAAATGGTATTTGTCTAGGTTTTCTTCTAGGGTTTTTATAGTTTTAAGTCTTACGTTTAAGTCTTTAATCCATCTTGAGTTAATTTTTGTATAAGGTGTAAGGAAGGGGTCCAGTTTCAGTGTTCTGCATATGGCTAGCCAGTTTTTCCAACATCATTTATTAAATAGGGGATCCTTTCCCTATTGCTTGTTTTTGTCAGATTTGTTGAAGATCAGATGGCTGTAGATGTGTGGTGTTATTTCTGAGGCCTCTGTTTCATTCCAATGTTCTATATATCTGTTTTGGTACCAGTACCATGCTGTTTTGGTTACTGTACCCTTGTAGTATAGTTTGAAGTTAGTTCAACCATTGTGGAAAACAGTGTGGTGATTCCTCAAGGATCTAGAATCAGAAACACCATTTGACCCAGCAATCCCATTACTGGGTATATACCCAAAGGATTATAAATCATTCTACTATAAATACACATGCACACATACGTTTATTGCAGCATATTCACAATAGCAAAGACCAGGAACCAACCCAAATGCCCATCAATGATTGACTGGATAAAGAAAATGTGGCACATGTACACCATGGAATACTATGCAGCCATAAAAAGGGATGAATTCACGTTCTTTGCAGGGACATGGATGAAGCTGGAAACCATCATTCTCAGCAAACTAACACAAGAACAGAAAACCAAACACCACTTGTTCTCACTCATAAGTGGGAGTTGAACAATGAGAACACATGGTCACAGGGAGGGGAACATCACACACCAGGGCCTGTCGGGGGGTGGGAGGCTAGGGAAGGGATAGCATTAGGAGAAATACCTAATGTAGATGATGGATTGATAGGTGCAGCAAACCACCATAGCACGGGTATACCTGTGTAACCTGCACGTTCTGTACATGTATCCCAGAATTTAAAGTATAATTTAAAAAAAAAAAATTCAGAAAAAAAATATTCTGAGAAAACTTTTTATTCCTGTAAAGGCTCACATTACCATCGGTGTACATATTATTACTGAAAATATTCGAATTATCAACAAAGCTGTTTCAAGTGGGAGTTTCAAATTATGCCTCAAACAGAAATATTTTAACCAGAAACACTGTGTGCAATAACAAATTATAAAATGCTGACCAGTCAATCTAGTCTATTGTGTTTTATCTGGAGCTCAGAGATCCATTTGCCTTTTAAAAATAAATATGCTATTGGCTTAATCAGGAAAAAGCAAATACAGACTTTCCTGTTGCACAATGAAACTAAACACACCATCTGGACTTGCCCTCGGTGTATCTTTTCTCTCTCTCTTCAACCTAATTAGAGCCATGCAAGGTCTCTGCTACAACCCAACCACTCTATTATTCTACCTTAAATGCCCCGAATTTTCTTCGGGAAAGAGATAACTAAGTATTAGAGATATAAATCTTTTTTGATACTAAAAAGATAATTTATTTCATAGTGCCTAGCACTCAGGCAGTGATCATAAATAGAAAAAACTCTTCTTTTCTCTAAAATGCAGGCTAAAGTGAGAAAATAGAGTGAGTTTTGCCAACAAAGGAGCTTGCTTTGGTTTGGATGTGGTTTATTCCTGCCAAAACTCATGCTGAAATTTGATCTCCAATGTGGCATTGTTGAGAGCTGTAGTCTAGTAGGAAGAGACTGATCCCTCATGAATAGAATAATGCCCTCCCACAGGGTGAATGGCATCTCACTCTCTAGGGAATGGATTGCAGTAGTTCCTGCAGGAGCAGGTTGCTAAAAAACAGCCTGGCTTCCTCAGTGTTTCCTCTCTTGCTTCCTCTTTCACTTATGATCTCTTTGCAAATCCTAGTTCCTCTTTTTTTCTTTTTTCTTTTTTCTTTTTTTTTATCTTTTTTTTTTTTTTTTGGAGACAGAGTCTCACACTGTACCCCAGGCTGGAGTGCAATGGCACGATCTTGGCTCACTGCAACCTCTGCCTCCCAGGTTCAAGCAATTCTCCTGTCTCAGCCTCCCAAGTAGCTGGGGCTATAGGCACACACCACTATTCCTGGCTAATGTTTTGTATTTTTAGCAGTGATGGTGTTTCACCATGTTGGCCAGGCTCGTCTTAAACTCCTGACCTCATGAATCACCTGCCTCGGCCTCCCAAAGTACTGGGATTACAGGTGTGACCCACTGCATTCGGCCTCCTCTTCTGTTTTCTATCATTATTTATGTACAATATTCTGAGAAAATTTTTATTTTATTGGTATAGCATGAGGCCCTCACCAGATGCAGTTGTTCAGTCTTGAACTTTTCAACCAGCAGAATCATGAGCCAAAAACCTCTTTTCTTTATAAATTATCCAGTCTCAGTTATTCTGCTAACACAAAACAAAGACAGAGCTAAATGATCAGGCTGAATGTTAATGGAAGCTAATATCTTTGTAAGGGAATATTAATTGTAGGTAAGGGCCTGGGACTCTTATCCCATTATATAGTCTTCCGAATTTGGGCCTGGCGCAGTGGCTCCTGCCTGTAATATAACACTTTGGGAGGTCGAGGCGGGCAGATCATTTGAGGTTAGGAGTTCAAGACCTGCCTGACCCACATGGAGAAACCCTGTCTCTACTAAAAATACAAAAATTAGCTAGGCGTAGGGGTTTGCACCTGTAATTTCAGCTACTCAGGAGACTGAGGCACAAGAGTTGCTTGAACCCAGAAGGCAGAGGTTGCAGTGAGCTGAGATCGTGCCACTGCACTCCAACCTGGGTGATAGAGTGAAACTCTGTCTCAAAAAAATAAAAATAAAATGGTGCTTAATCCCTGTATAGCTCTAAAAATGAAAGTAAGTAAATATCAACAGTTTGTCATATTTTCAGTTTAATCAAAAACTACTGTTATTACAAAAATCTTGAACTTTGCCCTTCCTTATTCAACTAATAACTAACTTTATGAAGCACTTAATACAAGGACTATGTAACACAAAAAGCAAATGGATTAGTACTCATTTTTTATTTTTCTTTCCACGTTAGGGAGGATGGTAAATGCTCTCTATCCAAGCATATCAATATGAGATTGATGATGACACTTTATTCTGGAGATTTGAATCACCTATTCTGAACGCAGCATGAATGATGATACTCAGTGAATCCAGATGAAACTTTCAATGATATAAATTCTCACCTGCCCAGGTAGATATCCTTTGTTCTTCTCTTGCTCAAGCAGGTAAGATGCATAGCCCACATTGTCACTGTTTACAAGATGGTTACTGTTGTTCATGCTGACTGGGTGGATGGCAAACCAGCTGTAAAGGAGCAAGAAGCTCTAAGTTAATCAGGAGAACCAGAGAACTGAGGCCAAGAACTATGACTGGAAGCTTAAGTTTTCTCCAGCAGGAAAAAATATTTTTAAATGATAGACATTCTACATCTAGACTCTTTCATTGTTCATGGGCTTAAAAATACAATGCAAAAAAAAAATGTACTCAAGAAGTCTGATCATTTTCTTAAATTAAAAATACAGAACTCCATTTTCATGACTATTTCATCGTTGGCATCATCATTAGACTGGTCAGTTACCAGATGGCATACCTAAAAAACTGTATGTACACGGACTTTGTCCTTCAAGATAGGCACACAGATAGTAATTATTTAAATCTATCTAATCCGACATTTACTAAGGGTTACCTGTATGCCAAGCACTGAATAAACTGTGGTTTGCTTTCAGAATCTCACCAAAGACATAGATGTGAACAAATGGCTTTAACACAGTGTGACAAACGTCGCAAAGAAACAGGCATAAAGTGTTTAGGGACCACAGATGACTAACAATTAATTCCTGAGGGCATTACAGGGAGAGGAAACAGCAGGGTAAATGCACAGAGGCGTGAAAGAGGATGTGATGCATAATTCAGTATATCCTTATGCCTAGTAATACCTTGTTTAAGCATAAAGCTATACAGTTTACAAACTAATTTCACATCTGTTACCTTATTTGAACTTCACAACAACTCTGAGAGACAGGCTGTTTTACCTCTACTCTGCATAGGTGACCCAGAGAAGCAAAATAATGGTCCACTGCTCATAGAGGCCCAGGACTCAAGTCTGGGTCTTGTGACACTGTGTCCAGTGGTCTTTGTAGGCTCAAACCCTCACACAGGTGAAAAGGATATTTACAGAGTGGAAGGCAGTAAAGCAGATTAACTGGAACGCTCAAGAAAAGAGAGATGCCAGTTCATAAAGTGTCAGGTTAACTTAGAATTTTTTTAAAAAAATTGTTGATTCAATTCTTCGTTGAAAAATCTTTAAATGTTTTCGCTTACATGCCTACCTAAGCAATGTAATGCACAAAACTAAGCATCTACTTAATGGCTAGAAAGGGTTTAGGACTTTAAGATCATCTTTCAAGCATCAGTTCTTATTGCCTATCAGAAGCAGACGTAGGGCTGAGGTGGCCTGCTCAAAGCCCACTGGCGCTGCTAGGCAGGCAACACAAATGAGTCATACTAGTTTGTACAATAGGGACTGGTGTAGACTGTAGAAAACTTGCAGTGTTTAAAGTTCACAGCCTTTACTCAGCTCCAGCCAAGTATTGCCTTATGGGAGTATAAACCAGTGCTGCCAGCTCTTCTCATTTATTCAAAAGGAGCCACAAATCCATGTTTTCATATTTATTTATCAACTTTAAAATTCTTCAGGAAGTAAATGGCATGGCAACAAAGGACGAGAACTGCTATACATTAAGAGACTTAAGACATGTAGCCAACAAATGTAGTTTGTGGTCTGATTCAAACAAAATAACTATTTGAAACAACAAAAAAAGACTTTTTGGTATAATCAGGGAAGACCGAACACAGATTGGGTGTCAGATCATATTAAGAAATTAATTTTAATTTTGTTGGTTGTAATAAATGATAGGGGTTACTTATTTTTTAAAGTCTTTATCTGATGGAGATACACACTGAAATATTTCTGAGTGAAATATATCTAAAGACACATGCACACGTATGTTCGTTGCAGCACAATTCACAATAGCAAGACATGAAATCAACCTAAATGCCCATCAATGATAGGCCAGATAAAGGAAATATGGTATGTATACACCGTGGAATACTTAGCAGCCATCAAAAGAACAAGATTATGTCCTTTGCAGGAACATAGATGGAGCTCGAGGCCATTATCCTTAGCAAACAAACACAGGAACAGAAAACCAAATACCACATGTTCTCACTTATAGGTGGGAACTGAATGATGAGAACACATGGACCAACAGACACTGGGGCCTATTGGAGAGTGAGGGGTAGAAGAGGGGAGAAGATCAGGAAAAATAACTAATGGATACTAGGCTTAATAACTGGGTGATGAAATAATCTGTACAACGAAGACCCATGACACACATTTACCTATGTAACCAGCCTGTAAATGTACCCCTGAACTTAAAATAAAATGTAAATTTTTAAAAAAGAAGTGTATGATGTCCTGGTATTTGCTTTCAAATACTCT
Organism: Macaca nemestrina; assembly: GCF_043159975.1. Lineage (NCBI taxonomy): Eukaryota > Metazoa > Chordata > Mammalia > Primates > Cercopithecidae > Macaca > Macaca nemestrina. The sequence goes on along the minus strand of NC_092133.1, from coordinate 46,807,738 downwards.
AGCCAAAAAAAAAAAAAAAAAGAGAAGGGGGATTGGGGGAGAGGAAGGATAAAACAGAATGACAGAGTCCTGCTAATTATTGAAGCTGGGCAATAAGTTACATGGAGATTCATCACATTAATTACCGTAATTAGTATGTATTCAAAAATTTCTATATAGTTTCCTTTTTCATGTTGGCACACATTTTGAATTTTTCAAAACACAATGTCAAGCCAAATCACCAATGAGTGAGCTGAATTCAGTTCCTGAGATGGCTATTTGCCCCTGTGCTAAGGAATAAACATTTATTAGTCTGAAGATATTCTAGAGTTATCCCCTCGCAGTTACTTGCAAGGTGTTTACATTTAGGAATATTCTTCTATTAGGTTTGTATGTGTGGTTTGTCTCTTTCTCTTAGAACTCAAGTATCAGGAAATTCTAATCAACTAGTGTTTTCCAGTTACATGGATTTTGCTTTACTGGAGTTTCTTTAGTTTGGAAGAAAATGCAGTGGTGGCATTTTGGCTTCCCAATCAAAACATTTCCATCTGATACCATCATGCTGAGGTCAGCCAGCTTCAGCCAACACTGAATATTTCCATTACAATCAAAGAAAAACTATAGAACAATTCTGCTGACAATGATTATTATTTAGCTCTTATTAGACAAAGGACTTTATGTACAAGATCTCATTCTATTCTCACAGGAACCCTTTGAGTCAAGTACTATCATTATCTTCATTCTACAACTAAGAAAACTAAGTCCCAGAGTGGTAACACTGGGACTGGTAACAGTGTGACCACCTGACCTAGGTCACACAGTGGTAAGTCAAGAAGCAGGGCAATGAATTCAGGTTATATGTGTGTGTGTGTGTGTGTGTGTGTGTGTGTGTGTGTGTGTGTGTGTGTGTGTAGATAGATACATAGATAGATAGATAGATAGATAGATAGATAGATAGATAGATAGATAGATAGATAGCTAGCTAGCTAGCTAGCTAGCTATAGAGATATATGCTCTTATCCACTGTGGAATCCTGGCTCTGTCCCTTCTCTTCATTCACTTGCTCATTCACTACACGTTTAGTTAACTTTGACTCTGTGCCAGCCACTAGGAACATAAAGATGAATGAGGCACCATCTTGGCCTTGAGAAATGCTTCACAAAAGACGTGGCACTTGAGGTGGATCTTAAAAGATGAGGAAGAGCTAGGCAAAGGAATCACTAGAGAAGAAGTATTCCTAGCAGAGGAAATAACATCTGCAAAGGCATGGAGATATGAAGGAGGGCCCTGTGTTCAGAGAATGGGTAGTTAGGGTGGCCAGAGCAGAATGGATATGGACAAGGAAAGATGGCAGTTGTATCATTCATTCAATCAACATGAATTTATTGGGAACCATGTTGATAGGCATTGTGTGAAGGATTGTAAAGAGGAGTCAGATGCATTTCCTACCATCAAGGACCTTACACAATTGGCCACAATGGTATCTGTGGAGAAAGCATGTGCTGAGAATTTCAATCTACTAGTTAGATATAGACTTGATTTCTTCTTCTTTTGACAAAGCATCTCACTCTGTTGCCCAGGCTGGGGTGCAGTGGTGCAATTGTGGCTCACTTCAGCCTTGACCTTCCAGACTCAAGTGGTCCTCCCACCTCAACCTCCCAAGTAGCCGGCACTATAGATGTTCACCACTATGCCTAGGTAATTCTTTTTATTTTTTTGTAAAGATGGAGGTCTTACTATGTTGCCCAGGCTGATCTCCAACTCCAGAGCTCAAGCGATCCTCCTGCCTCACCTTCCTAAAGTGCTGGTTTTACAGGGATGAGCCACCACACCTGGCTTAATTTCTTCTTTATTCCATTTATTTTAAGCCTTAGAAAATAAATTGAACTTTTTCTCTAGAAAATTAAAATAAGTGTTCAGAAAAAAGTTATTTAAATTGAAGGAAAGAAAGATGTCATATTTTTTCTCCTTTGTCCTTTGAAATGTTCACTATTAAAATAGCAAACTTGTCACAGGAACCAAAGTACTATAGTTATGGATGAATATTTATAAAGATATGCAGAAAGGTGATCATTTTAATTTTAAAACATAGTACTTATATTTTATTTTATCTGGCCAAAAAATATTCTTCAAAGCAAAGTTCAAAAGAAAGGAAGAAAGCTTTAGTTTCAGAAGTTAAGAATTCAGACATAAAAGGATGAATACATCTGTGATAGTAAGCATTTTTAAATAATGCTTATGTCACAGCTAAATGTAAAATAGGAAGTAAGGTGCTACTTGAATCAGCATGATGTAATTAAAAGTACTGCAGAAAGTCAAGAGATTGGGGACCTTATCCTAGTTTGTAGCAAAGTTAGTCAAAATTTCTGGACTAAAATTTAAAAATTATTGAGACTGAAAAATAATAGATTTCAACTATGCTTTATGAATCAGTAAACAACATATTAATATAAAACACTACAATTTTTTTTCGTTCTGTGTAAAGGAGGTATTTGGAGAAAAGGATCTCTAGTGACTATTAATTCAGACATTGTATGTGCCCTACTCTGAAACAAAGAGAAAAGCAGGTTCCATACACTCAGACCCGGGCTTCCCTGTCCAGTGTGCAAGTTGTGTCCTGTACAAAGAACACTGGCGAAGCGGGTAAGGGGTTAAAGCCAGCCTCTGTGCAGCTCACTGAGCCAGGCACTTCAGCCAGCCCAGAAAAGAGGATGTATTTGTGTAACTTAGACAAAGGTTCTATGTGCTAGCATGGCCCTCCCCGACCTAAACGTCCACAAATAGGGAAATAGAATACTGTGGACCCATTCAAAGGTACTGTTCAGAAGATTCATAGCAACATGGGAGCTCTTCAGTAAATAAAATATAGGAGGCTGTAATGGCTGAATAGTGTCACTCAAAAATGCATGCTCATCTGGAACCTCAGAATGTGACTTACTTGCAAATATGGGTTTTATAGATGTAATCAAGGTAAAGATTAAGTGATATTATACTGACTGCATGTAGGCTCTGAATCCAATGACTAGCATCCTCACAACAAGAGGAAAGGAGCAGAGAGACATCCAGAGACATAGAGAAGAAGGTGATATGAAGATGGGGGCACAGATTGGAGGCATGTGTCTACAAGCCAATGAAGCCAAGGATTGATGGGAACCACTAGAAGCTAAAACAGATGCATGGAACAGATTCCCCCCTTGGAGTCTCCAGAAGGAACCAACCCTGCTAATGCCTTGAATTTGGATTTCTGGCCTCCTGACCTGTGAGAGAATAAATTTCTGTTGTTTTAAGTCACCTAGTCTTTGATAATGTGTGTCTTCCCTAGGAAACTAATACAGAGACTAATATTATATTACAGTAGCTGAAAATACCAGCTCTGGGGTCAGACATGAGTTACTTAATTTATTTGAACCTCAGTGTTCATACCTGTAACATAACGATAATAGTAGTATCTGCATTTGACAATTAAAATAACTAATACATGTGAGGTGCTTAGCACAAAGACTGGCTGATACCAAGAATGGAATAAATGTTCACTATGAGAAGGTGGGTGACGCTATACTGATACTACTGCTGCTGCAGCTGCAGATGATGATAATGATGATAAGGGAAAGAGACACAAAGCTCTGAGCATAAATAAATAAATATATATACACTCACATATCTATGATTCGTAAGATTAATACAATGTTAAATATATGGGGGCGGTGTTCAACATTCACAACACACGTATATTCAACCCACGTGGTATGGGCATGAAATGATTCAGTGAGGAGAGCCTGCCCTCTTGTGACAGGGACGTGAGTGCTCACAAAATGCCCATGTGCTCTTCTATTTCCCAGTCTCATTTGCAAGAAGGGGTGTGTGAGTAGCTCTGACTATTAACATTTGTGCAGAAGGACTACCCAATCTTCATTAGACTTTCCATGAGTGGAAAATAAGTCTTCAATGTGTTCAGCCACTGGAATTTCACGTTCTATCTTTTGTGGCACCTGCCATTAATTACCTTCACACCCTCGTTTTCACTCGCTCACAATCATCCTCACCCCAACCCGCCGCAAACTGGAGAAGAAGAGGAAAGGGTGTTTCATCGTCTCATACGGGAAGGATTATTGGGCCCAGACTTCTACCCAAAGGGCAAGCTAAATTTTAAACCAGCAGAAGAAAAGAATACGCACTGGACTGCTCAGATTTTAAAAAGACAATGAGCTCTAGCCAGAAGAGCCCTCCTCAAGTTACAGGCACACCTGGGACAAGTATCCTGCAGAATATTTCTACCATCTCCACCCCAGAGAAGAGATGTACATTCTCAAGGAATCCTTTTGTTATCTTCAAAAATCCTGAATGAAAAAGTCCTTCTAAATAACAATATTGGAGAAATATCTCATTAGGGTAAATTCCATTAAGTTACAGCAGTCAAAATCCCTGCACCACGCCTTTAATTCCAGCACTTTGGGAGGCCAAGGCAGGAGTTCGAAACCAGCCTGGTCAACATGCAAAGTCCCATCTCTACTAAAAATACAAAAATTAGCCGGGAGTGACAGCGCACACCTGTAATCCCAGCTACTCGGGAGGCTGAGGCAGGAGAATCACTTGAACCCCCGGGAGACGGAGGTTGCAGTGAGCCAAGATCATGCCACTGCACTCCAGCCTGGGTGACAGGGCGAGACTCTGTCAAAAAATAAAAATAAAAAAATTTAAAAATCCTTGCACATTACATGGTAAGTGATCAACAAGAAACAGGAAATGGCCAATAGAGTATTGCTTTTTTAATTGAGCCAAACCGTGAATTGAAGAAATTCAAAGGAAAACAACAGTGATTTGACTTTTTTAAGCCTGTTACTTGGCAACAATTGTAAAGCATGATAATACTAATTTTGGCAAGAGTATGACAAACAACATTCTGCTCATGTTTGAGTAACGGGAGAGTAAACCAACAAAGGAGTGTTTGGCAATTTGTAGGAAAAGCTTTAAAATATAAACATTCTCTTTGGCTCAGGAATCCCATTCTAGGAATTTAGCTTAAGGAAATCATTGGCAAATATGTATCCATTTGAGAATGCTTATCATAGGCCGGGCGTGGTGGCTCATGCCTGTAATCTCAACACTTTGGGAGGCCGAGGCGGGCAGATCACCTGAGTCCAGGAGTTTGAGACTAGCCTGGCCAATGTGGTGAAACCCCGTCTCTACTAAAAAACTACAAAACTTAGCCAGGCGTGGTGGTGCATGCCTGCAATCCCAGCTACTCAGGAGGCAGAGGCAAGAGAATCGCTTGAACCCAGGAGGTGGAGGTTGCAGTGAGCCAAGATTGCACCACTGCACTCCAGCCTGAGCAACAGAGCAAGACTCTGTCTCAAAAAAAAATGCTTATCGTGATGTATTTTATGATTGAAAACAACCTAAATAACAAATGATTGCTGATTAGTTGAGTACAGTATGATACATGGAATGAAATACTACATAGCAATTTTTAAATGGTGATTTAAAAAATACTAACTGGCATTGAAAGATATTCATAAGGTATTGCTAAATTTAAAAAAGAGTTAACAAACTGTAAATATAATAAAATACCACTTTTTTAGAAAAAATTATTAATGTGCTTAGAAAAAGTCTCAAAGACTATGAAGCTATCTCTGAGTGTCAGGATCCCCAGATGATTTTTTGACTTTTTAATTTTTTTTCTTACTGTGGAAATTTTAGAAAATATATAAAAGAAAAGAAGATTTTAAAAATTACTTGATATAGCACCAAGAATGAACCCTAAGGTAAACTATGGGTGATAATGATGTGTCAATGTAGGTTCATCAGTTGTAAGGAATATACCACTCTGGTGGGGAATATTGATAGTCGGGGAGGCTGTGTGTGTATTGGAAGAAGGTGCATATGGGAACTCTGTACTTCCTGCTCAATTTTGCTGTAAACCCGAAACTGCTTTTAAAAATACAGTTTATTAATTAAAATAATAATAAAGTCTATTAAAAAAAAAAACTATGCCCAGCACTGGCACAGTATCATTTCTGCATTGTTCTATTGTACAAAGCAGTCACAGGACCAGCCAAAGTTCAAGAACTAGGAAAATAATCTCCATCTTTTAATGGAGAGTGGCAAGGTCACTTTGGACAAAACATGGAATAAGAGCAATTATTGTGTTGTTGCAGCCATTTTATAAACTACAATCTGCCATTTAAATATATATTTTAAAAATAACTATTAATCCAAAAAACGTAAGAGGTGAGAGAGGAGGAAAAAGAGGCACTGAAAAGGTGAGACAAATAGCACAAAGTGAGGAGATACAGAAAAGTTCAGATATGATCATCACAATTCCTGAAAATACATTAAATTTGCTTGAAAAACAAAGATTGTCAGAGTATAAAAGAAATAACTAAAGCTATATGATATTCATAAGAGACACCCTTAAAATGTAAGAACAAAGAAAAGTTCAAAGAAAATTGCAGAGAAATATACATGGCAAATTCTGCCTTAATGACATTAACAGACTGTAGACTTTAAGACAAAAAAATTATTAGATAAGAAGAGGATCACTACAAAAACAAACAGATACTTGATGGTCTCAGTACATGGAGATAACACTGTTAATATTTTTATAGTATTTTAAAGTTTCTAGTGCACAGTGAGTGAAATCAAGTGAGCATCCACATTTATAGAAAGACCTTTTAGTCATGTGTATTTCCTATTATATGTTCTACATAGAAAAATGAACTGAAGCAAATGTACCTGAATATTAACCATGATTGATTTGAGGTAGTATAATTTAATTTAATTTTTCCTTCCTTTCTACTTTCTTTATTTTTCAAGTTTTCTATGGTAAGCACACCCTATTTTTATACTGAAAAAAAACTTAGAAAAAAATAATAATCTCCCAGATTTTTTTCAGGTTAAGAACTTTCCAGAAATCTAACAATCAAGTTGTCCAATATCTCCAGCCAACTGTTTTTTTATGCTTTTGGTTTCTAAACTTGGGACAATTTAAACTACACGAGGGTGATCAATCTCTGTTATCAGTCAACAGTCATCATCTTTGTCATCAAAAAGTCCTTATTAGGCACCTTCACCTACCGGCAGGGGAGGAGGGTGAACCTGACCCAGGATGAAAGATCACTGTACAACTATGACCAAGCCCCACTGAAGAAGAATACAGGCAAGCAGAAAGTAAAGTTAGAGCAGGAAGACAGCATCAAGTTTCACAACATGGAGCAGAACAAGAAAAAGAGGTTCAGTGAAAGATATAGAAACAGAAAGCAGGGGCCAAGCACAATGGCTCAGGCCTGTGATCCCAACACTCTGAAATGTTAAGGTAGGAGGATCCCTTGAGGCCAGGACTTCAAGACCCATCTAGGCAACATAGCGAGACCCTGTCTCTATTTATTTTTTAAATAAAAGCAATAAATAAAATAAACAGAGAGGAAGGCTTTATAAACCAGCATTCATGCTAATGATAGAGAAGGCATTTAGGAAGACAAAGACAAGATGAGATGAAAACAAGAGAGCAAGAATGGTTTGACAGAGGGCAGTCACTAAGGTTTCAGCATTTGCAATTTGAGTGGGGTTAAGTGGATGGAGGGGAAAGTGTAGACTTGCAATAGAGAAAGCCACAGAGAATAAACAGTCAGACATTACAATTCAAGAAAAATAATTCAATTATTCTGTGTCAATTAAAAACAAAATATTTTATGTAAAAAAAGTTTTTAAATAAAGAAGTCATAGTCATAGATGAGAGAGAAGATTTTTATATATACTGCAACTGAGTTCTGTAAGTCAATACCATTCAAATAAATTAGTGTAATAGCACAAATAGGATTTTTCTAACTTTTTACACAAATGATTCAAATAGCTTACACAAATCACTGCCCTTGTCATTTTAAAAATATGCTTTTAAAGGGCCCCCTTACAAGACCACTAACTATAAGAATAAAAGTTTTGCAATATATAAATAGAAGGCAATGGAGAGGAGAGGAGAAAAAAGGAGAGCAGGAAGAGGAGAAGGAGGAGAAGGGAGATGAGGAGAGAGGAGGAGGAAGAAGAAAAGAAGAGGGAAGAGAAGAAGAAGGAAGGACAAGAGGAGTCCATGTGACGCTGCAAATTCAAGGAAGAAAACTTGGCAGAAGAAAAGAGGAAGGCAAAGGGAAGAAAAGCAAGACAAAGCCTTTTCAGTTGCAGTATCCTTGAAGAAATAAGTCGGCCTCCTCACCTGTCTCAGAGCTGCCTTTGTAAGTGTAGCTGTATGAGTAGTACCTCTTCCACTGACCACAACTGCCACTCAGATTATCTGCACTTGTGACTTTCTTTTTGATGTAGACATTTGAAACCTGTTTTGCTTTCTCCCTTCATGTTTTCTTCATACACATAGTGTCTTATTGCATCCGAGACTCTCAAGGTTCTGTTTATCCTCCTTCATTGGATGACAGACCCTTTGGGGTACCTTACAGAGTCTCCCAAAGTGAATTTTGTAAATGTTACACAGCTTATATTTTAATTCACAATTCAGAACATCCCAAACATGTTCTCCATGTCTGGAGAAAAAACATTGAATGCTTTCATGTAAGGGGAAAAAGGTACAAGACAGAAATTTTTTTCTGACATAGAATTTTCTACCATAGATTTTTCTGCCTAGAAACTAGAGCAACTAGAGCAAATGTTGGCCTAACAATTGTAAAGGGCTTAATGGTTCATGGAACAGTTCCAGGAATATAATTTTATTTCATTCCTCAAGTCTACACTCTTCCCAACCCTTCGACAGCCCCAACTCCCAACCCTAGCTTGAAACACTTTAATGAGTTTTCATTCCTCTTGGTATAAAACAACAAATTCTTTGTCATGCCATCTAATCTCTATCTCTTACTTTGTCTTGCATCACCCTGCCCCGTTGACCCCTGCACTCCAGCCACACACACCTTTTACCAGTTCTTCAAATGCTTCCCCATTTGTGTTAAATGTTCTTTTCCAATCCCCCCATTTTTCCAGTTAATTCCTACTCCAGTTTCCAGCTCCCATTGTTGTCACTTCCTCAGGGAAACCTTTCCCAATCTCTCAGACAAGGTCAAATTCCTTTAAGATAGTTCTACATATCTGCCTTTCTTAGCACTGAGCCCAATTATAATTTTACATGTATTGTATGCCTATCTGTATGACTGCTGTCTCCTTCAGTAGACTGAAGTCCTATAAGGGCAGCAACTCCATGTGTATTTGTTCATCAGTGTATCCCATAATAATTTCTGTGTGGAGAGAAGATATGATAGCCACATTTGAAAATATGGCACTGAGTCTCAGAGAGTTTAAGGGATTCATTCCAGTAGTACAAATATGGGTACTAGATTCCAAGGTACTGGATTCCTGATTTCAAGGCCAGGGAATACATCATTCCAAGGAGGTACTACATGGCTCATAGTAGGTCCCTAGTACAGACTTGCTGAATGAAAAACTGAAAACAAAAATGAAAGTAAGAAGGAATGAATTATGAACTCAAATATGGTTTTCATTGTGAAGAAGATAATCTTGGCTGTGATGCTGGGCAGGTCACATCACCTTTCTAGGCCCTTACTCCTCTGCTGAAGGTTGAACTAGGTCATCTCCATGTTCTGTGATTCTGAGTTGCTGTGCTTCCAAACTCCTCTCACCTTGGGATTCTGTCTAACAGCAGGCACCTACATGTGGTGGGTGAGTTACTTAGCAGCCCAGATTTGACTTTATATTTTGGATCATTTTTAACGTGTTCAAAGAGCAATTACACTATGAAACAAGAGGCAATTGCAGGAGCAATTACATCAAAGATAACATACGGCAGCTACAGAAACAATGGAAAGTTATTGCAGGGTGTTAAGCACAACAGATGGAAAAGCTTTGCTATAACCTTGACAGTTGACCGAAGAACTTCCAGATACATGCTATAATTGTATGTAGGGAAGCAAAGAACATCTGACCAAAAGAATAGTATTTTTGAATTTTCTGTTCCAGTTATTAAATGATTCAAAAACTGACCAGGTGCAGTAGCTCACACCTGTAATCCAAGCACTTTGGAAGGCCGAGGTGGAAGATGACTTGAGGCCAGGAGTTTGAGATCAGTCTGGGCAACAAGCAAGACCCCATTTCTACAAAAAATAAAAAAATAAAAATAAAAAAATAGCTAGGTGTGGTGGTGAGCGCCTGTAGTCCCAGTTACTAAGCAGGCTGAGGTAGGAGGATCACTTGAGCCTAGGAATTTGAGGCTGCAGTGAGCTATGATCACACCATTGCTCTCCAGCCTAGGCAACAGAGCAAGAGCTTGTCTCAGGGAAAAAAAGAAAAAAAAAGGTTCAAACGCTACTAAAAGGGAATTGTAAATGGTCTTGGTCCTTCAGCCAAGAGTTAAATAGAAACTATAAGGGCGACTCTATCTCCTTGTCCCAACAAATTTGGGATACTCAGTGTAACTAGCAGAGATGTATGCTCTTATCCTGCCCTTCTTGTAACTGAATGCCCCACTAATGTGCTCTAGAATCAGGACCTGTCTTACCTTTCCAGTCCACCTCTTACCCACGCCCTGACCTCACCCACACTCTGGCCTCATGACTCTCTCTGTTTTTCAGGACCCCGTGAGAAATCCCATGACCCCTTGAAGGTCCAGTTCAAATGTCATTTTCTCTTGGAAGCCTTCCACAGAGCTCTCAGGAAAAACTCAGGGCTACCTCCTCCAAACTCTCACAGAATTATTTATGCCCATGTGATAGTACTGGTGGTCATCTGATTCATGTTATGGTTATTTGTCAATCTATTTATCTCTGTCTCCTGCCCCAATCACCCCACTGGCTTGTGAGACCCTTATAGATAGAAACCATACCTTATTCATCGTAACATACCCCACTCACACAGTTACACGCCTGACATTTAGAAAGTGTGCTGAGTTAAATAAATGCTAAGGGGCAACTAATCAAGAGATAAATTCATTGTAATAGAAGAATAAGTCCTATTATGTCAGCCCATATAGCAAATTTTATTAGGGAGCTTTTAGTGACTTCACTTTTAACACAAAAGAGGAACTCAAATGCTAAGAATTGCAAGCATTCTAATAATGGAATTTTTTAGAAGAGGTAGAGTATGTTTTCTATTCCTTTTTAGCTAAAATGATTAAACTTTTTTCTGTGTTAGGCACAGAACTAGAGTTGTGTATGCATTATCTCATTTAATCCTCAGACAACCCTATGAGGTATTAATATTCCCATTTTCGAATAGGATAGTTAAGGTCTAAGTGGATTGAGTTACTTTCTCCAGGCCACAGAGTTAGTAAGTGGCAGAGGGCTGGGATTTGAAGCCAAGTTAACCTTACCTTAAGACCTGAACTTTTTATTACCATGTTGTTCGTGACCTACTTTTAGGGCCAACTCTGGTGTGTGAACTGTGAATCATAGTTTTTAATGTTTTTCTTCACCACTTTTTTGTCACTTTTACTGCGAGTTTTATTCACATAGCGTCTTTCACTTAGATATTTTATAATTCTATTTGGCAGACCCTTTATCATCTTTCTAATCATTATTATCAATATTTTAAATACTTACTTTATCCCACAGTATGCTCAAAAATACTTAGGGATGAGAAACAGGAAGACAGTCACAGAACTTGTCTAAAGTCACATTGCTAATAAGGACAAGAGCCCAGAGCGAACCCAAACCATTTGACTCTAGCACCCAGCTCTATCTGATACTTCCCTAGGGCATGTCTGCATCATTTGCAAGTCCATAGGTCAAAGAGTCTGGAACTATGCTACCCACCCAGTCAATTCCTGAGTCAGGCCAGTTGCAGTAACCAAAATCACATATGAATGCAAATGCCTTATTTTCAAGAAAACAAAATCCATGTGCTTTCCTAAATGCTGTCACTCCTAGATAACGGTGCTAAAAGCTGGCCCCAGCTGTAATTTTCCTTCACTTGCTTCCTTTAGGTGTTCTCAGTTCTATTTTATCCCTACTTGGCATTGTCCTACATTGGACTTAATCCTTTTAGGGAAACACAGGTAAATAATCTCAAAAACATAATCACTTTCCTGGTTGGTCAGATTATTTTTTCATTTTATTAGGAGAGAACTGTTTACCATCATGGAAGCTCCACATGTGAGATCTTGATAACATAATAAGCATTAATGTTTATTGAGTTTTTACATCATATGTGAGATGCTGTGCCAAGCTCTTCACCAAGATCCCTCTTATCATCCCTGTATTAAATCTGTTTTGCAAGTGCAGAACTAAGCCCTGAGAGGCTGAGAACCCCGTACAAGGCCCATGGCTGGACCCCAGTTGTGTCTGACTCCAGAGCCTGGACTCTTAACCACACAACTTATTCTCAGTGTGTGCTGGTACTATTCTGGTCTCTTTTCCCCTCTCTTTAACTAAGAAAAGCTACCCAGACAGAATTATTTTTAAAAAGGAAATAGAGTACCTGATAAGGCCCAAGTCGTCTCCATTCAAATCTACCATTTTCAAGACTACCATTTCCTTGTCTGTATTTGAAGAATACCTAGTCAGGAAAACAGAAAAGCACAGTCAGTTCTGTGTTAGAGACTGACCCTCATGTAAGATGAACAGTAGCAGCTGACACAAAAACAAAAATGCTTCTCAGTAAGTGAGATGTCTTGACAAACAGTGGTTCTGTGAACTGCATCCAGTACCTCATTTCTCAGCTAAGGAAAGGGTATGTAATTGCGATCAAAGTTTGGGGGACTAGGGTCAAGTAACTGGAGCTGAAATACACATATTTTTATATATATAGGTATTTCTTACAAAAGAGATTTGTCTTTGAAATTTCCACTCATATCAATTTTTAATGAAATCTCTTTAAAAGAGCAGGGAATTTGCAAAATCAAAAGCATTCAAGACCTGCAACTTAAGTGTTCTTTTATGTCCTATCAAGGGAAATCAGATTACATTTTCTAAAAATCATCTCCTTTGAAAGCTATTGAAAAATATGCAGAAAAATGTAAAATGTCAAGTGGTCAAGTTAAAACTGTGATATTATTTTACAGTGTTACAGTAACCAAGCACTTCTCTTCTGTCACAAACCTGGTTCACCACTTTAAAAAAGACAAAAAGGCAAAATAATGCTCTCCCTTGGTTTTTCCATTCAAATATGTGGGTTTATTTCTTACTCTTCTGTCCACATTCTTTATCCTTTTATTTTCTCTGTCTAGCCACACTCTTGTGGACTAAGATGATTTATTCTGGATAACACATAATAAAAGAGCTATTCATTAATTTAATAAATATACATTGTGCACATTTTTATCTCCATTTACTCATGAAGAAGCTGAGTGACAATAAATTAAGATAAGTAAATCACTAAAGGTCGCATAACTAGAAAGCAATAAAACTAAGCTGAGACCACAGTTGTTCCTGATTTCAAAGCCCAGAGTACTTCAAGCATCCACCCTGGCTCCCATAATCAACAAAGTGGAAAGATTCCTGAATAAACTGGTGTTTGTTTCTACATTACTTTTTGTTTCTACTTGTCTTAGATTATAAAGATGTTTCTAAGACACTGTAGCTGTAATATTCTCTTAGGACCTCACCATATTCATCAAGTAACAGCCCTGTACTTAGATTTTGTTGCTGTTCCCTAAAGGGAATGAAACGATATCATTTTGAAGATTTCTCCTCACCTTGCTCTCTCTGACTGCGGATTTTGAAGGTAAGAATAGGGACTTCTGTTGATCTGCACACCATCCACATTTCCTTTATTGATGAAGATTTTACCTGGTTTCATATTTGTGTGTGCTATGTCAATGCTCTGAAGGTTAAAAAAGAGGGAGCTGTTATAAACTTAGAAATCCTGGTGGGGATAATGACTTAGTCAATACAAACAGAAGAGCCCTGTGAACAATTTCCTTTGTCTCTAATGTGTCCACATTATGGGATAAAAGTTGGAGAACCACACTGCTGTTGCCATTCTGGAGGTAAACAGAAATGGTTTTCAAGGTTAAGATAAAGGAAATGCCATGTTGTGTGGAAGCACAGTACTGATTAATGCCTGAGCTCACAAAAAGCCTCATCTGCTGGTCTCTCCAGACTGCTAAATGAAGCTCAATTTGTCACTTCAGATAGCCAAAATGGGAGACTTGACTCCTACAACACTAATACAAGTTTTGCTAACATGTGTTTCCACCTCCCTACCCTTGCCATTCTACCACCAAGGCAGAGTTGTTCAAACTTTTTTGACTGTGAACTACAGTGAGAAATACATTTTTCATCATAGCTTAATACACATCAACATATGCATCCCAAAACAAAAGTTCACAAAGCAAACTATACCCTGACTGTGTGTTATACATTATATCTTACAATCTATTTTTTAGCATTTTTTTGTAATGTTTTTTGCAACCCATACAATTGATTTCGTAAGCCTTTAATACATTGTAAGCCTCAGTTTGCAAAACATCATTGTAAAGCAATTTCTGCCTATGCTAGCTGGATCCCTGAATTTTGGGGGTGACACTGTAAGAAAAAAATAGAGAATAAGCCTGGAATACAATAAAATGAAGCAAAACATTAGCAAGGATCCTATGCAACAAAATAATAAGCTGGAAGACAGAAAAGAGAGGAGTATAAGCTCAAACCAGAAACAGGAGAGGAGTTTAAGGGTATTTGTCAGGAGCACCATGGAGGTCTGCATCTGTAGTAGAGAACTTGAAAAACTGGGATGTGTATTTACAAGTTGGATTCTCTTTGTACTTTGGGAAATATTTTAAAATCTTAGAATCATTTGTAATTACTTTTAGCTCCTTCATGGGTTTCTCTTTGTGTGACTTTGTGCATAGAACAGACTATGTAGTGCCCTCTACAAAGAACCCCAAACCAAAATGTTTTCTGTCTGTTTAAATAACTACATCGGGCTTACTCCCATAGAAGCCTTCTTTTCCAATCATCCATGCCTCAGCCCCAACAGCCCATAGCTCAGAACCAGAAGCTAAGAGAGAGGCAGGGAGGAGAAAGAATGGTACATGCTAATACTATGCTCAGACTCAAATCCTATAGGGACCCTTCATATTACATCCAATCACTCCTAAAATACTTATAAGCAATGGTAAAGAACAGCTGCCTCTGGAGCTCTTTGCCTACCTTCAAGATACCTGTGACCATGTGCTGAAAAGTTCGATTGCTAAATCCTTCACTGGCAATTACAAACACAGTATACTGGAAATATCCTGCAGGACCTGAATGAGTGTGAGTGCCACTCAGGATGACATTGTCTCTTCTGTACAGGGAGCCATATTTACTCTGCAGTCTGTTCAGGACCTTCAAGAAAAAAAGGAATTGAACTAAGAAGAGGGATAACATAGGAGCTCAACATGAGAAAAGGCTTTCATGAGTTCAATCACTGATCTGTACCAATAACATCTGTATGAATCCATTCTCATGCTGCTAATAAAGACATACCTAAGATTGGGTAATTTGTGAAGAAAAGAGGTTTAATTGACTCACAGTTCAGTATGACTGGGGAGGCCTCAGAAAACTTATAATCATGGCAGAAGGGGAAGTAAACATGTCCTTCTTCACATGATGGCAGGAAGGAGAAGTGCAGAGTGACAGAGGGGAAAGCCCCTTATAAAATCATCTGATCTTGTGAGAACTCACTGTCATGAGAACAGCAGCATGGAGGTACCCACCCCCATGATTCAATTACCTCCCATGGGATCCCTCCCACGACACATGGGGATTATGGGAACTGAAACTCAAGATGTGATTTGGGTGGGGACACAGCCAAACTATATTAACATTCCTTTCAAATGGCCCCTCACTCTATGTTTGAGGATATTATCATAGTAATAACAATGAAATAATAATAACAATACTTAACATTTTACGGATTCTTGCTATGAGCAAACACAATGCTAGGTATGTTATATATAGTATGTATTTAAAAATCTTTATTACAATTTCAAGAGCTACACAGGTATTGTTAAGCCCATTTTTAGCTGAGAACATTGAATTATACAAAAGTTAAATAATTTGCCTGTTGATCTAATAAGTAGCAG
Organism: Macaca nemestrina; assembly: GCF_043159975.1. Taxonomy (NCBI): domain Eukaryota; kingdom Metazoa; phylum Chordata; class Mammalia; order Primates; family Cercopithecidae; genus Macaca; species Macaca nemestrina. The sequence goes on along the minus strand of NC_092133.1, from coordinate 46,791,747 downwards.
AGCCAGACTCCAGACCCACGTCTAACTAGAGAACCAGTACTCTTATTCATTCATCATCCAACAGGTGCTCTAAGCAAAAGAATATATGAGGTTCCTGTCTTGAAGATATTTTTATTCTAATGAAAGACAAAGACAGTAAGCAAGCAAATAAATATTAAATATTATATCATAGAGTGATAAATGCTATGAAGAAAAATATTGTTGCATAAGGAAAAAGAAACTAGTGGGTGTTAGTGAGGAAAGATCTTCTAAAGAGGGGCACTCTTTTAGCAGAGGCTTAGATGAAGAAAGCAAGCTGGCTGTGCAATATCTGGGGGAAAAGCAACTCAGGTATAGTGAGCAGAAACTGCAAAGGTTTTTAAGCTACTCTACTACCTCATTTCCCAGATGAAGAATTCAGTACACCTTGAAACGAACTCTTAGACTTGTTGGTCTAGGGGAAGCCATCCCCTATGATGCAAGGACGCCTTAATAATCCTGTGGAGAGACCTAAGAGGATAGGAAGCATCCTGTCAGCACTAACTTGCTAGCCATCTGAGTGAGCAACCTTAGAAGTAATTTCTTCAGCCTTGGTCAAGCCATCAAACAACTGCGGCCCTAGCCAGCATCTGAGTGCCACATCGTGACACAGAAGTGATGATATACAACTTGTTCTAAAACAAGTCAGAATCGTCTAACCAAGCCACTCTGGGAATCCTGACACACAGAAACCTTGAACAACATGTATTATTGTTGTTTTAAGCCACTAAGTTTTTAGGCGATTTGTTGTACAGCAATAAACAACTAATACAAAGAAACTCAGTAAATGTTTAGTGAATAAGTCAATCAATGAACATCCAAATGCAAGACTAATGTCTTCATATGGTGCAGACACATCAAGAAAACACCAGAGAGAATACTGGTGATGTTGCTGAGTACCTGTTGCTGTTTATGCTTTAATAAGCTGCAATCTAAAGTTTGGTATCTTTGCGACTTTTAGTAAAAGATAATTTAAAAATGATCCAGCAGTTTGTAACACAAAGGATAAATGCTTGAAGGGATAGGTACCCCATTTTCCATGATGTGATTATTAGGCATTGAATGCCTGTATCAAGGCATTTCATGTACCCCATAAATATATGTACCACGTACACACAAACATTAATTAAAGAAAAGGAAAGATCCAACAGAAGTGTCAAACCCAAAGCAATCGTTAACAATGTTTACCTTGAGGATGGCATAGACACTCTGATGAGCTGTCTCTCTGGAACATGCAATAAAATTAAAAGCCCTCATTTGCATTCGCCAATTTCTGTGGTGTAAAACTCCTCATCATGATCAATTTCAAGCTACCAAAAGCTTAACAGCCAGCTCACAATGTTCCCGAATATTTACAAATTGGCTCTTATGAACTTGTGCAAGCTAGTTCCAGCTCACTGCTGGTAAGTGGGGAGTAGCAGCTTCTGTGCTATGTACTTAATATACATAAAGATAACCATTCAACCTCTGATCTACACCATTCTCATTCCAGTCATAACCATCTTGCCTCATTAACCTCTCCATGTCCCAAAGACTGATTGTTTGGTTACCATGTCCACATAAGCAATCCTATGATGCAAGACAAATACAGAATGGAAGTATAATCTAACTAGATTAACATCCTTCTATATTCCCTCTGTTTGATCCTAACTCCAGCCCCAATCCCTCATCACTCTCATATATTATTCTATACTGTAACTACCACACTCATGAAGAAGAAATGTCTGTAAAGAGAAGAGAAAATGATCAATGAAGGGACACCATGGAAAGCTGAACTAAAGTCAGAAGCTGATGTTCTTAACAATTTACAGCTAAGACAGGAAGGTAGTAGAGAAAAAGAGCCACAAGTCAACTTTAAAGCTCCTTAACCCCATCCTATTTATTCCTAAAGAACTGTGACATTAGGGCTTTAGAATTAAATGCGTTTCTTCATGTCTACTCAAGTATCAAGCCCTTAAAAAGACAGAAATTATGAATCTTGAATTTTAAAACAAAAAAGACTACAAACAGTACACATGAATTTTATTTTAAACTACAATCTCTGATATGAAGCCAGACATATGGGACTTCTAGGGGGGAAAAAAAGAAAAACGTAAAACCTAGTTATATAACAATGCCAGGAAGATAGCCATTGAAAATAACATGTTTCTCAGTTCATGAAAGGAGGGCATTTTAACACAGGACAAAGCAGCTACGTTTATGTCTACAGCTCACTTCTGTCTTCAGTTTCTATTCCATTTCCTATTGCTGACAGTCTTGGGAGCATGACATAGAAAAACCTAGAAAGTCCTTCTGTTTTCCTGTCCTGCCTCACTGCACAGAGATCTTCCATAATCTTCATTCTGTGCTGGAAATTTCATCTATCTTAAAGCCGAGACTGAGAACCTGCATAGAAGTAGGTGTTATAAATAATCTTAATAGCACTTATTTAGCTACATTTATTTCTCACACCTTCCCTTGGATTAATTTGGGAAAACTAAGTGGGTTCATTTAACAACCTTCCCACTGGGTCTCAGATTGCACGAGGATGTAAAAATAGGAAGAGACAGATAAATGGTGCCCACTATTGACTTGATAGCCTCTACAAACACACACATTAAACTCCTCCCCACTCTACCTGCCAAAGTCTACCTTTGGTTCTTGCATTTCTGCTAATGACCATACTATTTCCCAATTAGAGCCATCTCATTTTTCAGAAAAGCAGTATAGTATAGTAGAAATGAGCATGAATTCTGACACCAAGATGCTTAAGTTTGAATCCTAGCTCTGATAGTTCCTAGCTGTGCAACCTTGGATAAGTTACTCAGTCCTCTGCAAACTTGGTTTCTCAATCTGTCAAATGATATAATAATAGCTCCCTCATAGAGGTGTTTGGAGGAGTAAGTACACTAATCCATACAAGGCACTGACAAGAGTTTCAGACTCAGCATGAATATTACGTTAAGTATTGGCTTTTATGTATATTCATGTCCAAATCTCACTCACATTTTCTTTTTCTTTCTTTCTTTCTTTCTTTCTTTCTTTCTTTCTTTCTTTCTTTCTTTCTGTCTCTCTCTCTCTCTCTCTCTTTCTTTCTTTCTTTCTTTCTTTCTTTCTTTCTTTCTTTCTTTCTTTCTTTCTTTCTTTCTTCCTTCCTTCCTTCCTTCCTTTCCTTTCTTTCTTTCTTTCTTTCTTTCTTTCTTTCTTTCTTTCTTTCTTTCTTTCTTTCTTTCTTTCTTTCTTTCTTTCTTTCTTTCTTTCTTTCTTTCTTTCTTTCTTTCTTTCTTTCTTTCTTTCTTTCTTTCTTTCTTTCTTTCTTTCTTTCTTTCTTTCTTTCTTTTTGAGTCAGAGTCTCATTCTGTCGCCTAGGCTGGAGTAGTACAATGGAGTGACCTTGACCTCGGCTAACTGCAACCTCTATCTCCCAAGTTCAAGCAATTCTCCTGCCTCAGCCTCCCAAGTGGCTGGGACTACGGGCACCTGCCGGCATGCCTGGATGATTTTTGTATTTTTAGTAGAGATGGGGTTTCACCATGTTTGCCAGGCTGGTCTCAAACTCCTGACCTCAAGTGGTCCACCCACCTCAGCTTCCCAGAGTGCTGGGATTTTAGATGTAAGCCACTGCACCCGGCCGACTCACATTTAATTTCCTATCCCACCACCATGTAGTCTCACTGACATCACATTGGTTTAAGATCTTTGTGCCAGCCTCACATGATAAAGAGGGAAATTGTTAGGCAAAATTATAAAAAATAAAAACCCTTCCAGCAACTCGTTTCCCTTTCTTGTTCCTTCAGCCTTTTAACATCTTATAAAACTCCCCTGGGTGAAATACCTCTGTTTGAAATACCTAGTATGATGATTACTGTTTTCTTAACTGGACCCTCACCAATAGAGCCTCAGTATCACTTTAAAGAGTCTGCTAATTTTTGTCCTCACTTCTAGTTCCACTCTATTCCAATCCATATCAAACATCTCTACCTGCTTAATCATGCTAAAACAAAATGGTGTTTACATCACTCTGCCATTCAGAAGATTTCTCAGAGTCCATATCACCCACAGAATTAAAAACAAGCCGGCATCTCAGGCCCTCTGCGATTATGATAAACATGTCTTCCAGATACATCCCCAACTACATGCCTCCATATGTCCTAATAGATCTCCTCTCTTCCCTCATAAAAGAGTCTACATCCCTCCTTCATGCCTCTCTGTGTTCATTCTGTTTTTTCCATCAGATTTCTCTCCCTTCCCATCCTAACCATTTAAAATTCTGCTCACTCAAGTGTCATTTCTACCATGAAAATGTTTTCCTAATTTGCATTTCTTGAATCCCCATTGGTGATCTTAAAAGACCATATGTCCACAAAGTCAGATATTTTGCCCTTCAAGAAGTAAAGCTTACTTTTTCACCACTGAGTGTGAGCTAGACTTAGTGACTTGCTTAATGAATAGAACAGGGTGAAAGTAATGGTGTATAACTTCTAAACCTGGGTCATACAATGCACTGTAGCTTCCTCCTTGCTCGTTCTCTTGGGTCACTCACTCTGAGGGAATCTAGCTACTGTGTCGTAAGGATAGGAAGAGTGAGGAACCGAGGCCTTTGGCCAACAGTCACATGAACAAACCATCTTGGAAGTGGACCTTCAAGCCTGAGTCAAGCCTTCAGATGACTCCTCCTTTGCCATCACCTTGATTGCCATAGAACCTAAACCAGAGCCACCTAGCCAAGATAGAATTCCTGACCTATAGATCATACGAGATAATAAATGTTTGTTGTTTTAAGCCATATAGTTTAGGGTAATTTGCTACCCAGTAATAGACAATTACTATCCTACCTTACCTTCCTTCAGTTAATTATAGCTATCTGTATACTTCTGTATACCTCTATATTTCACAGTCCTTCCTTCTATCCACCAACTAGAAAATGATCTCATAAAGGAGATGAATTATGACTTACTTAGTTATGTGTCCCCTGAAGTGACACTAGCAAAGTACCTTACAAAAAGCAAGTGGTCAATGCATTTTTCCCTCTAAGAGTATAGAATAATGTCACTTTTAAGAATGTATCTACTACAAAGACACATACACACACATGTTTATTCCAGCACTATTCACAATAGCAAAGACTTAGAACCAACCCAAATGTCCATCCATGATAGACTGGATAAAGAAAATGTGGCGCATATAAACCATGGAATACTATCCAGCCATAGAAAAGGGTGAGTTCATGTCCTTCGCAGGAACACAGATGAAGCTGGAAACCATCATTCTCAGCAAACTAACACAAGAACAGAAAACCAAACACCACATGTTCTCACTCTTAAGTGGGAGGTGAACAATGAGAACACATGGACTCAGGGAGGAGAACATCACACACTGGGGCCTATCGGTGGATGGAGGGCTAGGGGAAGGATAGCGTTAGGAGAAATATCTAATGTAGATGACGGGTTGATGGGTCCAGCAAACCACCATGGCACGTGTGTACCTATGTAACAAAACTCCACGTTCTGCACATGTACCCCAGAACTTAAAGTATAGTTAAAAATGACAAAAAAATAAAAAAAGAATATGGACTCAGGGATTAATCATACCTGTGTTCAGAATCCAGCTCTACCATTTGCTAACTGTGTGAAATTTGAAAAGTTACCTATCTTCTCCAAGACTCAGTTTTCTTATCCAGAAAATAGAAATAACAACAAAGCCACCTCACTGTTTTGTGGTAAGTGCAGGAGTGGAGAAGACACTTCATCCCCTGTCCTCATGTCTCCGCAGATGGGGGAGGCTTCAACTCTCCTCCCCAAGAGGGAACAATGTTAAAGTGATGCTTTTAGGCCATCTCATCATCCCTCTCACTGGCCCCTTCACATGGCATGAGGAGAAAAGTGTTTAATAGGTGAGGCTAGCAGAACCTGACGTTGCATAATGGACCTTTATGGTCATCGTTCTGGTCAAAGATCCAGCGCTCCTCTTTCTCACATTCATGAATATGTGAGCAGACATTAACAGAACACATTCTCTCTTAGTGACCCGATCCCATGCAGAAAATATAACTGTGTCAGGGCTTAGAAATTGCCTTAGAAAGATAGAATTGGAGGTTCTATCAGTCGCTTGCTTGCTTGCTCGCTTTCTCACTCTCTCTCTCTCTCCCTCTCTCCTCCTCCTCCTCCTCCTTTTGTATGGATTTGACCATTTCAAATCCATACAAAAACAATCAGAATACTATAATGAATCCCTATGTACCTATTACCCAGCTTCTATAACTACTAATTCATGGTCAACCTCATTTCAATGTTGTATTTTAATTCACATCTGATTCCTCACATGTATTCTCAATTGTCTGAGAACCTGAGGAAGGGCTTAGTGATTAATTGGTACTCTCCCAACTTCTAACAAGGAGAATTAAATAAGGGAATATATATATATATAAAAATGTAACCTGGCACATTATAAACTTTCAATAAAAACATTAGCATTAATAATGACAATGAGTCATCAGCAGAATTGAAAGCAACTTTTGACCAAGATAACTTAGACTGAAATAGTGAGGATCATTCTCCTTGTAAGATTATCTACTATATTGTCAAGAGTCTATAACATTGAAGGTAGTAGAATTTCAATGAATGAGAAACCAAGAGGAATTAGTTCCTGTCACATTCATCCACTTTTCCTTAAACCATATCATTTCTTTGTTCCTTTCTCCTCTCAAATCACTTACCTCCAGTCTGAGCCTTTGAGATACCATGCCTATGTCAATGCTGACAAACACTGTTCGATTGGACCCATCAGGTTCTGCCATGATGAAAGCACGACTGTACAGCCTGGTGAGGATGCCCTGTGCATTCTGGCCAGATTTGCTGTAGCCCATCTAAAGAGGAAGAGACAATCAGAACTGCTCTGTCTCACTCCCCTACTACTAGAAACCAGACACAAACATACAATATAGATGACTGCAGAAAGACAAAGAAAAAACATCCACATGACATGGTGGCTCTGAGTGAGAGAATATATGTTTTCAAAAATTAAAAAGAAAAAGGAAGAAAGAAAGCCAAAAAATATCATAAAAGAGGCTTGAATCTTCCATATAGAAAAATGCAAAGGCAAAGAATTGATCAGGTTGGCAGAAGCTGTTCCCTGGCTTATGGGCAGGAGGGAGTTGGTGAGACTTTGGAAATGCTATTACTAACACTAACACGTGAGATCTTTCTGGCCTTTCTGGTTTGGGCAATGGCTCTTTTTCTCCTGCCTGTCTAAGATGTACAGAAAAAAATATTTCCTCTACCTCCACCCCACATTGCCCAGGAACATTTAAAAGATTGAAGGTTCTCTCATGTTGGTTGTTTAGTATATGATTTTGTTTTCTGAAGAAAATGGTATCTTCATAATTAAGTATTCTTCACAGAGGGTACCTCGCCCTGGCTTTTACCATAGTATTATTCCTGTCGTGGGTGCAACTGGCTGGTAAATTCATTTACCGCCCATGACATGGGGTGGTAAAGAAATTTACCAAGACAGTCATAGGTAAAGAAAGGCAGATTTATTAGGGAAAGTAAGAAAATATGTTGCAAGGGTACAACAGGCAGCACAGCAGAGAAGGGGCTGTCTGCAAATATCAGGGAAAACCCCACCCCCAAAATTCAATGTGGGTTATTTTCTATTTCCCTAAGCGTTGGCTGGTCTGAGAAATAAAGGGAAAGAGTACAAAAGAGAGAAATTTTAAAGCTGGGTGTCCAGGGGAGACATCACATGTTGGCAGGTTCCATGATGCTCCCTGAGCCATAAAACCAGCAAGGTTTTATTAGTGATTTTCAAAAGGGGAGGGAGTGTATGAATAGGGTGTGGGTCACAGAGATCACATGCTTCACAAGGTAATAAAATATCACAAAGCAAATGGAGGCGGAGTGAGATCACAGGACCACAGGATGGGGCAAAATTAAAATTGCTAATGAAGTTTCAGGCACGCATTATCATTGATAACATCTTATCAGGAGACAGGGTTTGAGAGCAGACAACCTGTCTGACCAAAATTTATTAGGCAGGAATTTCCTCATCCTAATAAGCCTGGGAGTGCTACAGGAGACCGGGGCTTATTTCATCCCTTCGGCTTCCACCGTAAAAGACAGCTGCCCGCAAGGGGGCCATTTAGAGGCCTACCCTCAGGGATGCATTCTCTTTCTCAGGGATGTTTCTTACTGAGAAAAAGAATTCAGCAATATTTCTCCTATTTGCTTTTGAAAGAAGAGAAATATGGCTCTGTTCCACTTGGCTCACCGGCAGTCAGAGTTTAAGGTTATATCTCTTGTTCCCTGAACATTGCTGTCATCCTGTCCTCTTTCAAGGTGCCCAGATTTCATATTGTTCAAACACACATGCTCTACAAACAATTTGTGCAGTTAATGCAATCATCACAGGGTCCTGAGGTGACATACATCCTCCTCAGCTTACAAAGATGATGGGATTAAGAGATAAAAGTAAAGACAGGCATAGGAAATCACAAGGGTATTGATTGGGGAAGTGATAAGTGTCCATGAAATCTTCACAGTTTATTTTCAGAGACTGCAGTAAAGACAGGTGTAAGGAATTATAAAGGTATTAATTTGGGGAACTAATAAATGTCCATGAAATCTTCACAATTTATGTTCTTCTGCCATGGCTTCAGTCGGTCCCTCCATCCCTGACTTCCCGCAACACGCAAAGAAGCAGGGGCTGGAGGGAAGTTTTATAGGGTCATGCTGGAGTGGGACATATGCAGAACGAGGTTGGGCTGCTGGGGCTACATGCAGAGTGAGGTATTTGGGAACAGGATGTTGTGGCAGCAGGTTATCTATGATTAGCCATCTCCCAGAACAATTGTTCTCCCCACCGCTGGGGCCCCTGACTTATTAGGACTCTACAACTCTCTAAGCCAAATCAGATCACATACACCTATCCCAAGTCACTTCTCTCACTGTGTCATAAAATTTACCTGTAAAACTATACCCAGGTCTTCAGAATTTTTTCTACTGTTGGCTTTACCCCTCCTGGGAGTGTTTATTTAGGGGTCACATTCCAGGATCACTTTTCAGAACATACAGTTGAGAATCATACCTGGAATGTAAAGATTACTTAGAGGGAGGGAGTGAATCCCATTAGACAACTTCATGCTCTGGTTTCCTAGGGAAGCACTGACATAAATGGGTATTTCCATCACATAGACAAGACTAGCAGTCAATAGGCCACACCTGACACATAGAAGTTTTATTTGCTTTCACATATTGGTGCAACCTAGGTTTCCAGTTTTAGCTAGAGTTGCCTTTATTTTTCAAGTAAGATATTTGAAACTTCAACTCTTTAATCTAGGGATTTTGGGGCTTCTTCTAAAATACTGCAAGATAGGGCAGCCCTGAGCCCCCATTCTTATATGGCAACAATCAGCTAAATCCATATACTTTCTTTGTGCTTTTTTTTCCCTCAAAGTCCCCACCATTTCCTACTGCCTCCCACTCCCAAACTGAGGATTCACTAGACATTTATTATGTTACACTGGCCTGGTGATGTCATTTATGGTGCCGGCTCACCCCCTGTCATATTTGAGTTTGCCATCTCTGCCACTTCTGCTCATAAAAAAAAAAAAAAAGAAAAAAGGCCAACGGACTTTACAGGGGAGTTATGATTGAATAAAAGTTTTCCTCTTCTTTCTAGTATGAAATTCATAGTGCTAGACAGCAGCAAGGTCAATTAAAAAGCTAGAAGAAAATGATGATGTTGTAATAATCAGAAATGAATGCAGTTTGTAAAATAATAAAATTGGTTGTTTCACAGTCTCCTTAAGGAGCCCATTGCCTACTTACCAAACTGATATCTGCTACTTGTCCTGTGCAGTCAGCTCGTCCAACACCAATATAATAGCCACTGAAGTTCTGAAATAGAGGAGGCTCTGGGGTTGAAGTCACTGGAGAAGTTTGAGTGGCTGTGGAGCTCTGGGTGGCTGTGGAACGCTGGGTGGCTGTGGAACTCTGGGTGACTGTGGAGCCCTGGGTGGCTGGAGGGTTTGGGGTGGTTGAAAACAAATGGCCTCCTGAATCTAAAACAGAATAAGAGATTTGAGAACCAACATTTCAGCCCTCTTATTTGTCAACATCAATTAGAATACAGCATATAGGCTCAGGTTCATAAGGAAAACTCTTTATATATTTTCTTATACATAAAAATATACAGAGAGAAACATCTCAGGAATCTGTTTAAAAATCATAATCCTAAACGGGATCTTTTTCTTGGATGAGAGATGTTTCAGACTAATGATCAAGGCCTCTGTCAAATGTCCTTCAACTCCTCATCATGAGCCATTCCTTGTCAAACTCACTGCCTTCCCTCAACACCCTGCTCTTCTTTTCCAGCTAAACTAAACAGGTGCCAGGTTTACTGAATGCAGCATCTGGGGATTGGTTTCTTCCATTCTTTCTATCCAGACTCCTCACTCCTTTCCTCTCCACCTACCAAACTCCACCACCTGCTTCAGAGTTAGTCCATTTCCATCACACCTAGATCCGACTCAACTCCTCACCTGCAGGATGCCACCCTGCTGGCTCTACCTTGGGTCTGATCTTCTTTGACCTTCTAAAGACTCATTTTTAATGCAACCTAGATCACTGTATACATGTTGGTATAATTTCATCTTAATTATTCTAATATTTATATATTCATATCCATGTGTGTGTGTTTATACACATATATTCTATATTAATGTATGCATACATATTTATTATACACACACATACAAATATCAAGGGAAGCAGAATGACATACAGGATTTTTGTGAGAAGATAGTTGCCAGAAACAAACTGCCTGGTTTGAAACCTGAATCTAACACCTACTAAGCGATCAAATTGCTTAACCTATTTCACCCCAATTCTTGTCTATAAAATGGAGATTATAATAAAATCCTGCTTTCTGGGGTTGTTTTGAACAATAACTATGTTCACTAATATTATAAACTGGGAGCAATGGCTAATATGTAGCTTTGATTTTCTTTACCTATTTAAACATTTTATATATTCATTATTTTGTTTATTTCCATTCCCCAGACAAGAGTCAGGAGTTGCCAAGGCATCAAATATCAGTGTCACAAGGCATTCGTGGTCAGAAAGTACTTAGGCAAGAGATTTATAGCTGATTCCTTCTGAAATCCTAGAAATTCAGAGCTCAAAAAACTTAGAGATCACCTAACATAATCTCCTCAGTTTTACAGATGAGAAAACTGAAAATCAGAAAATTGACTTAACCAATAGTTAATGGAGAGCATGTGATGATTCTGGTATGCAATCCAGATCCTCAAACTCAGAATCTGATGCTCTGTAGACCAAATTCTAGATGGAGTTAGAATCCATTCCCAAGCCGAGATTTTCTTCAAGACATCAAGTATTGCAAGGAGTGGAGCAGGCATCTTCGCTATTGCTTCACTGCTACCAGCATAGGAATGTCATGCCAACTAAAGCCAAACCTAACACATAGTCAAGGGTATGTTATTTGCAATCTCAGGGTCTCCATTTCCCCAAGTGTAAAATGAAACTAATGTAAACAGTAGGGCTAGCATCAACCCTTATAGGATTTTTGTGATAATTCGATGAGAAAATATTCTAGAATCCTCACTATAGTGCTCAACACAGAAACCATTTAATAAACAGTAACTACTGCTATAAGAATAGTTACTATAATTATTAATAACCTCCCTGAGTCTCAGCCTCCTGATTTCCTAATTTTAAGAGGTAAAATGGAATAATTCCTTTTCTTTTTCTTTTTTTTTTTTTTAATGGAGTCTTGCTCTGTCACCCAGACTGGAGTACAGTAGTGTGATCTTAGCTCACTGCAACCTCTGATCCCTGGGTTCAAGTGATTCTCCTGCCTTGCCTCAGCCTCCCGAGTAGCTGGGATTATGGGTGTGCACCACCATGCCCAGCTTTTTTTTTTTTATTTTTAGCAGAGACAGGGTTTTGCCACATTGGCCAGGCTGGTCTCGAACTCTTGACCTCAGGTGATTCGCCCACTTTGGCCCCCCAAAGTGCTGGCATTATAGGCGTGAGCCACCAGGCTCAGCCAAAACTGAATAATTCTTAATGATCCTTTCACTTCTATCAGTCTATGACCCTGCTGTGCCTACTGCTGGATCAGAGGATCTCTTATCCTCTGTGTTTGCTAGGAATTCAAAGCCCTGGGATATGGTAGAGAATATGCAGGAAAAGAGGCTACAAAAGGGAAAACTGAGGTAGAAAATACCATCTTCTCCATTTGGCCTAAGGCCATCCCTGTCTTTACTTTGGTCAGAGCTTCAATCTTCACCTGTCTTCTCTACTCATTTAACAGTTATGTAACCTAATACTGACTGAAACAGAGGCTCCACCAAGACCCACTGCCAATCTTGTGTGTAGCCTACATTGTTCTCAAAAACTTAGTTTCCAACATTGAAAAGAAAATCATGAGATATCTAAAAATTCTAATTTCCAGCTTCTCTGGAAAACTCAGGCGATCTGAGATCATGTGCTCTCTCTACAACAAACAGCTGCACCTGGGAGTGGCTGTAGGCCTTCTTCACCAGAATTGCACCTGCCTCCTCCTCGGTCCACCTCCTCACTCCACCTCATTTGCAAAACTTGATTAGCCCTTGTAAGGATTTATGTTTGAGACCCCATTCTCTAAGGCTCTTCACAGACTAACTGACGTTCATTCAGTGAGTTTTTCATTCTCCTTTTGCCCCCAGGAGAAGATGATGTCTACAAGGAGGCAAAGAGAAAGATTAGAGGCTCAGGGCAAAAGCTGTCATTACCAGACCTTGACAAATCTTGAGCTGTGCTTATATCAATGGAAAAACGAATGGCAAACACGTACATGTCAGAATGCCTGTCAGCTGGCTATTGGGGACAAAGGTAAACTTGATAAAAACTGCTATCAATGCGAAAGGGCAATTAATGCAAAGGGAAACGGCTATTCCAGGCTGCTTAAGTACACGTAGAACTATCAGCAGACACTGTTTTTCTCTTTGGTGTCCACAGTAATCAAGAAGTTTCCTACAGGCCTAAAAATTGCATCTAAGAGAGCCCATGACACTTGCCTTTGTGGTTTTCAATTGTCCCACTGGTGATAAACAAGAGGCTGAGAAGGGCCACTGTGATGGCAGTCATCATTACAAGGAGGAAAATCAGGAATGTCTCCAAGTTAGAGAAGGTGCGTTTGGCCATTTCTTCTCAGGTACAGCAGAGATGGAAGAAGAAATATTGAAGAGGAAGAAATCACAAATTAAAATGCAAAAGCTTTAAGCCAACTGAAGTTAAGATATCTTTTTTTTTTTTTTTTGAAGACAGAGTCTCGCTTTGTCGCCCAGGCTGGAGTGCAGTGGCGCGATCTCGGCTCACTGCAAGCTCCGCCCCCCGGGTTCACGCCATTCTCCTGCCTCAGCCTCCCGAGTAGCTGGGACTACAGGCGCAGCCACCTCGCCGGCTAGTTTATTGTATTTCTTAGTACAGAGAAGTTAAGATATCTTAACTCTTTCATATTAATGGACTATACCAAGGATGACAGGTACAGAGCACTTACCACTCATTCCATAGACCAAGCCCATGGCAGACAAGACCAATCAATTACAGCATTCTTTTTGAAAAGCTCGAATGTGGTTTCCAAATCTTTCTCAATACAACACTCCTCCTGGCAGCAACCATTCATGATTTAGCATTGGCCACTGAGCTAAAATCTACTTGCATTCCTCAGCCATATCACACTGCTTTCATTTACGGTGATGATGCTGTTTATGGATCTGTACATGGGTCTGGGCTGAGAGTGCCCTTGTTGACAAGGATGACTGATGCACACATACTTCTTGTATTTGGGAGAAGGCTGGCCGGGGTTAGGAAAGTATTCTGAGGTCATGGACTTAGTAGAATTATCTTGTTCACCTGGAGATGAAGCCCGTAACTTTGGCCTTTACACTCTATGTTTTAACTTTCAATTACTATCTGGTGAGAAATGGGCATGGAAAAGGGAATTAGCATCTCTGGTCTGAAGGCAGGCATTACAAAACACATCCCCCTTGAGTGATCAGAAGGATCCCAAACATTTTGCAAACCTTGCATCAAAGGACGATAATTTAAAATGCTCCTATGTTCTACAAAAGTATCAAATGTCATTACAGATTCCTTAAGATGTTTTAAGGGAGGGAGAATTAATCATTACTCAGAGGAACTATACAAGTTAAAACCCCATAAAATGTAATAATAAGAAGAATAATATGGTGGTTGAATATTTAGTTCTGAAATCTGACTCCAGCGGTCAAATTTCATTTCTGCCACTTACTGGGTGACTTTGGGAAATCCTCCCCCAATACTGAACGTCAGCTTACCCATCTGTAAATAGGAATATGATTATGATCATCTTATCTCAAAGTTCTTGTAAAACCTATCTCATAAATTTCTTATAAAAATAAGATGAGATGAAGCAACAACACTTCTTTTGTTCAATAAATGCTCAAACTGGTAGCATGTATTAATAGATTCCAAAGTAGCAAAGAGTCTGTGCTCTTCCCTGTCCTTTAAGGGAATTTACAGGAGGCTAGTGTTAAAGGATGATTGAAATCACAGGTGGGACCTTCAGAGCTCATTTTCTTAACCTGTGCTTTAGGAAGCCTGAGAGGTTAAATGGCATTGGAATCCCAGGATTTGCCCCCAAAATAGGGGATTTGTGGCTAAGATGCTGCTACCCCCAAGAGTTAAAAAATGGCAACAATGTAGATATATTTAGTACGGTCCATTTCTTATTCAATTTGACTTAGGTAAGAAGATTAAAAAAATAGCATTTAGAGTTTATAAAGAGTTTACATTTACAATCCTGAAATTTCAAATTATCTCTCAAAATAATTCATAAAATATAGCGACACTGAGCCAGCATTCACATGTGCCAAGAGTTTCTTAAAACTCAGTGCTGCTGTTCTCTTTAGATATGGGGATATGTTTTTCAACCTGCCAGTCTCTACCCAGTCTTATTTATCTAAGTTACTGCCTGGTCTGTGCAAGCATTTGATTTTGCAATTCCTGGGCTAGAGGTGACAGAACAGTTCTAACAGCAGACACTTCAGAGAGTAGGCTGAACTGGGAGTGAGCAAAAAGACTGGAACATCTTCCCAATCTTCTGGTTATTCGGAAGATTTCCTCATCCACTTATCACCACCATAATCCCCTTACCCACCAGCAGCAGGGACAACTTCAAATGTGGAGCAAAACAAATCAGTTCTGTGACTTATGACCGACTTCTATTGTCAGTTCCCAGGAGTCAGGAAACACATCTAAGATATGCCTCTGAACTCTAAGGATCTACAGAGAATTACTACTCATTAGCAGCTCTTCCGCTAGAAAACTTCAAACCCAGTATCTCTAGTTCTTGCTCAGAGCTTTGGTTCTCTAAGCCTTCCTACTAGCCAAGATGACTGACAGTTGGATCTCCCAACCCCACAGCATGGACAGGCAGATTCTGTATGTGAATGTGGTCATGTAGCGGAAGGCTGTGTATCAAACAGAGAGGGTACAAAATAATACTTCTTTTTTGTTTCTAGTTTTGCGTTGGTGAGCTGATGACATTTTATACCACTCAACAATGGCACTTGATTTAACATTAGCGTTTCCACATATTACGTGGACTTGAATGATCTACCTCACGTGTTTCACCATTCTGTTTAGCTGCCACAATTGTTGCCAACACAGTAACATTCTTTTTGAACCACTTTAGCTGACTTGGGTTAGCACTATTTATTTCTCATTGGTGACTAAAATCTGAATTTGAATGTTAAAGCAGATGCCTTCCCGCCTTTAGAATGCAAACACACCTTGGTAGAGCTAAGCCAATAAATATATCTTAAAGGATTATAGATTTTATAATGGTTCACATTTAATCTGTAATAATCCTGAAAACTCAATAATGAGGCTCTAATGGCACATTAGCAAGCCATTTGCCACATCTTCACAGAACAGGGTCCCTGTTTTTCAAGGAGAGACTAAAGGGTAACAATTTGGCAAAAGAGGATTCCAAAGCTATGAGATAAATTGAAGCTTTAGGGTCTCTTCAAGATCTCCGAGACAATAGGATAATTCAATAGCCCTCCTTCCCTCCTTCTCCAAGAAAACATAGCCATCCTTACCTGATTCTAGTACTCAAAAGAGCTTTCACATCCCAGTGAAGCAAATGGCCATCCAGAATCGTGTCTGCTTTCCCCTTGCACGTTGCTGGGTTTATATTTCCCAGCACTTTCTGAAACCTACTGAGAAAAAATTTTCAGTCAAGTCCAGGAGTGTTAGAGCTCTCATTAGCATACCTTTGTGGGCTTGGTACAGGTATGAGATTAAAGAGTATTGATAACAAAAGGCTTATACACGAACTCTCTCTTAGGGCAGCCTGTTATCAGAGGTAGAAGTTGCAGAAGGCCTGCTGGACTGAAGGTCGTTTCACTTTTTCTGTAACTTTTCCAGCATGACAAGTTCTGCGCAAAGCTTATAACCTGAATCACACACACACACACACACAAAAAATGCATCTACTTCATTTACCATTGGTCGTTCTACAGCAAAGATCGTAGTAATATATGCTGGACATCAGTGTGGGCTGTGGATAGCAATAGGCAATATTTTCACCAATTTCAGAACAGAAAACTAATCTTAATTTTTATGAGTGCTCATAAAAAGAATTCTAAATTTTAGATTTGCTAAATGTGAGTAGTAAATAATGCAGCAAGACTGCTATGCAACCATTAAAAATCATACTGAAAATAATTTAATGACATGCAAAAATTGCCGAATATTAAGTAATTTTAAGTTTACAAAACAATATGATCCCATTTGTAAAGTAAACATTATTTTTACTTTATATACATTATAAACTTTATATATGTTATATATTAAAGACTGTAAGTACAGGAAAATGGTAAGAAGTAATTATCTGGTGATTATGGGTGGTTTTGTTTTCATCGTTTTGTCTCTTAGTATTTCCTATCATACGTATGCATCACTTTCAAAATGGGGAAATAAAATGTTTTTCTTCCTCTTGGAGAATATAGACCACAGCACAAAGTTAAACAATGGGCCACGGAGACAAAGAAAGCAATAAAGAAACCAACCAACCCATTCCCTTTTTTTCCCTAGTAAAATCTAAGCTGTCTAGGACACATTTTAAAGAAAGCCACAAAGGCCGCTTAATTCCTTGCAGAGTTTGATCAGAGACAGGCCTGCAAAATTCCAACTGAAGTATTAAAGACACAAGTTCCTTCAGATAGGGCATTTAGTAATGCATCTTAAATTTCTCTCTGCTACTACAGAGGGGGAAAGATTAAATCATGATATTAAACAAGGTTTTTTTAGTGCATTTATGTAGAATTATTGGTTACAAGCAAACACCAAATCTAGTTAATGCAGGACAAGAGGGGGAAAAGAGGAAAAGTAAATTCACTGGAAGACAGCAAGAAAAGCTGCAGACCCAGGCTCAGGATGGCCAGGAATCAGAACATCTCTGTAGATCTAGGTAGCAGGAGCTATCAAACAATCTCTTCAGGGCATTACCACTGAGATGGATGGACTCCAACTACTTTAGGTCTTGTGTTGCTCCACTCAGGAGCCAATTTCTGAAAGACAGCTATATAATACCTTTATCCTTTCATTTGAGGGGATACTTAACTGGGAATCTTAAAAAACATTCACAAAGAGAGAAGAGTAGTTCTCCAAAATAAAATCAAGGTGCTGTATAACTTATGAGCCAGTAAAAACAACAAATACCCACTAGTGACTTTCCATGAGATTTCCTCCTCCCACCTTTCTCCCTTGCAGTGGGGAGGCCTCTTGACTGCCCCTGTGGTCTCCTCCAGACTTCCCCAGCCATCTTCCTCATCATAAAAAGGAGCCATGCTATGGCCCATTCAGACTCCTGCTCAGTGACTCACAATCTAGACAGATGAGATTATTTTAACCAGGGTTTTGGTAGACAACAATGGCATAACATGTCACCTTTCCTAGACTACATTTGAGGGTCCATATCTGAACAATAATGGGGTGAGAACTGAGAAGATTCCAAGCGCTCTGGAGGGCCAGTGGAGAAAAGATGTTGGACCCCGGGGACTCATAATGTCCATCAAAACAACTGACTCCTACAGACAGGAACAAGACTCAAGACTCCCCTGGGGTGAGATGAAGATATGGTCACTGTAAATATTTAACTTGTGCACACATTTTATTTCTGTCTGGAATGATCCTCTCATGAATCCAATTAGCTAGGATAAGCTAACTGTTCTTCTCTGTACTATACCCCCCCAAAATTCACTCATGTACACATACTGTACCCATTTTGCAGAGGAGGAAACAGACATCAATTTTCAGAACACATAAAGGTGGTTAAAAGTGAGCATGATTCAGCAATGGTATTGAAGGATATAAATCCAAGTCTCTAGACTCCTAGACAAGAGCTTTTGCCTCTCACCAAATTCTAATTGTCTCCATTACCTTGACCTGAACCTTGGCACAGCGACTCTGGGGATATAAAAGTCTATGTGTTCACTCCTTACTAGCAATTGATGAAGCAAAGCTATGTCCTCTGTCTCTTAACACCCCATCACAGGAGGAAAAACTAATGAGCACAAAGTAAAGGCAGCTGATGAATAATTGTATTCAAGCTGGAAGAATATTTCTCCCAAAACCCTAACTCCTAAATCATTAAGCAATAATCACTAGCATCACAATTTTTCTTAATATTTTACTTATGGAGTCTTAGAAGGCATGGTGCTAATTTCATATACTTCGTGTTAAGGGTCATATTCTTTCATTCTTTAACTCTTAGAGTAATTAAAGATTAAATTACTTCTGGCTGGGCACGGTGGCTCACACCTGTAATCCCAGCACTTTGGGAGGCTGAGACGGGCAGATCACAAGGTCAGGAGATCAAGACCATCCTGGCTAACATGGTGAAACCCCGATTCTACTAAAAATACAAAAAATTAGCTGGGTGTGGTGGTAAGCACCTGTAATACCAGCTACTCGGGAGGCTGAGGCAGGAGAATCACCTGAACCCAGGAGGTGGAGGTCGCAGTGAGCCAAGATCGCACCACTGCACTCCAGCCTGGGATACAGAGCAATATTCTGACCAAAAAAAAAAAAAAAAAAATTGGAAGAAATATATTATTATATATAGCATCCAGACTGTCATCTTTAAGTAACATTTCTTGCTGAAAGGAACTGGAAATCCTTGGAGAAACGGCTGGTTCTGGGTCTGAGGCAGGAATTATAGAACTAAGCTGGGAATATTTTATTATACTAGAAATCAAAAAAGTCATCAAAATTATGAAGACAGTATCTAAAGAACTAGAGAGCTTCCCATTAACTAAAGATTAGTTAACTTGAGCATCAATTTAAAAAATAACTGCTAATCCCAGCACTTTGGGAGGCCGAGACGGGTGGATCACAAGGTCAGGAGATTGAGACTATCCTGGCTAACCCGGTGAAACCCTGTCTCTACTAAAAAATACAAAAAACTAGCCGGGCGAGGTGGCGGGTGCCTGTAATCCCAGCTACTCGGAGGCTGAGGCAGGAGAATGGCGTAAACCCGGGAGGCGGAGCTTGCAGTGAGCTGAGATCCGGCCACTGCACTCCAGCCTGGGCGACAGAGCCAGACTCAGTCTCAAAAAAATAAATAAATAAAAAATAACTGCAAGGGATTGAAGCAAATCAAATATGCTTAAATCCATGATGTCATAATGATACTTTTTAAAAGATGCTAAGGAACCAATTTGTTATTCTGAAAATTGGTTTAAAAAAAGGACAGGAGTAGGAATCAAGAAGTCAAGGATGTACTCTGCTTTTCCTGCATACATGTACAGCAGGAAAGCCAAATAGTTGATGAGGGACAGTTTCTCATGATCCAAGTATTCCAACTAATAAATGAGGAAAGACCGACAAACTGGAATCTAAATATTTTGCAATCCCTAATGAAATGATGGATCTAGACAAAGATCATCAATAGCTGATTAAGTCACCAATAGAGAAAAAGAGAGACAACAAGATACTGCAGCCTCTAAACCACGTACACAACTGCATACTGCAACCTCTGAACCACATACACAACATTCTCAATGTTACCAAAAAGCGAAACCTAAATCGGATCAGCCTCTAGATCTAAGTGCCTGTTCATAGGAAATACAAAAGACAACTGAATATGTATGTTAAGGATGACATGGGGGTACAGGTAGAGAAATTTAGACTGTGAGATAGTAAAACCAATGATCCAGTTTGTTTAAAAAATGTGTTAGAACTGAAAAGAAAGGAAGAAGTAGGAGGGGGAGGTGGGGAGGGGGAGGTGGTGAGGGGGAGACAAGAACAAGAGCAAGAATGGGTTGGGGAGGGGAGAGAAGGGCAGAGGCAAAGGACAGGGAGAATGGCCAGGGAAAGGGAGGGGAGAAGAGAACAGCTGGGGCAGAGGAAAGGAAAGGAGAGAAGAGGCTGCAGATTAAAAGACACTTAAGAGACAGGTCAATCCACTGTATGTTGTAGGCTCAGAACCAACATTATTTGGAAACTGATTCAAACAAAAACAAAAAAATTATGAAACAGGGGACATTTTAACACTGACTAGGTACATAACAATGTTCAGGGATTGTTTAAAATATAATAATGGTACTGTGATTATACTTTTTAAAGAAATTTTTGTGTTTTAGAGACACAATCTGAAACACAGATTTATAAAAAGAAATGATGTATTGATGAAAAGTGCAAAAGTCAAATGGACAGATGGATGGACAGATGGATGGATGGATGGTTGGACAGCTAGCAGAACAGATGGGAGGACAGATGGATGGACATAAGCTTTGTTCTTGAAAATGCCAGTTGACGGGAGATAGGTAGGTAAGGAGCACTATGGCAGATACTGCAGAACGCTCCACTCAACACCCATTCCAAATTCTAGTGTACAGAGAAGCTGGACCCCCATTTGCCTAGAGTTCTAGATCGACTTTAGGTTCTGCCTTTCAGATGCATTGGCATGAGACTTTGATTCAGAACCCAGCCAGTTGGACAGTGAAACAGGGCATGGACCATCCATTTTCATGGTTTGGATCATGGCAGCACGGCCCTGAGCTGGCGGTTTGGTGGCTGTTTCCAGATGCTGCAGCCTGCTTCCTTACTGCATGAACATGGTCAAGGTAGCCCACCACTAAGAAGCTCAATTCTGCAGTTTAAGCTGGGGAGTTGTTCCTGAGGGCTCAGCTTCAACTCTCTGTCTTCAGCCTTCACAATAATACTGCAAGTTATCTCAATCCTTTAATAAATCCTTTTCTTTTTAAGTTCCCTGGAGTGGATTCTGTTATCTCCAACTAAGAACATGGCCAAGCTAAATCTCACAGAAGTGAGTGTTGGACCTCTCTGTAAAGAATGCATGCATTCTAATCAACTGGACCCTGTGTACGCCACGTTGCCTCTGAGAACGTTTTTAAAGTTAAAAGTAGTGAGCAGTCTGCCACAATGCATTTTTATTGGGTCCAAAAAGAAATTTTTTTTCGGTACCCAGGGATGCTATGGTGGTCCTTTACCACCTCATGGGTTTTTCACAAGACTGAAAAATCTCTTTGAACCCCGAAGCAGGCTCATCATTAGTTAACTGTAGATTCACCTTTTCAATGGTCTCAGTTCTACTTTGAATTCAACCTGCAAGCAAGAGAGGAGGGACATCTTTTGTTCTGAGCTGAAATGAATGTTCTTATTTAACCCCTTATGCATCCATCACATATTAAGCCTGAGACTGCAACTAAAGATGGCCCAGTGTGGTGCGGAGCCCAGGCTGATTCCGTGAGGGACTTCTCAGCTCTGACCAAAGTGGCAGGGCTTGGAAGAAAATAGAGCATGACAAGGGAGCACACCATTACCCTCCTTCCCCAAGGAAATTTTCAAAGCCCATGATCCCAGGAGAGTACACGTAGATGCTGACAATCTTCTGCTTTTCTCAGAGAGCAGGATTACAGAGTTTCTTCCCTCAAATTTACCCCAGTTCTGCCTTCAAACCAAAGGAAAAAGATAAAGGGAAACATTGTAGATATGAAAAGAACTGGGATTTAAATCTAAACTTTAAGATGTATATGTTTGTTTGTTTTCAGTGACCTTAATTTCCCTGAGCTTCATTTATATCCTTTCTCTATATATATATAAAAATATATATCCTTCATATATATGATATATAAATATATATCCTTCATATATATCCTTTCTATATATATATAAATATAAATATATATATACATATATATATATATAAAAATCAGGGAGTCTAACAAGAACCTACCTTGTTAAAAGATTACATAGCTACTATGTTTTTTAAACTTCTCTGTTTGCTCTATAACAGGAGGCAAATTAGTTATTTCTTTAATTATGGACTAATTAATTCTGGATGCCCCAAGAGTGGCAGGTTCTGTGCATTTTAAACTCTATAGCACAGTTACGTTTTCCTGGTATATTCCTCACACTTGGTTCTAAAGCTCTCCCCTTTCAACTTTGATAAATTCAACCTTAAGGGAAAAAAGTATCTTTTGCTATTTTTGACACATCCAGAGAGTTTAAAATCTAGATAAAATTAGAATTGCAAAACGTCCCTATTTCTCCACTGTTAGATTAAACACTGGGGGGCTGTATAACCTTTTTCAGAGTCTTTGGAAATTATTCTCTGATGATTTATCTTTTTCTAAAACCACAGATAAGAATTTATTTCATTTGGCAGAGACAAATTTGACCTGTGTGCTATACAAGATTACAAAGTCAGATTGGGAGAAAGCAGGATGCAGTTGCATTTATCATTATTTCAGGGACAGGGTGGCAATATCTTCTGATGTAATGCCCTCTACATAAATCTCAGATGGTTCACATCTCCCACCTTGCTGTGCACCTGTGGGAAAAAAAAATACCACACTGTCCTTTGATAGACTTGAAAAAGAAAGGACCAAGAGAAGCAGAAAGCAAATGATAATATCAAAGTCCAGCCTGACTCAATCGATGTTCCCTCAGGCCAATGTGAGGAAGGAGGGAGGAGAGTCTGAGAGGAGCTTGGTGTGGAGGCATATGGTCTTTCTTATATTGGGCAGAATCAAACCTGAGGAGGAAACCCACCAGGTAAGAACTGCTTTCTTTCCTGGAGCAAACTCACTGGCAACCATTCAGAGAATCCCCCCCATTAGATCAGTCAAGAATTAAAAGGAGAGGGGAACCCGACCTTCCCTATGCCAGGAAGTGAATGTACAGCATTTCTCACATTCTCTCTTGCTGCGATTGTCTAACTCCTTCCCAAAGACAATCCACTCTAGACCCAGGAAGAAAAAGAAGAAGTTATTGCTCGTGTATATCTACCCGGAGGGATAATGCCTGCAGCAGGACTTAACATCTTGGATTTATCACTGATGTGGGATGGTTATAAGGGCCAGGAGACATCTGAAATACCAGGCTCAATAGTGCAGTCAATGAAATAAGAGTAGGTAATGTAGGAAGTATATCATGTTCCCTCAACTTTATGGAGGCCAAGACATCTGAACTGAAGACTGAGGCAGGGGTTGGATCCTAAGAGGCTGAGGTTAGGGCAGGAAGCTCCCACCTGAGCTACGTGGGTTCCCTAAGAGTCAAAGGGGCCAGCCCAGGAAGTTCTGTGAGAGAAAGGCAGAGCTCAATGACAAGGGGGAAATCATGAGGAATCTTGAGCTTGCAAGAGCCAAAGGCAGGATCCAACTCAGATTCCAGAGCCAAGATGAGGCCAGGCCAGGATGGAATCTAAGCTAAAGCAGATGAGGCACAAGTTCAAAGGGGTTGGCGGTCTTGGCCCCAGGTCACCTACAGGTAGTATTTATGACTCCATTTTATTATGAATCAGTAGATTAGAGAGACCTGTGTGGGTTGGGCTGGCTTATCCAGCCAGAACAAGAAAGATGATCATTAAAACAACAATTTATTGAGCTCTTACTATGTAGATACTTATCAAGTGAGGGCAAGAAGGACAGTCATCTTTTTAAATAATAAAAAATAAAATGCAATTAACTTACTGAACTTATTATGCTCCAGACACTGTTCTGAGGCCATTACAAGAATTACTTCATTTAGTACTCATAGTAACCCTGTGAGGGTAGTACTATTCCTATCCTCACTCTACATTTGAATTAAAAAATAAAAAACTAAGTCATAGAGAAGTCAATCAAAGAGCTGATAATTGGAGGTCGTATAGCCAGTAAGAGATCAAGCTGGATTCAAAACAGATCATCTGCCCTCAGAGCTCTCTAGCTTAACCATCAGCTACACTATGCAACATAAGCATCTGCCTTCTACTAGTATCAATATAGTCATGTATTTATTTATTTGTTTGTTTGTTTGTTTGTTTGAGATGGAGTTTTGCTCTTGTCACCCAGACTGGAGTACAGTGGTGCAATCTCAGCTCACTGCAACCTCCACCTCTCGGGTTCAAGCAATTCTCCTGCCTCAGCCTCCCTAGCAGCGGGGATTACAGGCATGCACCACTACACTTGGCTAATTTTTATATTTTTAGTAGAGACGGGGTTTCATCATGTTGACCAGGCTGGTCTCAAACTCCTGACCTCAGGTGATCCACCCACCTTGACCTCCCAAAGTGTTGGGATTACAGGCGTGAGCCACCACACCGGCCTATATTCATGTCTTTAGAGTAACAAAAAGATAATGCATGTCAATTAGTGAAAGCCATAAAGCTGTTGTAAGAAGAAATCAAACCTTTAGTCTCAGAGATTGTGAGAAGAGGTAAGGATTCTGAAGTCATCTAGGCCAATCTCCTTGTCATAGAGATAGTTACTCACCCAAGTTCACTGTGGTGGAGTCTTGCAGTGTTCATTCATATCTGGTTCTGCATTTCTTTATGGACATATGGGAAGGTTATACTTTCCAGTCTCCTGGTACTGGCGAATGAGCTGTGAGTGGCAGTGGCATGCATCACTTCTGGAATGAAGCATTTAGTGCTGTGGCATTTGAGAGGGGGTGTGAGTTCTGCACGCTCTTCCTTCCTCTGCCATGGTGACCCTGAGTGTCACGTGTCCCAGTGACAGGTTACAAGTTCCTTGAGCTACCACTTGGAAGCAACTGACCTCCAAGAGTTGCCAGACCAAGAATGGGCTTTGCATAAACAAGAAATAAATATTTACATATTAGGCAACTAAGATTCAGGGAATTTATTTGTTACCACAGCAAGCCTCCTGCCCATCCTGACTAATACGCTCATAATGCCAGCTTATGGAGATGACTTCTTAGCTAAATTATAAATCTTACTTTTAAATTATTTCAGTCCAATAAACATCTCAATCAAATGATTTTATTTCTGCTTTTCAAAACATATTAACATCCCTCTAATTCAGAGATAAAATTTCATACAACCTCAAATACAAAACATGGCTAAAAATATAAAATAAATATGAAAGGCTTGTAGGTTACAGAAATTCATGACATAAAGTCCGCGTATTTTACTCTACAGGAGAGGTTCCATTCATATAGAGGTAACTTTAATTTACATACGATTCTAACCAGCTGTCCTTTTTCCTTCTATCATAGAAACTTAACACAGGTTTCTAGAAGCAGACACACAGGTAGTAAAAGTGATAGCTTAAAGGGACTCAAGTGAAAATTACTCTGTCCAGGACAATAATCAGTGGTCGTAGTGACAATCTGAGTCTTTTAACAACCTCTAAAACAGCAGAATCTGAAACACATTTAAAAAGAGATTTTTCCAAGATTTTTTTTATTTTGAAGTTTAAAAGAAAGAACTCCAAGTTCTAAAGCTACCAATAATATGAAGAGGGAGACAAAGAGACAACTAGACTAATCCATCTCAAAATGTAACACTGTTTTGTTAGCATGGGATTTAGGGAACTCTTTAATTTTCTGCATTTTACTTAACCATATTTAAATTTTTTCTGCAATGATAATGTATTACTTTTGTGATATAAAGGTAATTTTTTTAAAGGGTTGAATTCAGGTGTACAAAAAAGTCACGTAGAGTGAATATACGTGATAGGCTAATTCCCCAGATAGGCTAAAAAAAGGAAGTGTCAACTCTATTAGGCTATTCTTATGCATCATCAAATAAAGAATAACCAGTGCTAAAAATAGAGTTTCTGTTTCTTTTCTTAGACATACGAGAAGGACTGTGCTGACCTCAGATTCTATCTCAGATGAGCTCAGAAGTCAGTGGTCTGGGTGCATGGGACTTTTAGAAGTAAAGAATCATCAACCAATTCATTCAGGACTAATGGAACAGAACAAGTTCTACTGCTTATTCATGTCACTAATCAGAGAACAGGCTGAGCTACCTTTTCGTACCCAGATGAGCTGAACCTTGGATGCACCATAAGAGATAAAGATTCTTCTGAATAGGATAATTACAGTGGTGTTTACAGAAGGGATTTGATAAAACCAGGTTGCATGGAGCTGTGACCAAGTTGTTGCCTCATAAATGAGTCCAAAGTTGAAGATAATCTTGGCCGGGCACAGTGGCTCAAGCCTGTAATCCCAGTACTTTGGGCCGAGATGGGCGGATCACGAGGTTAGGAGATCGAGACCATCCTGGCTAACACAGTGAAACCCCGTCTCTACTAAAAAAAAAATACAAAAAACTAGCCGAGTGTGGTGGCGGGCGCCTGTAGTCCCAGCTACTCGGGAGGCCGAGGCAGGAGAATGGCGTAAACCCGGGAGGTGGAGCTTGCAGTGAGCTGAGATCTGGCCACTGCACTCCAGCCTGGGCGACAGTGCAAGACTCTGTCTCAAAAAAAAAAAAAAAAAAAAAGATAATCTTGAAGACTAGTATTTTTTCCATTCCAGTGTGTTGGTTCTATGACTGATATATTCAAAATATGTAAATACTGGCTCAACCTGGACACTGATCAATCAGAGAAGATGCAAGAGTAAACATGTGGTAGACCTGTGTGGATGTATTCCTGCTGAACTTCAGCCTTGGTGAGATTCTCTTTAAAACATGGAGTTATGCATTGGCTGAGGGGTTTCTTCTTTCGAAGTCCCAATTATTGAGTTATAAGCCTTATAAATAGAATGAGTAGTCATTTTTTAAAACCTCCAATTTCATCATCTCACACTGCTGAAAAACTACTTCAATCCATCATGAGGGGGACATGCCACCCATAGCACTTATGTGTTGCATCTTAAGAGTACCACTAGAGGGAAAACCATCAGAAAACTGGCATGATGGCTGGGCAAGGTGGCTTGCACCTGTAATCCCAGTGCTTTGGGAGGCCTAAGCAAAAGAAGCGCTTGAGCCTGGGAGTTCAAGTTCAAGACCAGCCTAGGCCACATAGCAAGACACTGTCTTTACGAAAAATACAAAAATTATCTGGGCATGGTGGCATGTGCTTATAGTCACAGCTACTTGGGAGGCTGAGGAGTTTGAGATCTCAGTGAGCTATGATAGTGGCACTGCACTCCAGCCCTGACAACAGAGTGAGACCCCATCTCTACGTTAAAAAAATAAAATTAAATAAAATTAAAACAAAATGAAAAGGAAAGCTGGCATGACATCTTTCAGGCCTGCCAGCATGGCTGGGTGTGAATGCTTCCAACCAAAGCACAATTGCTGCCCTAATAAAACTGAATTACATGACAAAGGAAGAAAAGAGTTTAGGCAGGTTATAAGCTGAATTATCCTTGAAAGCCCTTTGGAGGGAGAGAAAACAAACCTAATTTGTAGAAGAGGAAAGTGAGACCATAAGCAATGCTTAAAATTGTGCCCAGGAGGGAGGCTGCCTACATCACACTCATATTTAAGGTAGAAGTAAATAAGTGAGCATATTTATCAAGGGCTCTCCTAAGTGCTGAGTACTTTACAGCAGGTAAGTATGTGAAGGAAACTTGCAGATGTCTGCAAGAGAACAGCATAGATGTGATGATCAATAACCATGGGTGTGGATGAGACAATAGGAAATCCTGCAGGACTGTCACAGTCAGAAAGTATGTGCCCCATCTAAAGGGAACAGCCACTACTCATTGGTGCCATGAGAAAATGCAGGCCCAATGTTGATGGATCCTCCCATTGCTTTTAATGAGAAGTCAATAATGCAGGTGTTTATCTCAAATTTCTTGATTTTCAAATGGAGGCGAACAATTAAAACAGAAACCCAAACATGTTTATCACTCTTCAGGTCAACACTATGCTGGAAAAACTGAAGATAGGCTGTCCACAAGTTGCAACCTCTGATTTAATCCATTCTTTCCTTCATTCACAAATACTTTCTGAGAGTCTCTGGAGTACCACACACTGTGCTAGAACTAAAGGATACAATTCATAAGATGAAGTTCCTGCCCTAAAAATTTTACAATCAAATGTCAAAATAGAGATGATGTCCAAGTAATTACAATATTGAACTATGCATACCTCTGGGGTATGTAAGAGGAAACCCTAACCCAGACTTGAAGAGGATCAGAAATAGCTTTCACAGGTGGAGATCAGAAAGGTAGCTGTTAACTTAGTGCAACCCTGGCTGCACAACAAACCACCCCAAAACATAATAGTTTAAAATAACAACGTGTTTAGCTCATAATCTTGTGCATTAGCAATTTGGGCTGGGCCCAGCTAGATAGCTCTGACTTGAGACTTTCTGATCCATCAAACAACAGAGAACTGCTGGGTTGGCTGGGGGTTGTGTGGGGGCTGAGGTTTGGGATGGCCTCAGCTTGGACCACTTGTCTCTCCTCCACATCATCTCTCATTCCCCAGCAGGCTAGCCCAGGTTTGTTCACATGGCAGCTGGACAAGCTTCCAAGAGAATGAGTGAAAACATGCAAGCCTTTTGATGCTGAGGCTCAGAACTGGCACAATGAACTTCCTCTGCATTCTGTTACCAAAACAAGTAAGTCCCAGAACCAGCCCAGATTTAAGGGGAGGGGAAATGGTCTCCACCTAGTGATGGGAAGTCACACTGAAAGGTGTGGTCACAGGGGTGGGTGAAGGACAGTGGTTATTTTGGTAACGTATCACCTGATAAGAAGGCATGACATGCGCAAGGCCTGAAGATAATTGAGTCAGAACATGGAGTTTGGGCCATTCCAAGTTGTTTAGGATGGCAGGAGCAGAGAAGGCAAAGGGGTTTGAGGGAAGGTATGACAAGTGTGGTCAGAAGTCAGATCATACAGGACCTACCATGTATGCAACCCAGTAAAATAGAGAGTCTTGGGTTTTTTGGGGTTTTTTGTTTTTTTGTTTTTGTTTTTATGGCTTTCTTGTAAAAAAAAAAAACACACACACACACACACACACACACACAGATGATTTTGCCTTGTCAATACAAGACAATAATTGCAAAATAAATACAATGCAAGTTTAATCATAGCATCCTAAATAAAATGCTCTGAGGACTCATAAAGAAGATACACCTTATCTAGTTGGAAAAATTACAGAAGTTGTCATTAAAATGTAAAATTCAAACTGAACTTTGAAGGACAAAAAGGATTTTGCCAGGCAAGGTTATAGAGGTGAGCCAAAAGATGAGCATCCACCAAAGTGCAAGAGGGAAAACCTTGCTTGCTACATGGAATAGCAAGCATTGTGGCTTGGCTAAGCTGAGGGCAGCAGTTCTCAATCTTATTCTGCATTAACCTCCTGAAAGATGATATTCATACGTAACTCTCCCACATTCATACCCTGATTATGCCAGAGTTAAGACAGGCTATGGAGTTATGCACAATCGCCACCTCTCGGACTATAATGCCACCTTCTCTCGCCCCATGGTCTACCGTGCGGCTGAGTCTGAGATCTACTAACGAAGGACTTTGTAGAGGAGCCATGAAGATTGCACCTGAAATAAGTTACAGACAGAGCCTGGAGGTGCTTAAATGCCAGGCGAAGGGATTTAATCTTCGTGAAGGCAGTTAAGAGTCCCTGAATATTTTTAAGCAGGACAGTACAAATAGAGCTGCATTTTGCCAATTTTCATCTGGCAGAAGTGGGTGAGTAGAGCAGGGCGAGGCTAAGAGAGGATGCTTCTTCCCTATCCCTGCCCATGGCAGGCACGATGCATCGATTGAGGGACTTATTTCTGAGAAGCCCACACAGATCCTCCAAATTCTTCTCAGCGTAGTGTTCTAATGGTGGAGGAAGGGGTGGAACTGAAAAGCCAGCTGAAACCTAATGGCCACTATTGGACTGAAGAAAGTCAGCTGTTTAAGAGGTGAGATGTCATTTAGGTGGGAAGCAGAGCCAGGACGGCATTTGGAAATGGAAGTGGAAATGAAAAGGAAGAATACTTTGAGAAGTGTTGGCAAAGTGTGTCAGTATGACTTGGCACTTGTTTCATGTTGGGGGAGGTGAAGGGGAGGGGCAACTAAATATCACTCCAATTTTTTGAGCTTATGAGAGAACATGGAGCCATTACCTACAAAAAGAAATGAGAAAACAAACTGATTAGGAAGGGAAGAAGAATATACATGGAGTTTGAGTCTTTAGTATAAACTTCAGGCCTAAGATTATTAGAATGAAGGCTGAGGCTAAAGTTTGGAAGAATAAACACATAAACATGAATCTCATGAACACGGGATTTTCCCCAAGATACTCAGCATTGAATGAATGCATAGGGGAGAGGAGTCAATTTCTTGTTTCCCCTAAAAATACTACATTATCACTCAAGAGCAGAACCAAAAACAACTGGAAAGGTGAAAAAGTAAAAGCAAAAGAGTTTTGGGATTTTATTCTGCATAAGAGAAGAGTAGGAGAAATGGCTCCTGCATTGCACGCTTGACCATGGATGCACAAGTGGAAACCACAGCATCCTACCTCATCTTTCAACCTATGCACTGTGTCTGAAGTTTTGACATAATAGGACATGTGAAAGACTTGATCAAATTATGAAATGTATTGTTCTGCTACCTCCTGATAGAGATAGTTTGTCATGCAACAAAAGTGGGTGCCCATGTTCAGAGGAGGGGAGCTGAATTTTAAGTTATTCCCTTGTCAAGGAGGCAATAAAGAATTGTGGTTTTTGAGTATGGATTCTGGATTAAGATTTCTTGAGCTAAATCCCAGCACTACCCTAATTTGAGAAACTCACTTAATTTCTCTTCGCATCCATTCTTTCATCTGTAAAATGGGCCTAATAATAGTATCCATCTCTTAAGGTCATTGTGAGAAGTAAACAAGAAATACATGTTAAATTCACCCAATTATTAAATATAATTGTTTCATAATTACCTTTTTAATATAGATGCTCTTATCAAGTGCTAATGAATAATTCTTATACTTTAATATAGTCCATGGAGAGTTCTCACATCTTCTAAAATGAAAATCCCTTTGGTTTAGGTTTAGCATGACTGGATGAGAATCTTTAACGACCTGTACATGAATGAATGCCTCCTATAAAGAAAACTCTTAGAGACTTCCCCAATCTCTGAGAAGGCGTAAAGTGACCCTAGCCATACAGTTCATCTGCTATGGGGTGCCAGTCATACCCTGTCTCCATGGATATGAGATTAGGAAGATGGATTTCGAAAAATGACCTTCCACCATTGGGTTTAGAGAATTTCTTGTTTCTACTTCCATTAACTCAGAAAAGGTAAAGGAGCTGAAAAAGTATTCAAGTACTCTTCATTTCAGCTTCAAAGATTTCCTTATAAATTTTTCCTTCTTAGGGGAGACCCCATCTCTAAAATAAAAGCAATAATAAACAAAAATAATTTAGCTAAGCATGGTGGTGCACGCCTGTGGTCCCAGCTACTAGGAAGGCTGAAGTGGGAGAATCTCTTTAGCCTAGGAGGTTGAGGCTACAGTGAGCCGTGATTGTGCCACTGCACTCCAGCCTGGGCAACAGAGCAAGACTCTCAATTAAAAAATGTAAATTAAAAAAAAAACTCCCACTCTTATAGTAACATAAAGATGGAGTTATGTGACTGATTAAGCAGGATGAGAAGTTTGAGCACTTAAGAGGTGACTTACCCAGAACACTCCCCATTTGCAAACTCTTAAAGAGTTGTCTTGCTAACAAAACTTGATCTTGGATCTGTCATGACGTTCTGTAACAATACAAAGCCATTTTTTTCCTCCTAATTTCTTAAACCAGAATATCATGTCCTTATGAAAGAATTTCTGCAAAAATATTGGCAGTGGTGCGATGCTAAATGTTAACAACTGACACTTCAGGAATAAAAAGCTCTAGTGTGTAACATTCACCCATCTCTATAGTATGAATACTCCTACCATAATTGCTTTCAGACAATCAAACGACATTGCTGAAAGTGAAGGTGGGAATATCTGCGCACAATTGGTTCTGATGAGCCAATATGAGCTGTCCCCAACACGCCATTGTCCCTGTACAAGCCACCTCTTAGGCCACCAATGAGGCATTTCTCAAGTTAACTTTCAGATGACAATGCCACCCTAGGAGCTGGGAAAGCAATGGGGAGCAGGAATTGAGACTGGATTCTCCAGGTGGTGTCAAAACCATATTTAGCCAGTGCAAGACTGCTTTGTTTTGTATCATGAATAGGTTTTGAGGCTTTTCCTTATGTCAGCTGCTTTTCCCAGACCAGGCCAGTCTAAAAGAGCAATCAGGAAATGTGGGTAACAATAAAAACAATATTGAAAACAGTTCCAGGAGATTCTCTGAGACCTTCAGGGGCCTCATTTCCTGGCAGAGTCCCAAGAAGCTCATGTCACCCTCCTGAGTGGACATTAAAATTCTCCTTCCCGGTCACCAGTGTCATTATCTGCACTGCCCTCTGGTGGCTTCCGTGGCTGCCATAATCTGGTGGTGACTGAGTGAGCCCAAATGTCTTATTGTGGCTGAAGCTTTTCTCAGTAAGGTGTGAGGAGAAGCCTCACTGAATCATAGGTACAACTGTTATTGGACTCCACTTTTCTGGAGGAATTTGGGACAAATTCCCTCATACCAAATGGGAAGACAGTTGATCAGCACAACTCAGAATCAAATTGGCTTTGAGTCACCTAGCTCCTTGCTGCAGGGAACTCTGGAGTGTCAGAGTTCCCTTCTCGCTAAGATGATCCCTTGACACTCAAATCTACTGATCTGGGGTGATTCCTGTTTTGGAGTCTTGATCCTGGAGAGGAGTAACCGGCCATCTCAAGGCTTCTATTTCCATTTTTTCATAGGTACCCATTTCACTCTGATGCTAGCAAAACTCCTAGTGCCTGTCACAGGGGCAGTTCAGATTAGCTTGGTTCCTTTCCTCCCTCTCCATGATGTATTTGCACTGGAAATTAGATGTATCCTCCACTTTTCTCACCTATGTTGACTTGACTTTGCCTCTTAGCAGAGAAGCAGGCACTTCTTTCTCTGAGGAGGACCTTAAGAGACTGGCAAAGTGTTACTGCAGAGAGGCTCTGGAAAGGTGCCAATCTGGAAGAACTTCAGAGCCTGCTCCTGGCTGCTTTAACGAGTGAGGTAAGATTTCCGGGTATCACCTCACATCGCAGCTCTTTTCCTTTGTCAGCAGTAATAGGAATGGGACTTGCCTTCCTCATCCTCCCACCGAGAATCTACTTCACAGGACCATGGAGGCAACACAGAAAGGGAGTGTGTAATAGTGTTGTGTGAACTACAGAGTGCTTGAAAGATGTTATTTATTGGAAAGATGATCCCGCAGGCAAAGTTAATTGCATAATCCATTTCTTCCTCTTAAGCTTAGTACGCTCTCTTATTTTGGTACTCAATATGTAATGAGTGTGTGTGTCTCCATTAGATGATTTGGGGTTAGAGTCCCATCCTATCCCTCTCTGTCCCTAACACCTATGCAGAGGTTGGCATCCAGGATCCCGATTCTACAAATGGATGAACTGAACCCCAAGGAAGTTCAAAGAGCTAAGAAGTTGCAGATATAGGATTTGAATTCACATCTCTTGACTCCAGCTGCAGTGATCGCACCACCCTGACACGTGATAGATGCTCAAAAAAATGCCTAATTAATATATTTGTGAATAAACCTTCCTATTCTTTAACCCTTGCCTTAGGAAATCTGCTCTGGTATTGTACATTGAAAGAGCAGTCAGGAATTGTGGATAATAATAAAAACAACATTGAAAACATTTCCAGGAGATCCTATCTTCACATCATTAGACAACTACTAAATACATCAAATAAATTAACTAGCTGGTTCACATATGAAGTGGTGTAGAGACTGAACAAGGATACTACAGGACCTTGAAGTTGCAGGGAAAAGTAGCAGGATACTGGAGGCACAAAGCCAGGAGTAGACTTGATGGCCATCTGAGGGCAGAAGCACTTGCTATATGACAAGGCTCATTTCACCTCAAGGATAATGCACATCAGTGTCTTTTACCAGGTTTCACTTATGAAAGCCCTAGAAGAATTTTTTAACATCATCTACTCCCTTGCACATTTTTTGGAAATAACATCTAAAACTCTTATAGGCTTAAATAGAAGTTAGTTGCAAGATATATATTATCTAATTTTCTGTATACTGTACACATATTTTAAATGTAGTTTGGCTAATACTTTGAACAGCAGAATCAACGTATTAAATTTACAGAAAATATCCACCACAGATGCTAATTAGCCAAACCAACTTCATCATCAAATCAGGCA
Source organism: Macaca nemestrina (assembly GCF_043159975.1). Taxonomy (NCBI): domain Eukaryota; kingdom Metazoa; phylum Chordata; class Mammalia; order Primates; family Cercopithecidae; genus Macaca; species Macaca nemestrina. The sequence goes on along the minus strand of NC_092133.1, from coordinate 46,757,168 downwards.
GCGCAATCAGAATTGCTGTTTAAAAAAAAAAAAAAAGAAAAAAAGACTGCATTTTTTACTTCCAATAAAGGCGTTCATACATATACCCTGTCCCCATGATAACCTTCTCACTCTTCAACTATAATTCTAAGACAGTCAGAGACAAGGCACAGAGCCTTCGGCATGAGTTTGAAACCAGGACAAAATGAGACATAATCTGCTTCTTTTTGCTTTGCTCTTACTGAACGCTTCCTCTGAATCAATGTGTACTGAAATCATCCATTTGTGTGACACCAGGAGATCCCTACACACCTTGGGACTGTCCCACAGTGAGATTCCAAGTGTGTGAGAAGTTTGTCTTTATTTTCTGAAGCAGGAAAACTCAGAGGAATTCCTGGGCAAAAACAAACAAACAAAAGTTTGGAAAAGAGTTCAAATGGAAGTTGAGGACCTGGACACTGATTCCCTCCAATGCTGACTATACCCAGGGACCCTGAACGTCTTCAGCCACCTTCACCTCCGCCACTCTGCACAATGCTTTCCAGATCCTCCTCTCATGCCCCAGTTCCCCTCTTTCCAGGACTCGGTAGTGTCCTCAATCTGGCTTCATTGACCACCACTGAGGCACCTGCCCAAGTTTGTTTTTGGTTGCCAGTCCCCAGCTTTCAGAGCCCAGGCTCCAAATTCCTGGTTCTTGCCACCTTTCCTTTCCCTTGGCAATGCTCAGGGAGAGCAGCTTTAAAGAGGCATTAAACCGATTTGTACAAAAGTATTAATGACTAATAACCTGCCCAAGTTTTAAGGTACTGTTTGCATCTTTCAAAAGAAATTTGTTTACCAAAGGAGCCTCCCATTGGTTGGAAATTCAGGATAATAGAGAAGCTGTGGGCGCTGGGGAAAAAATATTCTAGTTGATTCCAAGACAGTTGAAGACCATCTTGAATGCTCTGCTGGGAAGCAGTCAATTGTTAGGTAGGATCTAAGCCTGACAAGCAATATTCCATATTTTCAATCTGCAAGGGATGCTATTTCCTATAACTGGGAAAGAGTCCCTAGTGTTCTATAGTCAGTTGGTGGCTGATACTGCGGTGCTAAGATTGAGATAGAACGAGATCCAGACAAACTTTACTTAAGTCCCTGTGTCCTTGGAAATTCTATCAAATCCAAGTCTTTTTGGGTAGTTCTAGTCTACCCTGAGTCTTAGATATTTTTAAATTCATAGAAAAGAGAAAGATATCCAAAGTGATGGGAAAGGCCAGTGATTCAATCTCAGAGTCTCACTAAAAGAACTCGGAATCTGAAGGTTATTTCAGGGCACACTGCATACACCTGAGACTGAATTTGTCAGGTTGTAAAAAAGAAAATGACCATATTCAAGATGAAGTTTCTCTCATTCAGGCATATGGTAAATTTGGAGAAGTTTGTTCTCTAAGTCTAAGGATTTGATTCTTGCCTTCCAAAATGGGCTAGGAAGATGGATTTATGCCACTTAGTTTCACCAATTCAGTAAATAACTCTTTAAATGAAATCCATATCTCTGAATGTAAATATGAAGATTCACAGAAAGAACAGCAAAGAGATATTATTTGAATTAGACTGTAACCATGACATTCAAATGACCTGACCACACAGCACTGGAATCCAGATAGAATTAAAGAAAATCTGCCATTGCAACCAGAAACATAAATGAATATGAGGAAACTACCCTTCCACTCCCCTGCTCCCAGCAACTTTTTTCCATGATAAACAGCAGGTTAATAAACGTCTGTTCCTTCTCAGTGTCCAAGGGATCTTGTTTGCAAACATCAACCACCATTGCTTTGTTCTCTCAGGAGAAAACAAAACACTATCAATCAAAGCAAAGTTACATACCCAGACCTGCTGCAGCAGCTGCTTGTTCAAAACCGCATGTCATTCCCCTGCAAGCCAGAGTGCCGGGACGCTTTGGTATCCTCTGCCCCTGCTCTTCTGAGCAGTGCTGTAGGTTAACTCTGGGAGGCTGGACGCTCTAACCAGGGAAGCCCAAGGCTCGCCAACTTAACTACTTACGTGCTGACTCATGCTCGGGGCAGGACACACCTCCGCTGAGCCTGCTGATGGACAAACCCCTGCACCATCCTTGGAAGGTCACACCTAGAGTTCCTCATTTTGCACCCTGAACAAACATAACCGAGGAGATGGTCATTCATTTTTTCAGACTGACCTGCTTGTCCTATTCAGTTTGGAAAATAAATATTTAATTCTTTCTCTACCCTATCGACTCCCTACTGACAGGAGACTTTACGGGACAAATCAGCACAGAGATGTAAGTTAAGACCACTTTGGATGAATGAGTTAAGCTCTGGGAGAGAAGATGCCCCCATTTTTCTAGAGAAATCACAAATATATGGAGGAAACTGATTGCACGTAATCACCTTGGTACTTTGAGGAAGCAAATGAGACAGTGTTTACATTTTCCCTGTTATCCTTTCCAAGCAAAACCAAAAATCAACATTCTTCATTATTGTCTTCATTTTAATCTACCTGGTAGTTGGTAGGGTTCCCAGGGGAAAAGTTCATTCTTCTAACCCTTTGGGCTCAGATTAGCAGGTATCAAAGGTAGGGAAAAGACAGCAGAAGCTTTTATTGTTTGATTAGATCTTCGAAGTTTGCTGCATTCTACCTATGCCAACATGCAAAAGGCTCAGAAGCCTAGAATTCCTGAAGAAAAATGGTGCCGTTTTTCCAGTTATTGGTGGATCACTTAGAATAGCACTATAGAGGCAAAAAACTTGCCTCCCAGCCTAGAGCAAATATATATATATATATAGCTTTCTTTAGGCTATGACAGAGTCCACCGTGGGACTTGCATGGAAGTAGAAGTTGGGTGCAAGGCGGACAGGTGTTGTATAAGTGTTTGGTTAAAAAAGAAAATAAAAGGAATTGTTGACAGCAAGCATGAAGTAGACAGGCAGCCCTGTGGGCTCTGGAGTGAGAGAGTTACTGCACAGGCTCTCGCTTCTTCCCACTGACTGGAGCTGCAGTGATGCCAGCTGAGCTTCATTAACTACTAATTGGGCTCCAAGGCTCTGGGGCTCCTTTATCTAAAGGTCAAGAGGCTACAGAAAAGGCAGTGAAAATCCACCTGCGCACAGAACACAGCTTGTAAACTGATGTGTAATAATAGTAATAATAATCACGGTGATAACTATAGCAGCAGCTACAACACTGAATGCTTACTGTATGCCAACAAATTGGCTGCTTTACTTACATTCTGTAGCAAGGACTGTTACCTCTTCAACAAAATCTGTTTTTCCTTCTCCTTCCCAGCCTGCCCTGCCATCAGCATAGCCATATAAACTGAGATCTGGACGATGGAAAGTGAGCAAAATTGAATGCACTAATTCCACTCTTGGTCTGTAAAATCTTCCCCGTATGTGATCCTCCAGGCTCCAGGCACAGACTTGGAGGAAGAGATCCACCATGACCTTGGAGATATGGGAGGCAGAAAATGAAAAGCCTCCATCAAAATGAATAACCACATGGAGGAGAGTTGCTGACCTTTGCAATTACTTTTAACTTATGGGAGAGAAATGAATGCCAATCTAAAAATGTGCTTTTCAAAATTATTTTAGGGCCATGTAAGCAAAACAGTTTGGATACCACTTGTATATAAAGACTAGAATCCTTAACTAGATGTCTTAGTCCATTTTCCATTGCTATAAAGGAATACCTGAGGCTGGGTAATTTACAAAGAAAAGAGGTTCATTTGGTTCAAGGTCTGGCAGGCTTTACAGGAAGCAGGGCACTAGGATCTACTTTTGATGAGGCCTCAGGAAGCTTCCAATCATGGCAGAAGGGGAAGCAGAGCTAATGTGTCACATGGTAAGGTAGGGAGCAAGAGACGGAGAGAAAGGGAAAGGATATCATGTCCTTTTAAACAACCATGTAAATAGAACAAAAACTCACTCATTACCGTGGAGGGCACCAAGCTATTCATGAGGAATCCGCCCCTTGACTCAGTCACCTCCCACCAGGTCTCACCTCCAACAATGGGGATAAAATTTCAACATGAGATTTTGAGGGGACAAGCATCCAAACTCTATCTCCAGGTATTCATATTCACCCTAACCCAACCAAACCTTTTGCTTCATATTTGACTCTCACACTTCTCCTGGTCATTATCTCATTCCAGACGCACAGGTCTCTTTATGGTTCTTGTTTTCTTTTTTGCTCCTCTGCTGTCTCACTCTGACTGTAGTTCAGTGGCACAATCAAAACTCACTGTAACCTCAAACTCTTGGACTCAAGCCATCCTCCAGCCTCAACCTCCCAATCTTTATGATTCTTGAATGTATCTGTACTTTCCTGTCTCTGCTCTAACTTTTATTCTCCCCCTAAACACTTTCCCAACAACCCTCCTCTTAACTGAATCTTATCTTGATGCTGAGGCAGTCTGAAAAACATGGCTCCAAATCCTTTGACCCTCCATCTATCGAGAGGTGGGGATCTGTGTCCTTTCCACTTCAATCTGAACAGGTTTGTGACTGTCAATAGAGAATGTGAAAATGATGTCATGTGACTCTCGAGGCTGGGTCACACACGGCCTTGCAGCTTCCTCCGTTTCCTAGAAAATTTACTCTTATAAATCTTCCCCACTCAAGAACTCTAGAAATTCAGAAGCTCCCACACTGGAGAGACCACATAGCTTTGGTCACTGTTCTAGCTATGCTCATCCTTCCAGTCAAACTCACCAAGGTATCAGATATGTGAATGAAGCAGCCATGGACCTTTCCAAACTGGTCCATCCACCAGCTGAATACCTTGGAGTGAACTCATCAATGCTACATCGAACAAAAGTGTCACTCAGCTGAGCTCTGTTCAGATTCCTACCTACAAAGCCATGAGCTATAATAAAAGGATTATTGTTTTAAGCCACTGTGTTTGAGGGAGGTTTTTTTTTTTTGTAGTAAGAGGCAACTAGAATACCCTCCTTTAGGACCCAAGACAAGGGTTCATGTTTTGCAGGAAGCATTTTCTGACCACGACCTGAGTTTTCCCATCCTTTAAATTCTGGTCTTGAACGGTTTTTTTATATAAGGAGTTGTCCTATTCCACCTGGAGTCAAGCTCCTTTTATTTCACTATAACTGTGTGTAGCACCTTATATAATAGACCTTCAATGAACATTTGTTGAGTGATAAGAACGGTATTCATATAACATGAGGCATATCTGTAACTGTAAGATGGAGAGGCAGAGGCTGGAAGAAGGTAGTGCTCACTAGCTGGTTTTTCTCTTTCTGGGCAGCTGGTTTTTCTCTTTCTGGGCAACAGCATCTTGACTGTGATGGGCAGGTAGCGTTTATCTGATCTGGTGTTTATTCATGTTTTTACTAAGTGCCTCCTATTTGCCAGGCACTTTTTTTAGGCCACAGTGATAAGAGTAATGAACAAAACAGTGTCCTTTTCACGGTGCTTCCATTCTAACTGGAGGGGGATAAACAAAAAATAAAACTAAGTTTAATGTTTTAAGTGCTAAGAAGAAGAAAGCAAGACAATAGGTAGAAAAGTTGTTTAATGTAGCATAATCAGAGAGGTCCTCCTTAAAAGGTGATATCCCAATAGACACCTGAAGGAATTGGGAAGAGAGTGTTAAGTCGTGGTTCTGCCTGGGGAAAAAGTATTCCAGGAAAAAGGAGTGGCAAGTATAAAGGTCCCCAGAGAAGACTGATGGATTGAAGGAACAGAAAATGACTAGGGTGACTTGAGCAGAGAGAAAAAAAAGAAGGAGCAGTAGGGTACGGGGTCAAAACGTGCAAGGTAGAAGTACAGGGGTTGAAAGTCTGGAAAGGCCGTAGAGAGCAATGTGAGGACTAGATCTGCTCCCAGTGAGATGGGAAGTCATGAGAGATTTTCAAGCAGGACAGTAGAATAATCTGACTTTAGGAAACGTATTCTGTTATATATTACCTAGATTCTGTGCAAATCGCACAGTACAGAGGGTCAAGGTCAGAAGCAATAAGTCTAATTTGGGGGCATTTGCAATATCTAAGCAAGAGACTTAGACTAGAAGGCTAGAAGTGGAGATGATGTGAAGTGTCACACTATGAATACATTTTGAAAGATTTCCTGTTGGTTTTAAACTATAAGAGAGAAATAGGGATCAAGAATTATTCCAAAGCTTTTTGGATTCTAGTACTGACAGAAGGGCATTGACATTTTCTAACATGGAGAAGAGTGTGACAGAAGTAACTCTGGACAAAGAGAATCAAGCCTTGGGTATCTGCAAAATGGGATTTTTAACTCAAGACCTTATAAAAATGACTTACTAAAATTGGTTGACAATAATCTAATATCTGTAAAGACCATAATAGACAAAAGTATTTCCCAAAAGGTGATAGGTTTTTAGGTAGTACAGAGTATATATTTTTTAATTGTTACATATCGATTTCATTGTGAATTAGAAATATACAATATATAGAGTAAGGCTAAAGCAATTTTTAATGAAGTCACTTAAAGAAAAACATTAATTAAATAGTAGTACAAGTGGTAGCCGGGCGCGGTGGCTCAAGCCTGTAATCCCAGCACTTTGGGAGGCCGAGACGGGCGGATCACGAGGTCGGGAGATCGAGACCATCCTGGCTAACACGGTGAAACCCCGTCTCTACTAAAAAAATACAAAAAACTAGCCGGGCGAGGTGGTGGGCGCCTGTAGTCCCAGCTACTCAGGAGGCTGAGGCAGGAGAATGGCGTGAACCCGGGAGGCGGAGCTTGCAGTGAGCTGAGATCCGGCCACTGCACTCCAGCCTGGGCGACAGAGCGAGACTCCGTCTCAAAAAAAAAAAAAAAAAAAAAAAAAAAAAAAAAAGTAGTACAAGTGGTAAATAGTTATGGGGAAAAATCATGTTAGTTGTACACTAATAGATAAATTTTGGGAAATACTGAACTACAATTTAATATCCAATTAATTCAAGTATCTGTAAAGATCAGTTTACAGATACAGCTGCCACTGAATCTTTTCTGATCCACTCCAAATTCTTATTTGTCTTCAGCTGGCTAATTGCTGTCTATGACCCCCCATCACCACCATATTTTTTTTCACATGAGGACTTCTCAGGGGCAGTGTGTCTTATACCAAAAGTAAAAAATAGTATGTGTAGATTATTCTCACTCCATGTTTATATATGATAGCTCAAAGTTTGCTCTAATTGGAGTTCTCAGTGATTTGATTGATTTATAGACAAGAATTTGCTTTCCCCCAATAAATGCTGCACAAGGCCAGTTGCTGCCTTAACCCCTCTCTCCTTAGACAGCTAAAGGTTACAGGCAGCTCTGTCTTCATCCTTTAGCAAGTGGCTCCATTTGGGTCTGCCCTGTGCTGCCAGTCATTTTCAGTCTTTCAGTCCTTCGATCTTTCAGATGACTGTGTTTGGTAGGAAGAATCACCCCCTGCTTAGAGTGGAAACCAGAAAGAAATTATCCCACGAACCAGAACACGGTCCTTGCTACCTACTGCCCCCATAATACATTTAAGCTCTTTGCACTCCATCCCAAAAGACAACCCTATAAAGTGGCTACTATTATTCTACTCATTTTACAAATAAAATAATATCTGAGGTTCAAATAGCTGAGTGTCCAAAGTCATTTGGCCAGCCTAAGTGACACAACTTATTCTCTGACCCCATAGTTTTCCAACAGCTTCAGTGGGGACAATAAGCACTTTGCAGTGTTACTTGATCATAGTGGCCCCTCCTTCCCAACTTCCCTCAACCCTGAATCCAGGATAACTTGAGGAAATTTCAGTGATTACTGTTTTAGCTAAGTATTGGACTTTTCCCTTGCTGAATGAAGTGTGCAGACCTGTATTGACAGTGTGGCTTCACGACAGGTTTGGAGGACAGAGAGAAGCCAGGGGAAAGAAAGAATATTTGAGCAAGAGTGAGGGAGGTCTAATTTCATTTTTGTAGAAAATTAGGTTAATTTCCTCCTTAAATACCTGGTAGAATTCACTAGCGAACCCGTCCGAGCTTCTAATTTTATTTTCTCATTTCTAATTTTTGTGACGTGTGAGCTATAGTCTCACTTCCTCAAGGCCACCGTGGGGCCAGCAGCATTGTATTTCTTCACCTGGAGGACAGCTACTCAGGTATATTCAGTCTGTGAAAATTAATCTCTATGTGCTTTTCTGTATATATGTAAAACTTTAGTAAAATTTATAAAAACAATTTTACTCTGTAAAATTAAAAAAGAAAAGGATCTCTAATTCAAACTGGAATAAAAACTAAGGAAAATTGTTAACTCAAGAAACAGAAATTCCAAAGAGAATAGCCCCAGAGTTGGTTATTTCAACATCCAGTGATATCATTAATGATCCATGTCCTTTCCATGTGTCGGTCATTCTCCAGAGCTACAAAAGTTCTATGTATTACATCTAGACACAACATTGCTCAGAGGAAGTGGGTTTTCATCAGTAGGTATTATTTTAAAAGCAAGAAAAATTTCTAGAAGCAGGTCTGATAACTGCTTATAAAATTAAATGTACATCTACCCTGTGACCCTTCAATCCATCACCTGGGTATTTATCCATGAAAAGTGAAAATGTATATACGTACACACATATACATGTGTGAGCACACTCATGCACAGACACACACAAAACATATACAAAAATCTAAGCTGCTTTATTCATAATATTCAAAACTTATAAACAGTCCGAATGTCAATCTATTGAAGAGTAGATAAATCAACTGTGGAACATTCATTCAATGGAATACTGCTCCCTAATAAAAGAAGAATGAATTACTGAAATACAACATCGATGAATCTGAAAAATATTTTGCAGCATGAAAAGAAATCCACCCACCCTCCCCTCCACGCACACATATACACACACAGACACACATATATAAATACATGGTGAGGAAAAAATCTATGGTAGAAAACTAGTGTAAATACAGTGAATATTTACCTAAGGGAGTGGAGGAGCGGAGGGCTGGCCAGGATCGAGTGAGAAGAGGTATAGGGAACTTTCTCCGTATCTTGAGAAGTGTTTGAGTTACTTAGGCACATGCATTTGTCAAAACAGCAACTATACACTTAAGATTTGTGCATTTCATTATCTATAAATTCTATGTCAAAAGAAAAATAGACTGTGAGCAAATTTTGAATTTTAGTTTATGATACGCATGCCAAAGGATTTAGGGAGAAGTGCACAAGTATCTTCAGTTTACTTCGAAATGCATCCAAAAAATGTGATTAATTGATAGATGGATAAAGAGATAGTTTGATATGTGGCAAAGTAAGTAGAGTAAAATACTGGGAGAAAAGAGGTGTGGTTAGATGGATTATCATTGTGAAATTCTGCTCCAAAGCGGAACAGAAACCAGCAGGCTTTGCTATTGAATTTGGCTGCCTTTCCTGCTCTGACCTCTTTTTAGCAGTAGGAAGATTGCCATCAGTGCCTCATCATTTTTGTCAAACGAGAGAGACTTGGATTTGGGCCCCCTTCGTTTCCAACAAGAAAACAGATTTCCTAAGGCCTGGGTAAATTCATTGTTGTTACTGATTTTAATTGGTGATTCAGCCCTGAACATCTTGAGAATTTAAGCCAGTGTTGATAGCCCAGATCTGCAGGAAGCCAAATCGTCCCAGTTCTCCGTACTTGCAATGTGTTAAAGTGACATTTCAGATACCTTCCCATCTAATTTGGGGGACTTTCTGTTTGAATTCACATTTAGTGAATGTTAATAGTGTGTGGGGGTTATGTGTGCTGAATACATTGACATTTTTCTCTCCTGGAGGAAGAACCATTTTCTCCCTTTCCTTCTTTCCTAAACTTTTACTGTGTGTTGGGTGCAATTGGTACAGAGATCGTGGGACAAGGTCTTCTGGCTATTTCCCTATCTTCAATTCCTCTGCCCTCCTGCAGTTGCATGCCGCTGTGCTCAGAAACCAGGAGCCCCAGAGGAAACTTCGTTAGGCAGCCACTTGCCCATAGGGGTTCAGAGTGTCCTCTGTAAGCTGCATGGGAAGGAAGAGCAAGCCCTGTCGAGCAATCCCTCTGGTGTCAGCTCATGAGCACAGGAATGTGCACCCAGATCCGGCACAGAGACATTTCCAAAGGGGACATGTGCCAGCAGCACTAGTTGGACACAATTCCTTTTCAAGCCATTTGCTGTACATGTTCATCCCTACAGCCTATGGAGAAGTGGAGCTAGCAAACGCCTACAAATTCATCTGCCGGCCTCTGGTATGAAGCCCATGAGGCTCAGGGAAGCAGCTGTAATGTTGCTGCTAATGTTGCCTGCTGTGAAAAAGAAGTTGGTGCCATATCCTCACCTGTTACCCGCTGCTAGGGGACCTTGTCACGGCCAAATGACAGCCAGAGGTCTGAAGGCTCCCTTTGCCAATAAGGTGTGTAATGAACACACTTCCCATAGGCCTGGCAATGACGCGACTCTGATCAAACTCAGAGCCAGTGATTTTAGAGAAGCCTTCAAAACAAACATTTTAACAGCCAAATCACACCTGTTCCAAAAATGATTTTTGTTACTTAATTTTAGGTTTTTTCTCAAAAAAACATCCTTACATACCGAGGAGCATTTCTACACATCTCCAAAGGGAAGCCAGATATGTGCCTTTTTGACGCAGGCTCTTCATTAAAAAGAAAATGCATAAGAGGCAGTGTGCTCTGACTGAAACCTCTTCTCATGTTGCTAAATACTACCAGCAGAAAGCAATTCAAACTCCACCATTTCCTTCTTGTGACGACACAGAGCTGGCAAAGGAAGCAGACTTTAGGTGCCAATAAATCATGGTGACCACATGTGTTTCTGTTTCATTGCTACCCTGTATGGGTACTCACCCTCCAAGATCCTGTGTCACACTGTTTCAGAGTCCATCAATATTCCAACAACCATTGTCCATGCACGTCAGGCTTGCAGAATGCTAGAGCAATTATGTTACCAAAGGTTATAAGACGTAAATATGTTTGGACAGAAGTTCAAATAAAGGTTGAGTCTGGGCTTGCCCTGGTTTCCCACCGAGTTGGCCTCGCTCTCTCTGGGGCCCATCTTTCCATTAGCTGGGACTTCTTTCTTGGCTCCACAGGGGCCTCCTTTTCATTTCTTTCTCTATAAAAACAGTGGTCATTTACTGTGCATTTAATCTGTGCTCACAGGCCATGACTGCCCCACATTATGCTACAAGATAGATCTCTATCTATCTACAAGACAGATAACATTGTCCCTAATTTGTCAAGAAGAAAACTAAGGCTCTGAAAAGAAAATGGTCATTTTCTGTAGGGCACAATACCTGTAAGTTAGTCATTTCATGTAGGGCATAATGCCTGTAAACAGCAGAGTTGGGATTTGAACACACAGCTGAATTCCCAGTCCACGCCCTCTTGGATACACCATACTTCCTCTATCTCCTTCTGTAGTTTCTTTTTTCCCCTGGGTAATTACTCTCATTCTTCATAACACAGTAGAGTATGTATATTCATTGATCTTTTATTCAGCGCCTAATACACAAGTTAAACAGAAAGAAGGTGCCTAGCTCATTTCCCAAGCAGAAGTATTTTCTTTGAACTTGTTATTGGCCCCGTTATTCACTCCCCAGAGGCTTTCTGGATCTCCCAGACAAGTGGGTACCTGCACAATCCACTGTGGTCTGCAGAGTACATTTCATTCCCAAACAGCACGACGGTAAATGATAACACTGATTTTAAGGGTTTCTAGTTGTGATGATGTAAACTAGAGCAGCTTCTAGGATCAGGAGGCCTCTAGGAGATTAGATAACTCTATCAATATTCTGAATGATATGTGTCCTTTCAGAAACTACTCTGGGTTTATACAGATGCCCCTCAGATTGTGATGGGGTCATGTCCTGATAAACTCATAGTAAGTTGAAAATATTGCAAGTTGAAAATGCATTTAATATGCCTAACCTCCTAAACATAGGTTAACCTAACCTACCTTAAATGTGCTCAGAACACTTACCTTAGCCTGCAGTTGGGCAAAATAATCTAACCCAAAGCCTATTTTATAATAAAGTGTTGAATAGCTCGTGTAATGGATTGACTACTGTACTGAAAGTAAAAAACAGAATGGTTGTATGGGTACTTGAAGTATGGTTTCTGTTGAATGTGCATCACTTTCACATCACTGTAAAGTTGAAAAGTTGTACGTCAAACTATTGTTAAGTCGGGGACCATTGGTACTTGGAAGTGATTATACCTCTCCAAGCACTACCGCAACTTGACTCAAGCCCATGAGAAAAGAGTTGGACAAAGCTCTAGGTGTGAAATAAAGATCCATGCACTATCCTGGTTGAAGTTCTTGCTAGAAATAATGCAAACTGGGATTGTCTACAGGAATAACAATCACTGCTATTTCATACTCACATTGAAAAATGCTTTGAGTAACCCAAGTTACTTCAGAACCTATCTTGGGTCATCCAAGCCAAAAAAAGGCTCATCAAAAAGAATGAAAGAAAAGCAATTGACTAAATAGAGAATATTGCACACCATAACTTGACAAAGAATTATGCACCATAACATAGGCCAAGCATTTTAGACTGTAGGCGCCTGACATTTTCTCTTGATGTTCTGAGGTTCCTTTTAAGAAATCATATTTGTTACTAACCAATGTCCCTGATGATTCTTCATCAGGCACTAGTTTGGGATGTATCCACGCTGCTCTCAGACAAGTAGAATAGTCAAGAGAAAGAGAAAGTATTCAGGAGTAGCTCTGCAGTTTGGGCTTTGCTTTAACACTGGGATTTTGTCAAACTATTTTTCTTGCTATAGGTTTATTTCTAATCATGAGGGCCACCTATACCTGGAGTCGAGGACTGCTGGAGATAAATCTCTGACAACCTCATTTTCTCTCTGTCTAAAATTTCCCAATGTACTAGAAGTTTGATAATCATGAAGTTACCCAAAAAGGAATTTTCCATCAAACTACTGAGATGGCATTTTGGATAGTCTTTGCCCATCTTAGTCAGAATTATCCCACACACCTAGGTTACTGATTTACCTATCGAGAGAAAATGGAACAAGAAGGAGTTCTAGTAGGAAGGAAACTAAAATATTGAAAAAGTGAACTAAATTATGCAGAAAAATGGATAGTGAAGGGAAACTGGGTTTTAGGTTTATGTCAGGGATCACCTCCATGCCTTCCTTGAGGCCCATGCTTTTAGATTATGAGATTGCCAGGCCACAGATCTCAGGGTGGAAATTCTTATGTTTATGCTTCTGCCTAAGGCTGAGTTTTAATAGACATTAGACAAACACAGAATACAACTTCCAGGCTATTAGCTTGTCTTTTTGGAGAAGGCTTTTTTGAAGTCTGGAGTAGAAGTAGGAATTCTGTGGATGCTTCTCGAGACTCTCCTAGGAAAAGTCACTCAACAACTTTAAGAACATGCTTTGAGCACTATGCTAGGCACTGCAAAGGAACAATATTGAGGCAGAAAAATCTCATAGTGAAACTAGAGACATTGAACCACTAACTCATTAGACTCCTAACTTCTCCCTCTTCATCTGGGCTTAATCTGGAAGTTTCTTTCAGGTAGTTTCATAAATTCTCAATTAAAAACTTGGGCTAATGGGACATTCTGGGTAATCAAAATTTCTAATTTAAATAGGGCTTATTCAGCAAACCTTTTCAGACAGAAAAGTCTTTCTAAAATACCTATTTTACACTTTTGGAAACAGAGCAGATGGAAGCATTTAATTATTTCCTTGATGACTAGAAGAGATTTCAATGTCTGAATATTAATGCTCTTCATCCAATGCTAAAGACATATACATAAACATATACAAGGTGTCAAAGTTCAAGAGCAAGCCAACAGCATTTCTGAGAGAAACTGCTTTTAATGAGGAAATAATTTCATCTATTTGTATTTCTCATAGTTTCTTTTCTTAAAATCCAAATATTCTGATTTGGTAGAGTCCTCATTGATTAAGATTTACTTTACTATCCTTTGAAAATAGCCCAGACTAAAAGTTTTTATGAAGGCAGGCACTCTTGTCTACTTTGTTCGACACCAGCTCCCAGTGCTAACACAAAAACATTTGCTGAATAAATGGAGGGAGGTGAAAAGAAGAGGGAATGATTAATGTATAAGTGATTGAATGAAAGATTAGTCTTGAAATTCACAGAGTTCTGTGGTCAGCCTCAATCTTGGGCATTCCTTATTGTCAGCCCATTTTTATTCCTTTATTACCCAAGAATGCAACTGATGATAATTTGTGAAATTCCAAGGGCCTGTGAGGCACACTAACAAAAGGATTAGGAAAGCAAAAATCAAAGATTAAAACCACTCCACCCTCCAAAAGAAAAACAGCAGAACCATCCGTAGCCATCAAAAACCAATGAAGAGGTATATTTACAAGTGCTCTACAAAGTTAACCACAAGGGGATGCTAAAGGCTACTGGTAAAGTGTCATGCTTGGAGCTGGTCAATACTTAGGGCTCCATCATGTGATGTCAAGGATTTTTTTTAATAAGCCCCTAACCAGATTTTAAATTTATCACCTTGAAAGAAAACCCACAAACCACAAAATAATGTTCTACTTCTCACTATCAATCAACCTTCCATGAAAAGCCTGGTGTAATTGGGGTACCACAGAGCCAAGAAGTAGTGCCATGTTCCAATCCATCATCACAATGGAGACCCTTATCACTCATACAGGGACAATCCACAGAGGCCTAGTGAGAGTGAATATCCGATCCATCAAAATGCTTGACAGCTTCTGAGACATGAATTATACATCAGTATAGAGTTGACCGCAACTTATTTCCACAAAAGATTTTTTATTAAACAAAGACTATTAGAAAGAAATTGGGGCAAAAGAGAAAAATAGAAAAAAAAAAGATAATACCAAGAGCACAAATACATACACTAAAATTCAGTACAGTTGTTAAGAATGGACAATAAATTAGACTCAGCTTCCCAAACGCCAAAGCAAAAAACACAACATAATCAGTATAAAATTTAATGTCCATGAGAATCAGTTGCAGAGAAGAAATTCAGTTCTACTTCATATGAAGGCTAAGAAAAATCTCTGCCTATGTGATGTAATATAGTATGTAGTAAATATATGGACCCTCTTCAATGAGATTTTGTTGGTTTGTTTCATTTAAAAGATGGATTATTATTCAATGACTATTAAAAAGAGCCACACTTGATGCTCTGGCCTGCTTGGGATGGTTGGTGTGGTGGTGGTGGTGGTACAGAATATCTCGGAGGAAGCGACTGGAAGCTCTCCTTTATAAAATTCCATATGGGTTATAAGAGTTACAACTGAGTGTCCGATAAAAATGCAGCACCTCAGTGTGATGACATATTTTGATTCTGTACCAGAGATATTCCATGCTAATTTAAAAGGCAGATCCATTTCTGTCTTTTTACGATTCAGAAGGAAAGATCAAAACTGACACCCAGAAATTTAAATGCCCACAAAACACTGATGTACTCTGAAGTAAAAATAAAAATAACATTGCCATAGGCACCCCCAAATATCTGGCTGTTTGCAGAGCTAAGAACCCCACCACAAAGGAAGCTACCTCAGAGGATGGAACTTGCACTTTTTGACGTACATTACTACACTTCAGCCTATATTTGTGGCACCCATCATTGTTATAAGGTATATTGGGGTTCCATTTTCAACTTGCTCCCTTGAGAAGTACTGATTTTTCCCTGATAAAGTTATTTCAAGAACATGCATTTTCAGAGAGCAGTATAGCTGAAACGGCCTTGTGTAAATTAATAGCTGTCCATTAGATACTTGGACTTGCATACAGCTGCATCCTGGGTCCTCTCCAGGAGAGTCACAATGCACATTAGCACATTAATGGCTCTGACAAGTCTTACAGTTAAGAAACCTAGAGAATGGACTCAAAGTTACCAATATAATGTTAATTAGAAGATACCTGAATGAAGCCCCTCCATTTTCTACTTCATTGCTAATTTTTTTCATGTTCTTCTGGACATCTTGTGTGTTGAGAGTTGGAAGTCATTAAAGCAAACTGATAACGCCTTACAGTTCAACTTCGTTAGGACATACATTTGTGTACCTAGTCATTAAGGATACTCTGCCAAGAACTGCTTATTTTTTTCCAAATTTATTTGACCATGCAAACCGTGTCACCAAGGTCTTCTGGTTTCAGCTTCAACATTTAAAGAACTTTGGAATTACCACTATCATCCTTACAACAGGAAGAAGCTGAGCAAACTGCAAAACAAGTTTTTCTGGACCCATCACAGAAATGAGGTCATAGGTACAACCACTGTTCCAAAATTTGGAGAGACAGTTGCATTCAGAGTCAAGGCCAAGATCTGCTTACATGGAGTGGAAGCCACCAGAGCCATAAACTAAGAACAGCTACATGGTAACTGACAAATTGCTGGAGGCTGCTACTTGTTCTCTAGCCCTTTCTAGCCTTCCCATCTGACTTAGGGAGAAAACACAGTCAGCAGGGGTCAAGTCTTCAAGGAAGCAGATAAAGAATGCTGTAGTTACGGAATTTATGTAGAGTAGAGGATAAGAGGAGTGGGCTTACTACCATACTCACGAAGGTCAAGCCTGGAGAAACAGACCCACTAAAAGACAGATTCATGGCATGGCTTTAAGATGGCTGACCAGAGGCAGCTGGTATTTGCCTCCCCCACAAAGAAGAACCAAAATAGTGAATATGTAATCATACTTTGGATAGGTCACCTATGAGAGAACACTGGAATTCAACAGAGAAGTGACAGGAAACATAGAAGGCAAGGGAGGAGAAGGAAGTGTGGCACCATGCTCACCTGGGGGCCTGAAGAATCTCCCAATTGTGGTGAAAGAGAAACTGAGCAACTCCCAGCAGTTCACATTCCCACCACAGACTCCTGCAATTCTTGCCACAGGAAAGTCCTTCAATCCACAAGGCCCTGAGACTAATATAGGGAGCTACCTGGAGATTTCTTGATGGAATTGCTCCAGAAAGGAAGCTCACACCGGGTCCCATGCCCACTCCCAGTACCAAGCAGCTATATCAAAACACTATTTTGAGAGCCCAGTCTCCACCAGAATGCCCTGGGGCCCAACATCCCCTGCATCTTCACATCCCTGGAGCCCCACTGACATCCCATATACACAGCAGGGAGCTGCTGCTGTCTGGCACTTCCAGGGCCAAAGTATGAGCCATAGGCAGCAACCCCACCACCCCCAGTAGCAGGGCCACCATGCATTCAAAAATGCCCTAAGGAAAGCCTACTCCGTTTATATGGCTGCCAACTGCGGCCAAAGAGTGTGCTCCTTAGCTGCCTGTTTATGCTTCTTCTGCTGCCACTGAAAGCAACCCAGGAGCAGAGCCACAGAACAACTGTTGGCACTCCAACCTAAGCATTCCTCCAAGAGCCTGGTGATTGATTGCCCTGTCCCTGCCTACCATAGCCGGTTACCACACACACCACTGGGGGCCTAAGAACAGGGACACTTAGCCTGGATCTACCCACCCCCATGCCCAAGCACAACATCTAGGGGCCTGGGATTCCCCCGCCCCATCAACCATTGTTGGCATCTAAGCATTCCTTCCAGGCTCTTGAGGATAGGCCCACTCAATCTGCTGCTAATACCATAGATGGTATGCACCACTAAATGCCACCTAAAGGCCTGGAGACTGGCCTACCCAGCCCATTGCAGCCACCAGCACCACCAGTGCAGGCTGCTTAGAAGTCAGAGGATTGTCTCACTACTGCTACTGTCATTGCCCATTTCATGCCTGCTGCCCAGGCACCTGGCCCACTTCTGCAACTGCTGGCACCTGAGATGGCCACCTGTGGAGGTCCAAGAATCAGCCCACCTGGACCCATTAACACCAGGGTCAACATATGCTGCCCCGCAAGGATAGGCATGCTTGGCGTGCTGCTGCCACCACTGGGGCCTAAGTGCAGGCTCAACTGCTGTCCCTGTCTCCAGCAAAACTTTACTACAGCCTTCACTAACAGTAATGTAAACCACTGAGTAAATCAGACACTACTGGTGGTGTTTATAGCCAAATAAATTATACAGAGATTATACTACTGCACACACCCAGAATCAAAGCCAAAGTGCCCTGCTCAACCAATACTATAGATACACCTTCAGGAAAAAGTCATTCCCAACTAAAAGGCAAATGCAAACAATTTTAAGAAGTGACTGTTACACCAGATGCACAGATACCAATGTGAGGATAGAAGAAGCATAAAAAGGCAATGAAATATGACACCTCCAGAGGAACACAATAATTCTCCAGCAACAGATTCCAACAAAAAAAGTATAAAATCCAAGATTTAAAAATTCAAAATGATACTAAAGAAACTCAGTGAGATACAAAATAACTCAAAAAGTAAAACAAAGAAATCAGAAAAACAATTCAGGATTCAGGATATGAAAGAGAAATTTATCAAAGAGATAGATATCATAAAAAATAACCAAACAGACATTCTAGAACTGAGGAATTCAATGAATGAAATACAAAATTTGAAAGCTCCAACAATAGGCTAAATCAAGCAGAAGAAAACATTTCAGACATAAAGACAGGTCTTCTGAAATAACCCAGTCAGGCAAAAATAAAGAGAAAACATTTCAGAACATAAAGACAGGTCTTTTGAAATAACCCAGTCAGGCAAAAATAAAGAGAAAAATTTAAAAAGAATGAACAAAGCCTATGTGACATACGGGACACCATAAAGCAACCAAGGATTCAAATTTTCGTGTCCCAGAAGGTCAAGAACAAATGAAAGGGTTAGATAATGTCCTTAATGAAATAATAGCTGAAAACTTTCCAACTCTAGCAAGAGATTTAGACAGCCATATACAGGAAACTCAGAGATCCCTATACAGATATTATCATTCAAAAAGGTCTTCTCCATGGCACATTATAATAAAACTGTCAAAAGTCAAAGAGAGAATTCTAAAAACAGCAAGAGGAAAAGCCTTTAGTCACTTATAAGGGAATCCCCATCAAATTAACAGCAGATTTCTCAGCAGAAATCTTCTAGTCCAGGAGAGATTGAAAATAGTCCATGTGCTGAAAGAAAAAAAAATGTCAACAAAGGAAATTATACCTAGCACAGCTATCCTTCATAAATGAAGTCTTCCCCAGACAAACATAGTGGAGGTAATTCACTAGAGTGATCCTACAAGAAATGCTTAAGTGAGTCCTATATGTGAAAACAAAAAGACAATACCCACCATCATGAAAACACACAGAAGTATAAGACTCACTGGTAGAGCAAACACATAAATGAGGAAGAGAAAGAGCTCAAATATTACCACTACAGAAAACCACCAAGCCACAATGATAAGGAATAAGAAAGAAACAAACAAAATACAAAACTACCAAAATTAATGAATAAAATGACAAGAATAAGCCCTCACACATCAATAACAACCTCAAATGAAAATGATTAAACTTTGCAGTTAAAAGATATAGACTGGCTGAATGATTTGAAAAACAAGACACAACTATATGCTGCCTACAAGAAACTCACTTTAATGTAAAGACACATATAGACTAAAAGTAAAGGAATGGAAGAAGATATTCCATGCAAATAGAAACCAAAAGGCCAATCCCTTTATCATTACGTAATGACCTTCTTTGTAACCATTTACCATATTTTACAATTTAGCAAGAAGATATAACAATTCTAAACATATGCACCCAGGACCAGAGTACTCAGATATATGAAGCAAATATTATTAGAGCTAAAGGAATAGAATCTAATGCAATAATATTTGGGGACGTGACTCTCAGCATTAGACAGATCATTTAGACAGAAAATTAGCAAGGAAACTTTGGATTTAAACCACATTCAAACAAATGAACCTAAGATATTTACAGAACATTTCATTTAACAGGTATAGAACACATATTCTTCTCATCAGCATATGGAACACTCCCCAGAACAGGCCATATGTAGGACACAAAACAAGTCTCAACAAATTTTAAAACATTGAAATCGTATCAAGAGTCTTTTCAGATCACAATGAAATAAGACTAGAAATTAATAACAAAACAAACTTTGAAAATTGTACAAATACATAGAAAATAAACAACATGCTCTTAAGTGACCATTGGGACAAGGAAGGAATTAACGAGCAAATTTTTAAAAATTCTTGGAACAAATAAGAATTGAGACGCAACATATCAAAGCTTATGATATACAGCAAAAGCAGTGCTAACAGGAAAATATACAGCAATAAACACCTACAGCAAAAAAGTAGAAAGATTTAAAATAAACAGTCTAATGATGCACCTCAAGGAACTACTAAAGCAAGAAGAAACCAAACCCAAAATTAGTAGTATGAAATAAATTATGAAGATCAGAGCAGATCTAAGAAAAATAGAATTCATCCCCCCCAAAAAAAACTAAGGCAAAAATTCAGTAAAACAAAAAGTTGGTTTTATGAAAAGGTAAACAAAATCAAACCATTTGCTAAACTAACCAAGAGAAAAAGACCAAAATAAACAAAATTAGAAATGGAAAAAGAAACATTACAACTGACACCACAGAAATACAAAAGATCATCAGAGATTATGATGAACCACTCCATACTAACAAACTAGAAAACCTAGAAGAAATGGATACATTTCTGAGCACATACAACCTATTGTGACTGAATCATTGAAAAATGAAAAACCTGAACAGACCAAAAAAGAAGTAATGAGACTGAATCAGTAATGAAAAGTCTGCCAACAAAGAAAGGCCCAGAACTGAACAGTTTCATTGTGGAATTCTACCAAATTTACCAAGGAAAATTAACAACAATCCTCAAACTATTCTAAAAAACTGAAGAGGAGGGAATTCTCCCCAACTCATTCTATGAGGCCAGCATTACCCTGATACTAAAACCAGACAAGGATGCAACAAAAAAAGAAAAACTAGAGGCCAGTATCCCTGATGATCGTTGATGCAAAAATCCTCGACAAACTATCAGCAAACTGAATCCAATAGTATATCAAAAAGATAACACACCATGATCAAGTGGGATTTATTTCATGGATGCAAAGATGGTCCAACATATGCAAATCAATAAACAGGATACATCACAGTGACAAAAGGAAAAACAAAAACCATATGATCATCTCAATAGATGCAGAAACAATGTTTGATACAATTCAACATCCCTTAATCATACAAATTATAAACACCAAGCATAGAATGAACACACCTCAACATAATAAAGGCCATATATGACAAATCCACAGCTAACATCATACTGAATGGGCAAAAGTCTTTCCTCTAAGAACTGGAACAAGACAAGGATGCCCATTTTCTTCACTCTTATTCAACATGGTATTGAGAGTCCCAGCAATCAGGCAAAAGAAATAAAAGGCATTCAAATTGGAAAAGAGGAAGTCAATTTGTCCTTCTTTTCTGATGATATGGTCTTATATCTGGAATAACCTAAAGACAACAAACTCTTAAATCTGACAAATTCAGTACTTACAGGATACAAAATCAACATACAAAAGTCAATAACAACTAGTTCATACCAATAATGAACTAGTTGAGAAAGAAATCAAGAAGGCAATTCCATTTACAATAGCTTAAAAAGTAAATGAAATACCTAGGAATAAATTTATCTAAGGAGGTAAAATATCTCTACAAGAAAAACTACAAATCTCTGATGTAAGATCCAATACAAAAATACAAAAAGACATCCCATGCTCATGGATCGGAAGAATTAATACCATTAAAATGATATTAACTCAAAGCGATTTGCAGATTCAATGTAATCTCTATCAAAATACCAATGTCATTTTTCACAGTAATAGAAAAAACAATCCTAAAATTCATATGAAACCAAAATAGAGCCTGAATAGCCAAAGCAATTCTGAGCAAAAAGAACAAAACTGAAGGCATTATATTATCTGATTTCAGTATACATTACAAGGATATAGTAACCAAGACAACATGATATGGATATAACAACACATAGACCAATGTAATGAAATAGAGAATCTAGAAATAAATCCACATATTTAGAGACAGCTAATTTTCTACAAATGTGTGAAAAACATGCAGTGGGGAAGGGACACCTTCTTCAGTAAATGGTGCTGGGAAAATCAGATATCCATATGTAGAAGAATGGAACTGGACCTGTATCTTTAATCGTATACAAAAACAAACTCAAGATGGATTAAAGACTTAAACATAAAATTTTATAGCTAAGACCTCAAAAGCTCATATAACAAAACCAAAAATAGACAAATGGGACTATATCAAACTAAAAGGCTCTGCACAGCAAAGGAAACAATCAACAGAGTGAAGACTCCACCTCCTAAATGGGAGAAAAATATTTGGGAACTATTCATCCAACAAGAGACTAACATTCAGAATATACAGGGAATGCAGACAACTGAACAGTAAAAAAAAAAAAAAAAAAAAAAAAAAAAAAAAATATCAATGAGATCACTTGGACACAGGAAGGGGAACATCACACACCGGGGCCTATTGTGGGGAGGGGGCAGGGAGGAAGGATAGCATTAGGAGATATACCTAATGTAAATGACGAGTTAATGGGTACAGCACACCAACATGGCACATGTATACATATGTAACAAACCTGCACATTTTGCACATGTACCCTAGAACTTAAAGTATATAAAATAAAAAAAGCGGGGTGGGCAAAGGACAGGAATTGAGATTTCTCAAAGGAGAAGACATACAATGGCCAACAGGTATATGAAAAAATGCTCAACATCGCTAATCATCTTACCACAGTTAGAATGACTATTACTGAAAAAGACCAAAAAAAAAAAAAAAATACCATATGATCCACCAATCCCACTACTGGGTATTTATCCAAAGGAAAAGAAATCAGTATATGAAAAATATACCTGCACTTATGTGTTTATTGGAGCACTATTCACAATAGCAACAACATAGAGTCAGCCTCAGTATTCATAAATGGACAAATGTATAAAGAAGATGTGGTATATATACACACTGGAATACTATTTGGCTACAGAAAGGAATGAAATGATGTCATTTGCTGCAATGGATGGAACTGGAGATCATTATGTTAAATAAGTCAGACACCAAAATACAAATATTGCATGTTCTCACTCATTAGTGGGAGCTAAAGGAGTTGCTCTTTTGAAGATAGAGAGAAAAATGGATACCAGAGGCAGGGAAGGGTAAGTGGGGTGAAGACCGTTTGGTTAATGGGTACAAAGATACAGTTAGATAGAAGGAATAAATTCTAATGTTTATAGGGTGATTATGGTTAACAATAATGTATATTTCAAAACAGCTAGAAAAGAGGACTCAAAATGTTCCCAAGACACAGAAATAATAAATACTTGAAGGGATAGATATCCTGAATACCCTGACTTGATCATTACTCATTCTATGCATGCAGCAATACATTACATGTAGCCCATATTATGTATCAACAAAAAAAGTCCTGAAAAACTGAGATTCAATCAGGTGGTTAAACTCTCCCCCTATCCAACATCTAACCATCACACCAATAGAGCTCCAAAAAGAAAAATAGTGGATTACAGTTAAAACAGATACAAGACACAGACACAGACCCTCTCTGAGGAGGACTATTTAGCAAAGCCCAAGTCAAAAGGGAAGGCCAAAAATATAGCAGAAGAATCTGGAGCTAAGAACCAAAAGAAACTGCTAGAAATAGTCAACATTGTAACAGAAATGAATAATGCCTTTGATAGGCTCATCATTAGAACAAAGATGGCCAAGGAGAGTAGTATCAGTGAACTTGAAGATGCGTCAATAGAAACCTATCAGACTGAAAAAAGGGGGAGGCAAACATCCAAGAACTGTGGGACAATTTCAAAATGTGTAACTTATCATCATGGGAGTATCAAAAACAAAAGAAAGGGAAAACAGAGAAGAAAGAAGTAATAACGGCTGACAACTTTTCAAAATTAATGACAGACACCAAACCACAGACATCAAAAGTCAAAAATAAATACCCTTCTCCCCAAAAAAGGCTACACCTCCGCATTTCATCTTAAATCTGTAGAAAGGCAAAGATAAAGATAAATTTTTGAAAGAAGCCAGAGGAAAAAGCATATTACCTATAGAAGAAAAGAATAAAATTATGGCAGACTTCTTGTGAGAAACTAGGTAAGCCAGAAGAAAGTGGAGTGAAATATTTAAAGTGTTGAAAGAAAAAAAGCCAGCCAACCTGCCCTGTAAGAAATGGGAAGTTCTTCAGGCAAAATGAAAATTATGTCAGAAGATTGAACTACATAAGAAGAGCATCAGAGAATAAATAAGTGAAGGTGAACAAAATTTTTAATTGTTCTTAATTGATCTGTAGGGTAATTGCTTGTTCAAAGTAATAAATGTCATAGTGTATTGAATGATTATACCACATGGATGAGTGAAATGAATGACAGGAATGTTCTAAGGGCAGAAATGAGAAATTGGGAATGTGTTGTTATAAAATGTCTACACTACACTTGAAGGCAGGCTTGTATTTGGAAAAAAGTTTATACTGTAAACTCTAGGGCAACCATTTAAACATTCGTAAAGAGAATAACTGGCATGCTAAGAGATAAAATAGAATCATAAATTGTTCAAAACTAAAGGAAGACAGAAAAAGGAAGGGATGAAGAGAGGACAAATGCAACAAACAGAAAAGAGTTACAAACATGGTAGATATTAATTCAGTTATATCAACTATCACCTTAAATGTGAAAGGTCATTTCATTTCCTTCTGACTTGCACTGTAAACTGGGAAGTGGATAAGTATTTTAAGGTGCTGATAAGTAGAATACCAAGTCAACAGTTTTGACTTGTTCAAATTGTTTCTTAATCCCAGGGAGAAAAAAAAATAAAGGATGTCAATATCTAGTGATCCAAACAGCATATTGTTTCCTAATAAATTCAGAAATCTAGTTGACTTTTTGTATATTGGTGGTCAAATTAAGGTTGGCATGGATTTCCATTGTATGAGGTATTTATTATGAGATTTATCAAATTGATCAAAATTTGGCATGTGCTTGGGATACAAATAAAACATATAGCAATTAAGAAATCAGTCAAATTTTCCTCTCACACCTTATGGTGTAAATTTCTTGCTCCTCAGTCCACAGTAAGAGTATGCTTTACCACCATAGGCATAGGTTTCTCTCACTGCAGACACTTACTGAAGAGTTTATGAAAGCTCACAGTATTGGTCGGGGAGGGTGGATACTTGGGTTCCAATAGGATTTTTACCAGTTACCAGTTGCATGCCCTTGGGCAGGTTATTTAATATATCTGAGTCACTTTGGTCTATCTGTAAAATGGGAACGATAATTACACTTTGTGGTTGTGTGAGGGTTAACTAATACATATAAAATGTCTAACTTGTTAAGTGAGCCAAAAAAAAAAAAAAAGACATTGAGAAAGCACATGTCCTTATACAGGCAATCCTTACCAAGTATACTACGATTCTCTAGAATATAATGAGCTTTCTCCTTGTCCTTCCTGGGATTTGCACACTAGAGACCCAGAAGATATGTCAATTCATGAATCAGTGTAGTCAGCCATGAAGAACAATCAGCAGTGGATTTTGTGATATATATGTGGCATGTAAACTCATAATAAATTTTTATATAATTATTTCTAGTTTTTTAGAAAAAAAGATCCTATTTTTAGTAAGTGCCAATATATCATTTCCACTTACTCAATTTACTTTCCCTTCCATATGGCAGCAGTCAATAGTCAAAGTTAGTGAAAGGCTGTAACAGTTAAATAAAGACCTATCCAAGGGTTTGGCTCTATTTGCCTAAAGAGGCCACCACATTTCCCCTGTCTGATACACAAGTTTAAAGCCCCACACAGGAAGTTTTACTGGTTTTAATTTCCCTTTTTTTTTTCCCCCAGAGATGGAGTTTCACTCTTCTGCTGGGGCTGGAGTACAGTGGCATGGTCATGGCTCACTGAAGCCTCTGCCTCCCCGGCTCAAGCGATCCTCCCACGTGTCTCCTAAGAGGCTGGGACCACAGGTGTGCATCACCATGCTGGGTGGGTTAATTTTTGTATTTTTTGTAGAAACAGGGTTTCATATTGATCAGGCTGGTCTTAATCTCCTGGGTTCAAGTGATCAGCCCACCTCGGCTTCCCAAAGTGCCGGAATTACAGGCGTGAGCCACCACACCTGGCCTCTGGTTTTATATTTCTAGCCTCCTTGACACATCCTTTATCAAAGAGACATCTCCACTGTTGACATTTTCCTTTAGTCACCACATCAGAAATAATAATAACCATTTTTTCTTTGTGAATAGTTCTTTTCCATTACCACTGGTTATCATAGTACTATTACTCTATTTCTCACTTTGGATTTACGTTTCCTTTCCATCTACACTGGAGAAGCTATATTACTGCCAGGTATAGGAAGAAAAAAAACAACTTGGCTGAAAATTAGAGAATGCAAAATGTTAGTAAACATTGTTGTAAAGTTTGAATTTAAATTATATGTGGCTCTTTTTACATATTAAAAAACTGCATAGAATTTACTTAAGATTAGAATATATTTTAAGGAATCCCAAGAAAAACAAATCCAGATAATTATTAAAAGTCCCATGTCAAGCAAAAACACTCCATGAAGAAATTCTGAAACTGATTTTCTATCTTGCTTTAATGACTTCATTTATGACTTCTATGGAGAATGTGAACACAGTAGAAATAACAGCCATTTATTTTAAGTATCAGTTTTTATTAA
Organism: Macaca nemestrina; assembly: GCF_043159975.1. Taxonomy (NCBI): domain Eukaryota; kingdom Metazoa; phylum Chordata; class Mammalia; order Primates; family Cercopithecidae; genus Macaca; species Macaca nemestrina. Next base: position 46,730,492 of record NC_092133.1, on the reverse strand, counting down.
AAAGTGCATCTTGATTAATTTATGATCTAGGTAAGCTGTAAGATACCAGTATACTCTCTGGAATAATAACTTTACAAAGATTTAAAACAAACAAAATTTTAAAAGCCTTTTTATTTCCTTCACCATTATTGTTTTACAATACAAATATCACCTTGTGAATACACAAAAAAATCCTACGGAAGATAATTCTGCTGCACGTAAAATACAGAATGGATATATATACTTCTTCATTCTTAAAAAACTATTTTGTTCTCCACATTGGCAAGTATAGAATAGAATACTTCCCCAAACATACGTATGTTCGGAGTAAAACTTAAGAGTTACATGCAGTTTCTGCACAAATATCTTTTAAAGAAATAGATCTCTTTTTTGTTGTTCACCAACAAAATTGTCATGAGAGTATGGATAACTAATTCATAGCTTTCAAGTTTTAGGTAAGTGATCATTTTCAAAACTCTCTTTAAGAAAAGATATTCATGGCTGTTTTCATTGAGTAGTTAAAATCGAACTACCAAATAGACGATAAAATAATTTAAGTGGTACATGTCATTGCTACCTGATCACAATATGTGAACAGGCTCTGACTCTAATTAACAACCTCATTATTTAAGTCATTGCAATTTTAAAACCATAAGCAGTCTTCTGATTCAATTTAGCTATAAATGCAAAATTTAGTAGTGTATACATATATTTATATTTTCATGGAATACTTTATTTTAAATAAAAACATTTAAGATTGCCTACTGACCATACAATCAAGACAAGAAAGGCACTAGAAACATAGACAAATTTCTCTCCCAAGATGCATTTTTAAATTTTAACTCTCTTCTCTCTGACATGTTAAAAATCTTTAAATTTGGTTTTCATAACATCATTTTGAAAAATAAAGTTAGGAAATACTTAGAAAATCACTTTATAACAGAATCTTTTTTTTTGCACTTTTTGAAACACTGTCTTTGCTGATTTTACAAAACCCAAAGTTACCAAACCTTTCTGTGTCTATCATTTTTATTTGAATATCGGTGCAACAGGTAGAAAGATTTCAGAATCAAACCCCATTCAGGTGCTTAGAAACCTTCATAGAGACATTTGCTAGAAAATGGCTTACAGCCCAATCTTTGGGGCAAGAGATATGAAAAGTATGTTTTCCCAAGAAAATAATACGCTTTATTTCCAGATGTGACTGGAAAGACCAGAACTTATGATATAAAAGCTTACATTTATGCTGTTCCATCATATACAAAGGAACATGGTGGTTGCGGGTTATGTAAATCCCAAACTTATGAACAGGAAATGTGTACAGTGCATGATAGGTTAAATTTTTCTTTATTGTTGTCCAACGCAGGTCCTTTGGAGAGAAAAAAAGATCACAGTGCTGACCAGGTAACTCAATAGGTTAAGTCAAGGTAACCATTGAAAGATAATAGGAATAGGGAGGTGTTTATTTTATGGCATCTTCTCTCATGGAGTTCTTAGCACTTCGGACAATTTGTCTTTTCCCCACATTGTACAGCTGTTATGTGTCATTCACCAGCCGGCTGTATTTAACTTGCCTACTGAGGTGGACTACTGGCCAGGGGAAAGGCCAATGGTAAGATCGAGGTACAATTCCTTGGACATTCTTTTCAAAGTACTGAAATGGCCTGTACCACCACACCCTGGCCAGGAGGTTCATCTGGGAAGCTTCCTTTAGCACCTAGGATAACAAAGAAACATAAACACATTTCTTACAATCTTTCACTTTAAGTTCAAATACTTGCCATGCTAAAATTCCCAAAGGATCCCATATCTACCCTACGTGTCCACCCACATACCCCAGCTTCTCTCTGTCACCACCATTCTACACTCCACACTCATCTACAAACTGAGCCACATCTCAGTAGAAAAACAACGCCAATTCTGGGAGGGCAAGGAGAACTTATGGCTCACTCATCTCTTGCCTATAAATAAATACCTCAGTTAGCTTTTTAGGTATTCCTCTTCTATGCTAAAAATATTAACACTTAATTAAATGTTAAGTATTAAGCTTGTGATGTGCCCAGGATAGGGAGAAGAGGGTAGGAAAGTGAATCAAGCAAGGAGGGACACAAGCTTAGAAAATATTTTTCATTTTTCATGGATAATGAAAGCGTGCTACTTATTCTAGAAGGAATTCCTTACACCATTAATGAACTTTTTATTCTTAATTCTGAAGAGAATCAGTGTCACAAAACACAATACAATCTTAGTTGATTACCTCTTAAGAAAGAGAAACTTAAGACATCCGTGGGTTCTTTGCACCCTGCCCAAGCCAGCAACACCAAGCCAGAAGCAATAGAAGCTAAAATCAAAAGCGGAGAAACTCACTTGCTGATTGGCCATAGTGTGATACCACCAGAAGAGTCTCGTGGTGATGTAATATGCCACCACCACGTCCACAGTGTAGTGGTCATGCGCTAAGAGAATACAGAAGATTCCAACTACGCTGAGAAGCCAGCAAATCCAGTGATACCACCAGAGTCGTCGAGGGGAATCTGAAAGGGGGAGAGATTTGCAACAGTCCCATTATTCAAATGACATTAAGGGCACTCAACTATGCCTCTACTAATGCTTCTGAATCCAATTACCTTGAGTCTTCCCTTCTGAAAACAGACCTAGTGAATCTAAGGGCTTTCATTTATCTGTAACCAAGGTTAGAACAGAAACAGCTTTTTATGATGTGATTATACTAGTGATAGTAATTCATATTTGGTTATTGATTCACACAATCATAAATAGTGTTTAAAAGATGAGTCTAATCAGATAAGGACAGGTTAATGCACCATGCTTCATTTTTAAAAACTGTCCATTGACATTTAAATTTACCTCTAGTTAATTTGGGGTTGATGTTCTATATAAAAATCAATACCTTTTGGTCCATAGAGCCTAATACAAGGACTAAGCAGTCATAATTGATTTAACTGTACTGCTTTCCAAGTTTTGCAACCATACACTAATCTGAAAGTCTTTGAGATTTTCATTTCTCAAATACAAACAGAAAAGCATCCAGATGCCTGGGAATTCTACTTCAAGTGCCTTCTCAAAGGCTGAATTGTGTCAGATAAATACTTGTCTGTACCTCCATTTGGGAAATTACCTGAGAAAAACATCAAAATTTCTATTAGTGCAGGCCTTTCTACCTTGGATTCTCAATTGTGGGATTCAGAGGCTCTGCAATGTTAGGCAAAATGTTGTTTGAATATGACCTACACTCTCCACACCAGCATGAGCAGTTCAGGCTTTTATTGGATTCTCAAGGGGTCCAAGAACCAGTCATTCATTCAACCAATATTCACTGAGCCTCTTACATACCAGGGACAGGCAATGCTCTAGGTACCTGGATCAATGAATAAAAAAGGCAAGAAGCCTGCCTTTGTGGGAAGATCCCTTCCTAGTGGGGAAGAGAGATAAGAGACAATACTTATAATAAATAATTTACATAATAATTTATGTTAGGTGTTAAAGGCTGTGGAAAAATAATAAAGTTGAGCTGGATAAGGGGGATCAGAAGTATAGGGAGTGAAGGGCAGTTTGCAAATATTAAATGGAGCAGTCAGGGTAGGAATATTCTAATTATATTAGTATTCGATACCTTGACAATACAAAAACAAGAAACAGCTACCATTCAATCTCTGTGTGACTCTGTAAGTATCCATATATGCCATCTAATTTTAATTTTCACAAACTTTTTCCCACCCCATGAAGCAGATGTGAATATTGCATTCTAAACATGAGGAAACTAAGACTTAGAGAGGTTAAAGTTTCTTCCCGGGGTCATAGAGCTAGTAAGTGATAGTACCAAGGCCTCTGCCTCTCAATATGACACACTGCCTTATTGTCAAGATGGATAAGGCTTGACCCCATTAAAGAATTTCAGGTATCAGGCAGCAGGAGCCAGGAATCCCTCCCCCAGGGCTGCTGACATCTGGCCTATGTGATTCCCACTGTCCACATCCAGTTACATCCCAGTCCAAGGGCTGGATTATGCCCTGACAATTCTGAATAGATCTTGCTAGAATTCACTATATCTGCTCACATACTAAGTATAAGCATTGGAACATCTATTCTCCCTTTTCTACCTCAGTGCCCTGAAGTGCATCTCTCTCCTCTTCCTATATTTCCTTATCTTAGTTTTTCAAGAACAAAACTAGGTTTCGGCCTAGTCCGCTACCTATTTTCTCTACCCCATAATCCATCCTGTTATCTGCTGATTCTATTAGTACCTTGAAGTGTCTGCCACTTCTCTCCATCCCTGATGCCATCAGGCTAGTTTTCTTTGTTACTGCAGCAATCTCCTAACTTTTCTCCCGGTCTCCGGTTTTGCCCCCCATCCAGTCCATCCTGCAAGCTGCTGCAAGAGTGATTTTTCCCTCTTCAAAGACAAATGACACTGCCCCACTGGTTACAACCCCTCAATGGGCACCCGATCTCCATCAGCTGAGAGTTCAGACCCTCTTCTCATGGCTTAAGCACCCTCTGTGATCTGGTTCCCACTTACCTGTCCGTTCTCATTATTACCCCTACTCTGAATTCCAACCACTTAAACTCCCACAGAGTACCACATGCTCCCAAGACACCTCCAGAAGGCAAAGCATCTCCCTCCTCTGTGATACCACATTGCTCTTCATGGAAACCCTCTGCATAATGCTTATCAGACTGTTTCTAACAATGTGATATTGAGGATAATAAAATTTTCTGTAAGTAGAGAAATGAATAAAAATGTGTAGTTCATTTCTAGCACTGTACTATTAATAGCAATTAAAGTGAATGGACCAAAATCTCCTATCTCAAAAACATAATCTGAGGGTAAATAGTGGCAGAAGAATATAAATGGCATCATGCCATTTATGTATATACATTTTAAAAACCACAAAACAATAATAATACACAAGTACAAAAAAATGGATGGAAATGATATAGGAAAGGAATGAAAAGGCTTTAATCATATATTAACATTTCATTTCCTTTCTAAAAGGGTTACCTGAATTAAATATGACAAAATGCTCATATATATTAAATCTGAGCCATGTATGCGGTATCTATAATATTATTTTGTGATTTCACAATAAAATATTTTAAGTACATTTCTTAAGGACAATGTACCATTTAGTATCTGCCTCAGCCCTGAGCCCATAGCCTTGTTGAGGACAGGGATGAGTCTGACCCATCACTGTACCCTCAGGCATGTAGCATAGTGCCAAGTGCTGAAAAAATAGTTGCTGCATCAACACATAATCTACACCCAATCAGGCTTGATCCTGGATTTCTGTGTCCCTTTGAGATTTCCATCTGGCTCCTTACAGCAGCTGTATAACTGGCTCATGACACACCCTGCAGGCTGTGCTTGGAACTCCCTCCACCCCAGTACTACAGATGACACTCCAGGACACCTCCTCCTCAGGAAGACCAGTTCTGTCCTTCCACATATTTCCCTGGGTGCCAGTTGCATGGTGATGAGATGAAGCTGTGACCCTCCTAAAGCCTCCAGTCTTGCTTCAGCAGATTTTCCAGAAAACGAGCTTTACCAGAGGACCAGAGTTCATGAGAAATGGCAGGTGAGGAAATTACAATGGAAGTCTTTTAGACTTACACTCTTTGATAAATAAGTAGGTGAGTGTTAGCATGACCGTGTGGCCGCTGTACAGATAGTCCCCACACATGTTGTGAGAGCCAGTGATAGACAAGCCACCTCCAGCAATGAGCTTCATTATTCTCCGCAGTTGGGCTTCCCAGTCTCCAAAAAGCTGACAGAAAAGAAGAAAAAGAAGATTCATTACAAGCCCACATGAAAATATGCTAAGATTACTATTCATATCCAGAATTAAGCTTATATTAAGACACATACAATCCCCACCATGAAGTTTGCCCACTCAGCGTTTACCATTCCAAGAGTAGCCCTTGGAGGGAAAAAATGGTCCTACAGATGAATCATGTGGCTTCAGGACTTTTCAAAGTTAGCACTTTTTAAAGCACATGTCAGTAGATGTTTACCCAATTTTTCAAAAATTACAATGATAGGGAAACACTACTTCTATCTGACTGACTGAATAATTGCTTTAGTGTAACTATCATTTAGGGAAAAGAAAATTTAAATCTATAGTCTAGGAAAAATTTAAAGATGCATTATTACCATGGTTGGCCTAGAAGACAACTGTCCTGCTAACTTGGCTAAAGGTTGGGGTAGTCAAATATATGAATATTTTTGGTATGTGGATGTTCAGGGATCATGTTGAAACAAGGGATGTGCCTTTAATCTTCTCAAATTACTTGGGGAGCATTGGATAATTTTCCAGATTATAAATTAATTTACCTATCTATGATACAAGTCTGTGCTCAGCACCAGATCAATAAATAGCTTCAACAACTCCTTCAATGCAACCTTTATTTGCTCTGTCAAGTAAAATGTGTGACTGTCTATATTTTCTGCTTGTCAGTACTCTTTGAAATTCTGGTTGCCCAATTTAGTTACCATGATCCCTTTTCAATATTTAACTGATAAGAATCCAGCTTTGGGAAACACGTTTTATTATAATTTCCTTTAAAAAAATTATCAAGACTTCTGATTAACGATGGAAGGATGATATGTCAGTAAAGTGTGGGAAATTTTTAAAAAAAGGTAGATTGAGCACACCACACAGAGGATATAAATTTCCAAATCCAAAGTGATCACTCAATGCCCAACATAATGGAAGAAAACAGACCTACATATCAAGACTCAGCATCATAGGATTTCAGAATCTGGGGACTAAGAAGAGACTCCAAAGCCTCCAGAGATTAAAAACAAGCTTTATATGAAGGATCATTAGAATAAGACTTTTCAAAAGCCACACTGAAAGACAGAAAACTTTGAGAAAATGCCTTTAGATTCTGCGGGGAAACGATTTCCCACTTAGAATTCTGTACCCAGCCATATTACCACTAAGCATAAACTAAAGGATAAACTAAGGATAAATTAAAGCCTTTTTCATATATACATGATTTTAAAATATTTACCACTTATATACTCTTTTCCAGGAATCACAGAGGGTACAGTCTCGATAGTAAGGGAGTAAACATGGAGAAAAGAAGAAACAGGACAGACTAGGATGCCAATAAAGGAGAGATGAAGGACTGCGCAGTAGCTCACAAGTTTGGGCTGGAAAGCAAGCTCTGGAGAGATGTCACCACGGAGATGAACTCAACAGAATACCCAATGCCTCTGGCTATATTGAGAGGAGTTTCATAATTTGGGGGTAAGTGCAAAGAAAACTACTAAAGCTAAAAACCAAGGCAATTACTAACTCTACAGGAAACAAAATGTTGTGCAGAAAAGGAAAGGAATTCTAGGAAACTACATGTCTTGGCCGTGAATAGCATTTACAGAACTGTAATAATGTAAGCACTGCATATTGAGTTAAACAAAGGACAAAGAACTGCACAGCAAAGACAGGATAGGAAGCCTGAACATGTGTAGTGGAGATGGGGTCAGAGAGTAGGGATCATGAAGGAGGAGTCACAGAAGGACACTAAAGCTTTGCCTTCTACAGTGGAAGGCAGTAACAGAGAATGCCCATATTCAAAAATTACAGAGTAGCAATATCTCATGTCATGTGGAGACACAAAAGTAAACACATTTTAAAAATCTAAAAAAAAGAGTGAACGACATAGAGTTAAATAACACAAAGTTCAGCTAGAAGAGTTGAAGCAGAATAGGAAAAGGCACTGGTGGGGTCAGGACAAGGAGACTATTGTTTTTTCACATCAAGTTGTGTAGAACTATTTTATTTTTTAAATTGCATGCCTGTATAAACATGATACATTTTTTTTAAAGTTTCAAATTAAAAGTTTGGTCTAGTTCTGTTATAATAATGGATAAAATGTAGAAGAAAATTATGGCAAAAAAGCTTGGTTATTTCTTCATTTTACATTATTTCATAATGCCCTTCTAACTCTGTGTTTTAAAAATGATAAATCATATCCTTGAGACAGCATCACCCATAATTTGTCCTCTCATTTGAGCATGAAAATCTTTGTGGAGAAACCATGTGTTTGGGCAGAAGGGAGAAATTATCAAGTAAGCCTGCCACTGAGGAAAAAAGCAAAAATTTAATGCTGTATTTCTCACAGGTGCCCTTAAAGCCCCTACGCTTCCTTTTAAAAATATCTTCCTATGTTTATCAAACTTCTGCAAAGGGAAAACCTCTTTAAGTTTAGTGGGAAATAGAAAAAGAGAAAGAAAATGTTAAATTATGTTTAAAAAAAGCAAACAAAATACAAGACAAATTACAAAACAGTTGCAGCAGAAACAAGTTAATATCTGTATTGTTTACACAGCACAGAGAAGTCAAGTAAAGTAAGACCAACTTAGGAAACAAAATTTATCAAAGGACCAGGGATGTGACCAGATAGAGGCATAAACTCTGTCAAACAAATATAAATAAAAATGAACGTAAGAGGAGCTCATTTTCACATGTTGAATTAGCAAAGCTTAAAAGGAAAAAGAGTGAGCTAACGGTGAGGCAAGCACAAGCAGAGCGAGACTTGTTTAAATGGAGGGGATGGGGGAAGCAGTGGCTGTCTCCGAAGTAGTGCAGCGGAAGAGCAGGCTGCGAAACAGATACCTGGGGGTAAAATCACAGCTCTTCGAACGATTTGCTGTGTGACCTCATACAGCTGAACCATTCTAAGCTTCGAATGAGGCTCAGATATAAAGAATATATTTATTATCATTGGCAAAATCTGAGAAAATAATCATCAATAGTTTACCAGCAATTTAAATAGTCATAACTTCTGACCCAGTTACATTGCTTCTAGGAGTCTACCCCAAAGAAGTAATACCAAATATGAAGAAAAGTTCTATGTGCAAAAATATCCCACCATCACACTAATTACAAAAGCAACAGGCTGGGAGTGATGGCTCATTTCTGTAATCTCAGCACTGTGGGAGAGTTGCTTGAAGCCAGGAGTTTGGGACCAGTCTGGGCAACATAGCGAGACCTCTACAAAAAATTAAAAAGTAAGCTGGGTGTGGTGGCATGTGCCTGTAGTCCCAGCTACTTAGGAGGCTAAGGCGGGAGGATCCTTTGAGCCTAGGAGTTCAAGGCTATAGTGAGCTATAATCATACCACTGCACTCCAGCCTGGGCAACAGAGTGAGACCCTGTCTCTAAAGAAAAAAAGCAACAAACTGGAAACAACCTAAATGGGAACTGTTAAATAACTGTTCAAAACCTGGTCTTTCCGGGGACAGTATTGGCAAGATGGGGTGCCTGCTGTAAATGCATTCTCAGGTCCCAAGGTAGACCAGTGAACCAGAATCTAAGGCAATTTAAATGCACATTAAGATTTGAGAAGCCCTGAACCAGGCTACAGCTGCTTACCAAATTATTTAAAAATAAGTTTACAGTGACTGTATAGTAAGTTTAGATTATAAGCATATTCCTCTATTAAGAGAAAAAACAGGAAACACAATGTTTGGTATAACTATAACTGTTTTACAAACACTATGCGCAGAAAAAGTCTAGAATGTAACATATTAAATGTTAACAGGGTTAGCATAGAAATTGGTAGGATTTCTTCCAGTCTGTCCTGGTGCGGCTTCCCTTCCTCTCCTTTGGCCAGAAAGAGAGGGATTCCCTTGGAGCTCTGTCTGTACCCAGAGTGCAATTCTGGGATGCACACTGACTTTGAATCCAGGCAGGAAATGTGAATGGAAAAAAGAAAAGAACAGAACAAAACAAAACAGGAAACTCTGGACTGGGTCTTTCATACCTTGCATTTTGGTTTCCTTCCTCCATCTGCCCGCTATCATTTGCTTTTGATTCCTCAAATAGCTGATCCATATATTCTGCCCAGTGTTTTTTGGCTGCATTCAGTGTGAAAGAAAGATGGAGTGTGCTTACTCTATTATAACTGGAATTGCAACCTTGCCTATCAGTAGCTTTGGAATGTCTATTTTTGAAAGCAGAGATAATTTAAGGGAGACATAAAAACTTTCAGTGGATACTACAAAGCTGTGACAAGAAAGTCTCATATCTCTACCACTTTGTGCATTATGGTTTCCCAGGGTCACAGAAAACCAATAACCAGTAAAAACAGGCAATATTCTTCAAATTCTAATGAACTATCAAGAAATTAGGTGAACTGGCCAAATCACTCACACAATACCAAAGCATAGAAAGAATGAGCAGAAGGAAGAGGGAAAGGCTTCTGAATGAGACACACTGTCAAGTACATTTAGAACCAGCGAGCCTTTGGTTATGAAAGACACAGGTTTCCCCAGTGTTTTCTCACTGCTAACACGATGTACTGATGACAGTCTGTTTGCCATCGTTCAGTTTGCAGATGGCCTAGAGCACTGGCTTTTCTTAACTACGTTTGCAGAGCAGGGGTACTGACTGCACTTCAGCCCTACTAGGAGGAAGGGAGTAACCTAGAACTAAAACCCATCAAATAATGCTGCACAAATCAATGGCTTTCATAGCTTTGACGGCTTTGGTATAGCTTTGCTGAAGAGCTGAAAGTGAGTACTGAGGACTAGAAATGCTATTTAAAATAAGCATTGACAATGGCTAATGCTGCAGCTTAGAGCAGCCCAGGAAAGTCAGCAAGGCAGACCCTATCTACTGTAGGCCTCCAGTGCTGGAGCCGAGACTGGAATCCAAGTCCCCTGACTATTTAAATGTGCTATTTACAAAACTATATGCTGCCTTGTGCAAGCCTGTCTCTCACAAGCTTGGATAAACCAGGAACTCAATACATATAAAGGAACTTTTCCTTCAGCAGCCTAGGTACCTTGCAGAAGTAATATCATACTATTCCAACTACCATGAACAGCCAGACATTTTCTCAAAAGTCCCTCCCCACCTCCCTCCCTCCCTACCTCCCTCCCTGCCTCCCTCCATCCCTCCTATTAAGACAAATTATATTGTTTTGTTCCCAAAGATCAATCTTCCTCTAGAACAGAAAATTCATTATCATCCACCAAATGCAAAAAGGCTGCTGTTAAACACTCAGACCAAAGACCATATCCAATACAGGGATCAAGTAAGAGAATCAGGAGGAGGATTGGTGGAATCCTCATCAGTCTGCATCTTCAGCAGTCTGCAACTGAGAAACACACATTACACACTGTGGTCTCCCTCAACATCAACTTCCCAAGTGGCCCAAAACAGCAAAAACTATGCCACTTCCCAAATTTCCACTGGCATGTAACAGCCCTCCTAACCATGACACTTAGAACCAGTGAGTGAGCCTTTGGCTATGAAAAAAGAAGTTTCCGCAAGTATTTTTCAACTCTAACACCATGTGCTGATGAACAGAAAATTCATTTCATCCATGAAATGCCAAAAATGCTGCTCTTAAACCCTCGAAGACCAGATCTGATAAAGGAATCAAGCAGCGGAATTAACGTAAGTTATGAAATGTCCTTTAGCCTGACTTTGTAGTCCCCACTGGGAAGGTAATGTGTTTGAAAGTGTGATGAATGCTTTAGATTTCAAAGCAGCAATGAAGAAGCTCAAAGCTGCCTTTTACAATTTCTCCTGCCTTATTTTACTGTTGGTCAGTAAAAACAGGACTTGTAGGGTAGTTTTACAAAATAAAATAATATATTTTGTTTGTACAGAGATTCCAACATTTTAGCAGTGTTTTCCCATCAATTATCTCACTGTATCCTTATGAGCTTGTCTGCTGGTGAGTGCAGATGTTACTATGCCCATTTAAGAGAGTGGCTTACCAACCAGTACCAAGGTCACATAGAGTGACTCAGGTGGGTTCAGAGCCCAAATGTCTTACCTCTGAGCTAAACAATCTTGCCTTTAGGTCCCTGGAAAAAGCCTGCTATTGTTGCAAACACCTTTCCAAATGACAAGGACAATGCCCAAGGCTGGACAATTTCTCCAGGTTTACTTTTTGTTGTTCTTGTTGTTGTTCTAATGAAATTTAACCAATTTTACGTATGTCATTTATTAATACACAATTGAATAGCTAAAACAACATTTATTCACTATTCACTAACTATTTTTCGTAAGTACAGTTTTTATTTAAATCAAGCTCCCCTGTCTCTATAAAAGTTCTTTTTTTCTTTTTTTGAGACAGTCTTGCTCTCTTGCCCAGGCTGGAGTGCAATGGCACAATCTCGGCTCACTGCAACCTCCACCTCCTGGGTTCAAGCGCTTCTCCTGCCTCGCCTCCCAAGTAGCTGGGATTATAGGTGCATGCTGCCATGCCCAGCTAATTTTTTGTATTTTAGTAGAGATGGGGTTTCACCGTGTTGCCCAGGCTGGTCTCGAACTCCTGAGCTCAGGAAATCCACTCACCTTGGCCTCCCAAAGTGCTGGGATTATAGGCGTGAGCCACCTTGCCTGGCCTATAAAAGTTATTTCTATGGAATTCTTTCACAAACAAATTGCACATTTTCTGCCTTCTCTCTTCTTAAACAAAACATTCTCAATTGATTTTAACTTTCCATGCTTTATATTGTGCTATACTGGTCTCCAAGCTCATTTTTATAGGAACAACAATGAGCATGAATCCAACTTCAATGGGCTACCATGCAGGTGGCTCTAGACAAACCATTTTACCATCCTAGCCTCAGTTTTCTCAACTGTAAAATGGCAAGAACATTTTCTCATCCTCAGCCTCCACCCACCAAAGCAAGACAATGTTTATAAAAGTGATTGCTAAAATATAAAGTGTTATACAAATTTCAGGCAGCATTACTTAATAATCCAAGTTAGGTCCATCTTTTGGGGGGTTCTTAAGGGAGAACTCAATGCCAAACAGCCAGCAAGTGAAATATATAGATGATTTTCCTTAAATATAGATCCCTGCAGGACACTCACTGGTGGCCATCTCTTGATCACTCAAGAGACTTTTATGTGTTCTCTATACATATGGTAATCACTCCACTCCTAGAAAGATGTGGTTTTTACCCACAAATATTATGCTCACCACAAATGATCTAAAGGACAAGAGATTTCACTCCTCTTAGAATTCATACATACAACTTTTAAAATAGACTTTTCCCTTTACTCAGCTATGAAATGCTGTCTGCATTTCTCCATTCTCAAACATACTCATCAATTCCTATACTAAGCAGACTTGTGTTTGGGGTAGCGGGTGCCTCTAAGCAATTATCAGCAATAAAACACTAATCTCCCACCAGACCCTCCTTCCCCCAGCAAAAAAAAACCTTTTAATCTTGTTGTAGTTTCTAACCAGAAGACTTATCAAAGGCTTCATAAAATCTTAAATATAAGTCAGGTATGGATTTCTATTACCCATATTCTTATTTGTCACATTAAAGAAATCTAGAATTTCAGTCAGGCAAGATTTCCCTTTAACAAAATCACATCTCCTTTTGTTAGGAGTGTTGGAGGAGCCTTCAGTCTACCGGGTTAGGAAGTGAGATTTGCCAAAAAAAAAAAAAAAAGATTGCCCTTGGCTTTTTAGTTTGAGAAATTATAAATGTGAAAAAGTAGCAAGTGAACACCTGTACACCTGTAAACACTTCATTTCGGCTCATTAATTATCAACATGGTATCACATTTTCTTCTTCTTTCTCTCCCTTTTTTTCCTGGGTCCTTTGAGAAGAAGTTCAATAAATTAAAACACCTCACATCTAAATACAATAACAAGGACATTCGCTTCTAAAATCACACTCATGAACTTTAACAATTATATAATACTGCCATACTTAAAAAACAGTCCATATTCAAACTACTCGATAGTGTCAACAACGTCCTTTAGAGCTTTTTTCCCCCAGTCTAGGTTCCAATCAGAGAATATACACTGAGTTTACTTGTCATGCCCTGATTTCTTCTTAGTCTACTACAATTTATCAGTCTTTTTTTCCTCATGACACTGAAGAGCCCAATCCAGTTTCTTTATAGAATATTGCTTGATTTGGTTTTTTCTGAATGTTGCCTTCTGTTTAAATCCAGCTTAAACATTGTTGCCAGGAATATTCCCGAGATGATGCTGTATCCCTCTCAGTGCATCACATTCAGAAGCACCTGATGTCATTTGTCCTTCTACGGGTTTGATCACTTGACTATGGGAGTGTCTACCGTATTTCTCCACTAAATACATACCTTTGCCCCTTTATAATTAATAAGCAATCTGTTATTTTTTTAAATTATGTAAATATTATGATCGCCAACCTTTTACACAAGGGCCTTAGCATCCATTGATGATTCTAAATTATAATTCTTGAATTATTACTGTAGTGGTTGCGAAATAGTAATTTTTTATTTCTAAAATTTCTCTTATTAGTTTTATGATTAGTAACTATATTAGTTATTTAGAGTCACACATGGTCAGCTCTGAGGCTTTTCAGAATTCCCCAGTAAATGCTTTCTGACCCTGGTTACCTCTTCATACCAGATGGCTTCGGCCATTTGGATCATCTTTCTCACCTTCCCAATGCCTCCCAAACATGTCCCGCTCCGCCCTTCCTCATCTCTAATTCAGAAATCCATGCAGAAGCATCATCCGTCTCCCTCACTTGAGTACCAAGAACAGAGACCTGGCTAGTCTTCTTGCCTTTGCCATTTAGTACCTATGAGATATTAGGCTGGTCACATAACTCTGAATCAACTGCAATTTTCTCCCACTCAATGTTATAAGAATTAAATAAAAACACAACATTTAAATTCATATCTGGCACAAAACAGGTGCATATAATTTGATACTACGTAAGTCTACTTCCCTCTGTTCCTCCCAAACACCCTACTATCTCTATCAATGGAGAGAGATGTTTCTAAAGACAGATGTGATCAAATAATATCCCTGCTAAAACTTTTCCTGGCTTCCTATTGCCGATAGATAGAGCCGCAACTCCTTAGTTGGGTGTCAAGGCCCTTTAAAATCTGCCCACAAGATTGACTGCCTGTCTGGAGTCATCTCTGGCCACTTGCCTCATAAGATCCCATTTCCAGATACATCTAACTTCACCTTATTCCCCGATTCTCTTCCATACATGTTTCCTCCAGCTGGAAAACCTTTCCTCCCTTCATTTCCATTTGGCAAACTCCTATTCCTCCTTTGAGATTGGGCTCAGAGGCACATCCACAGGGCAGCTCATGCTCCCAGCAGAGGTGCCTCCAGTGTCTGTGCACCCATGGCAACTGGCTCCGCAAGCCTACTGCAGGGAGTCAGAGGGGGATCTGGGGGTTACACTGTCTTTTTCACAGCTTCTGGATGCCCAGAGGGAGAAGGTGCTTGTCTTATACATTGTGTGTCCTCAAAATTTACCCGTATGCCCACATAGGGCAGGTTCTCTAGAAACGTTTGCTCAGGAAATAAGCAACCTTCTTGACTATCAAATGAAATCACATCAACAATCTGCCTGTCTCACATTCTGCGAAAGTGGTGTCTTCTTTTTAGTTAGAAAGCCTTTCGAAAGGCTAGAATTTATAAAATAATGTAAAAATTCAGACATCAAATGTTAAATATAAGGAGACATGAATAATAAATGCATAGACAGCACCATCAGAATTATGTAAAAAATGCATAGATAAGGAACTAATACACTGAATTGTTAATAGTAGATAGGGTCATGAGTAGTTTTTTAAACCTTCTTCTTTTTGTAGTCTTTCAATATATCTACAAAGAATGTATAGTTTATTTAAAATGAAAACTTCTCTTTTTAAGTGACAGAAAGTATTTAGTACATTGCTATCTTTAATTACTGAAAAGGGAAAAGAATAGTAGCAATGAGAGAAAAGGAAAAGCAAAGACAGATTTAGGATGTGAAAGGTTACTGGAAAGTATATGCAAGAAGTAGCAAAAAAAAGAATTGAGAAACGAAAAGGAAATTTTTAATAACAATCAGAAACTGGAAGACAAGCAGAAAGTTATGCAAAATCAAGCATTGACAATTTAAGTTGCACACCATCACAGGATGGCAGAAAGCTATTTTGGTAATGGAACACAAGCCATATCCTGAAATACTGATAAGGTTAGTAGGAGCTAATCACAATATCAAACTTTGTCAGTGTGGAGGGCACCTGGAATACTCTGCTACCCAGGAAAGTGAGAAAGAACTGAAGAAGGCCATAACATCCTAAAGAGCAATGAGTCTGCTGCCTTTTAAGACTGAACTTGTGCCAGCATAGGGACCTGTTAGGCTGATGGTTGTGACATTACAGCTCAGCAGCAAGTCAAAGGAGGTGGTTTCATCTTTCGAATCTGTGCACTGCAGAAAAGCTGACAGTGGCAGAGAAGAATATGAAGGCTGTTCTGCTGTTGCATTTGTATTATATTGTTCCACTGAGCGATCAACCTCAGATGCCTCCCAGACATAACCCTGCCCAAAAGTGGGCTGTGTTCAGTTACGTCTGAGGCAAAAATTAAAACAAAACAAAACAAAGCAAAACATGTTTTTCAAGTTCAAGAGAATCATTTCACTGAAAACTCCATATTGGATTAATGCACTAGCCAGCTGAGTGTCCCTGTCTTAATGTAATATCTCTCTTCTCAAAGCTTTTCAACTCTAAGGTCACCATGGAGACCACAAAACACACCCAAACATGCATCTCATTTTACTGTTTAGTCACTATTAGATTAACTCATCTGATTATTAAAATGAGAGTCGAAAACAGTGTAAGTTATTTCTTCTCTTCTATTAGCATTAGGCTGCCTGTTTATCTGTTTTTTTTGTTTGTTTTTGTTTTGTTTTTTTTTTAATTTTAAGGAGTTTGTTAAAACGGGAAAAACCTTACCGACAGGAAGCTTACACACCAAAGAATTCTCAAATATTCTGCCCCTTTTCTAAAAAAAACAGTATCATAAACAGTTGTAACAAGATGAGAAGAGGTTGTTTTCATGATGGAACACACCTTTGGAGCTATGATGAGCGTAACATGGGCTAATCAAGGTATCAAAAACTTGCCAGCCTCCAGTGTAAGCCACACACATGTATACCATATCATGGGATATACCAGAAATTTGCAATCTAGAAACTGAACACATCCACTTCCCTTTTCACTTCCTTTTCCCAGGGGCTTATTATTATTGCAGAAACATTTATGAGAAGCCCACTTTTCCTCACAAACTGATCATCTCAAAGGATGATTATTTCTCTGAGTGATTACATTTTGTGAAGCTATACTGCCATCGAGTGAAAGAACAGTAAGACCAATTTTTAGAATCACTACTGTATACTTGTTGGAACATTTTTCTTAGAAGCTGCATATTTTGAGTATTGGCATTAAGGGAAGCATTAAGTACACTAATTACGGGTTTTAATGGCATAGTGAAAGCTTAAGTTCATACGACTGTATTAAACAGGAAGTCATATTCTAAAGCTCAACTCTCCCCCCTTACAGTTTAGTGATGACTGAGTAACTGTCAGAGTATCCACCAAGTGACAGGCCTTAATTGGTGTCTCAAATCATGGAATATCCAATTCTGGAAGCATTGTGCTTTCTGTGTCTTGTCTCTGGGCCTTCTCATCCATATCCACAGCTTTAACCACCATCCAGAATATGATGATTCACAAATACTTATTTTCCAGCCCTGATATTTCCCTCAGCTTTAGACTATATTGCTAAATATCCTGGACACCACCACTTAGACATCTCACAGATACTTTAAATTCTGTGTTTAATCCAAGTCATTATCTCTC